>NW_004443955.1:12101063-12162129 GCF_000243295.1 Trichechus manatus latirostris
AGGAAGGCAGGCAGGCAGGAAGGCAGGAAGGCAGGCAGGAAGGCAGGCAGGAAGGAAGGCAGGCAGGCAGGAAGGCAGGAAGGCAGGAAGGCAGGCAGGCATAAATGGAAGTGAGTTTGCAGAAGAGTAGTTTTTGTCCTTTCCACTGATGAGGTAACTGCGGATGTTGAAACAAACTATAGCGGGAAACTACCCAATGTAGGAGGTATTTTCTTAATAGGTTCATTTAGAAGATGCTTTGGAATTCCAATTCTGCAACACTACCAAAACCCAAACCAAATCCATTGCCATGGAGTCGATTCTGACTCACAGCGATCCTACAGGACAAAGTAGAACTGCCCTGCCCCATAGGGTTTCCAAGGAGCTGCTGGTGGATTTGAACTGCCGATCTTTTGGTTAGCAGCTGAGTTCTTAACCACTGCGCCACCAGGGTTCCTACATACTAAAGAGTACCCTAACTCTACTTTCTTAGGGTTGAGGGAGAAATTTGGAAAAATGAGAATAGAAATATCCTTACAAAAAAAGAGAGAAAGTTTAAAGAAACCAGATATAGCATTCTTTTGAATGAGAAAACAACAGGACTTAAAACTCCAAAAATATTGGGAACCACTGATGTCAAATTATCCAGGAAGACCAAATTATAGATTCTGGTTCCATCAAGCAGAGAAGATACAGTCTTTTACCAAGAACCTGGGTTTAGTGACCATTTCCTGTCGGATGAGGCCACAAAACATTTTCTATTTTCTCCAGAATTCTCTCCCACTTATTATCTTAGATTGGTATAGGTGGAATCAACTCTGAGAAAAGATTTAGGGATCTAAATGCTTAGGCTTAGGGCAGGAGTTAGGAGTCAGCATTTGCCAAAAAGGGAAAATAAAGCTGTAGGTTTGGGACTCTTCCCCTTACTGAACGGCTGAGGGGCTGGAGCCATGTTTACCTTCTATTCTCCGAGCTGGCAGCAAAGTAGAAATCAGAAGGGGGGCCAGCTCAGCAGAGAGGAGCTTTAGCTAATTTGAGGGAAAGAAAGTGCAGGGGTCCCAGGATAACATCCCTCGAGAACCGCAGTCAAAGCCTCAAAAACTAAACACCGATGTGACCTGGTTCCCTTCAGGCAGCCCAGGATGGGGATCTCAAAGGCAACTTTAGATTACATCAGCGAGACGCAGTGGCTGGAACAGGGGCTGCCACTATGAGGTTGGGAGGCCATGGAGAGTGGCACTGTGGCCGGGGCTGGGCGCTGTCTGCTGGGGGGTCACCTGGTATCTGCTCAGGAGGCTGCACAATTAGAAGCGCAGCCCCTCGGCTGGCCCGCAGTGAGAGAAGCAGAGCGACCGGAGCGTACCTGGCTGGGAAGTCGGTCATGAACAGTTCTGGCACCAGCTCCTGCAGGGGCACAGGGAGGTCTGGGTGTCTGGGGCAGGAGATGAAGTCCTGCTCGATGGCGGTCAGCACGCAGTCTTCCATGTTGAAGTAGTGCACGCCCTCTGCCTTCTCACTGTGGTCAGCGCACCGGGCCCAGGACGCTTCGCAGACTGGGCAGGGCACGTACTGCTCCATGAGGGGGGTCCCATCACTCTCTGTGGCCGTCAGGGCTAGCGGGGACAGAGCAGGAGACCGTTCATGCAGAGGAGTTGCAAGGGGTCTCTGAGCCCACAGCTCTAACCCCAGGCCAGGGCCTTTCACAGAGGGTCTGTCTGCCTCGCCCTCCAGGGAGGGCTGACATGTGACCGCTGCACTCAGGGATCCTCTTTGGGAGCCCCTTGGGTGGTCTGGACCCCGGCAGGTTAGCCTAGGAGGGGCCGTGCAGGTGAAGGAGGGGGCTGGCAGGAGGCAGGGATCCCTCCTGCACAGCTAGGTCCCAACTGGACGTCACAGCTGGGTCTGACCTATGCCATGCTCCACCATGGAACCACACCAGCGCGCAAGGAGACGCTCTTTTTAACATTTGAAACATGAAGCTTGCGGTTCCTGTGCTCCTTTCCGCAAGAGCAACGCAGTGGAAGAAACGAGGGCAGATTATAATAGACAAAACAGGCATCTTACACGGAGACACACGTCCTTCTGCACACCTGTGATGGGAGGCGCAGAAGTACCCTCAGGGCAGGGCCGGGGGCAGCCTAGAACCCTGTGGGCCCCTCTGACGGTTCCAGGCCTGGGTGTAACACTGCATGCTGGGAGGGGCTCTGGCCCTGTCTGTCTGCTTGGCAGAGCCCCTCACCTCATGGTGACCGCTAATGAGCCCCCAACAGCCAAACAAGGAGGGCAACGCTCGCCAGCGCCTGCGGAAGGGGCACTGGTAGGTGGGGAGTCAGAAAGGGGCCAGAAGGGTCTTACGAGCCTAGGGTCCCCTGTGGAGCCCCAACCCCCACAGCACACACTGAGCCACGTTCTCTAAGGGCCCCTTTGGAACCTCTTTTTCCATGAGGACCTCCTTCCTGCCAGCACCTGAAGAGTCCAGGTGCACCCCTGTAATAAAACAAGCCCTGGTCTCATGCAAGCAGATCCAGAGCTTGGATCTTGGCTCCAGCCTGTCCTGCTGCTGTCCCTTAAGCACCTCCCTCTTTGTGCTCTCCTTGGGTGCTGGGGTGGGTGCACAGATGGTGGAGGCTTGCCTCAGCAGGCAGATGTGGAGCTGGGGTTTCCAACCTGCTCCCCGCTCGGCCTCCAGCCATCAGCGGGTGGGTGGCCGGGCTGCCTGCAGCACCCTGCTCCTCCTCCCCTACGGCACCCTCACTGTTGGCCGCAGCTGCAACCCCTTTATGCAGGCCACCCCACATGGCCTGTGGGTTCATCTCCACCCCTCATGTCCAAACAAACAGAGGACACCCACTGCTTCACTTCAAAAGTGTTTTTTTTTTTTGGTGAAGTGTCAATGAAGAAGCTGATCAAAGGGTGGGAGCAGGGCCATGAGGGTAGTTTCGTCCCCACCCAGAATAGGGGCAGGCAGGGAAGGAGATGGGCCCCTCCCTCCCCACCACCACAATGCTTTCGTCTCCATCAGACTGTCCCCAAATTCCAGCTTCCCTGTCCTCACCGTGCAGAGCAAGCATCGTGGCAAATAGCGAGCATCCTCTGGGACCACGCTGCACCACACGGGACTTTTATTCTCTACGCTGTCAGCAGCCAGGAGGCAAAGTTCTTGCACGTTCACTTGGATTCTAAGTCCCTCATCTGTTCCTCACTCACGCCCAGAGCTGGCCTCCTCAGGGGCCAGGACCCCCGCCAAAGGGCCATTAAGACCCCTCTGGTTTTCTTGGGCTGAGTGCTTGTGAGGTTACTTTTCTTTAAAGAAGGAGAAGCTCCACCCTGATTTATAAAGAAATATCAATATCCGCAAACGCTTGGTTCAAGAACGTTCTCTTACCGGGAAACCACTGATCGATCAAGGAGTTGACATGATCCGTGATGAACGCCATGGCGGAGAAGTCCCTCATTTCTGACTGGCAGATGATTTTTATTCCTCCGCTTTTTTTCTTTTTCCAGTTTACGTCAGAGGACTCGACACTGGAAATCAGACACAGAGAGGAGCACATCAACAAGTGGCCCTGAGGCCCACGGGTCTCCCCACCTCTGGGGCCCAGCCCAGCCCCCGAGGCCCAAAGGGCCCTCTGTGGGCACGATGGAGTGGGGCGTCTTGCCTCTGCTGTCGCTGCCCCCAACATGGGCATGGGGGAGGGAAGGCGATGGCTTTGGAGCATGGATGCTCAGGACGGAATTGGGCACTGACCCTTAGTGTGACCCTGGGGAAGTTTCTCTACCTTTCTGAGCCACAGTTTTCTCATCTGTTAAGTGGCAACTGTGAGGTTTAAGTGAGAAAAAATATATGGGAGTACCAGGCACCGAGAGTGGTCCAAACAAGCCCTCAGAAAAAGTTAACTTCCTTCTTTCTCTTCTCTTCTCACAGAGCTGAAGAATGTTTCAAAAAATTTATTGTGAATATCAAATAAAGTATCTTCTATGTTTAGCATTTATTAAATCTGTTGAGCTGACTTTATGTCTATCTCAAAAGAAAAAAAAAGGGAAGAGAGCTCAGTTTGGTGCAGGTGTGTCTGCAGTGCGGGATCAGGTGATTGCAGAGTCGGGGCGCAGAGCCGGGGGACAGCTGTGAGGCCTTCCTGGGAGGGGCTGGGAAGAACACGCACCCCCTACTCCTGAGCCCAGGGCGGCCCGTTTCCCTCACATCCTGGGCTGGGGCCACCATGTCCTCCCTTGCCTTTTCTATCTCCAGTCACTACCTGCTTCTCTTGCAAGAAGAGCATAGGAGGGGTGAGGAGATGGGAACCTCCGGAACATTCCAGAAGGCTCATTTCTGTGAGTGGTCATGGTAAGCTGCTCTCAAAAGCAGAATTATGGAAGAGGGCCGTGGTGGTTCGGTGGTAGAATTCTTGCTTTCCACGCAGGGGACATGGGTTTGATTCCCGGCCAATGCACCTCAGGCACAGCCATCACCCATCTGTCCACGGAGGCTGGCATGTTGCCACGACGCTAAACGGGCTTCAGCAGAGCTTCCAGACTAAGATGGACTAGGAAGAAAGTCCTGGCTATCTACTTCTGAAAATCAGCCAATGAAAACCCTATGGATCCTATGAAAATCCTATGGATCACAATGGTCTGATCCCTTGTGCATGGGGTCGCCATGAGTTGTAGCCGACTCGTCAGTAACTAACAACTACAACAGTGGCTGAAAAATCCCTCGCTGGAGACTACGACAGGGGTGCTACCACGGCGCCATGCTGACTTGGCCAGGTGGGCTCCCAGTTGCTCCTACCTGAGGTCGCCGCCATCAAAAGTGACCAGGAGCCCTTCCTGCCAATAGATGGTATGGTTTCTTTTCACTCTGAATGTGCTGCAGCGATTTCTCTGGTTTCCCGTAAAGCTGTAAATGGTCACTCTCCTGTTCCTGCTTTTAGTATTCTTCTTGTTTTCAAAAAGCTGAAAGACAAAAGAAAAACCCTGCTTAAGTATTCCAGGCTCTGCACAGGCCCGGGCAGCTGTCTAAAGAGGCTGGCCTGCCCCCATCTTGATAAACGACCACAGCCTTTCCCACCACCCCACTCCCTGCCGCCCATCCCTGCTGCCAAATCACGCGACGCCTCTGAAGGGTCTCCTGGATACTCTGGGAACATATCTTCTCCAAATGGTTGAAAACAGGCTTTTTCTTTTAAATCTTTCCCCTTGAATTTGTAAGTAACAATTTATGTTAGAAAGTGTGAAAAACACAGAAAAAACATAGGGAAGAAAATAAAATACCAATTTAATACCAAGCAGAGAGAGCATTAAGATTTTGGTATATTTTATTCCAGGTTTTTTCTATGTAGGTATAGTTTTAAAAACAGTCGAGGCTATAAAATCTGTTGCCACTGAGTCAGCTCCTACTCATGGCAACCCCATACGTGTCAGAGTAAACTGTTCTCTATAGGGTTTTCAATGGCTGACTTTTCAGAAGTAGATTGCCACGTCTTTCTTTCAAGGCACCTCTGGGTGGATTCGAACTTCTAACCTTTCAGTTAGCAGCCAAGTGCATTAACTGTTTGCACAAGTGTCCTTCTAAATTTATATACTTTTTAAAACTTCACTTTTCCTAGGCCATTAAGAACTCATTATAATTGTTGCTGTGTTGTGAGATTGTTAACCATTGTCGTAGGGCAACGCTTGTAGTAACTGTTAAATGAGAAACTGTCTTGTTCTGTAAGCCTTCATCTTAAGTGAGAATAACAGCACAATTTGAAGGGCGTAGTCAATGTCACTGAACTGTGCATGTAGAAATTTTTGAAATGGTGTATCTTTGGCTATGTGTATTTTCACCAAAAAAAAAAAGGTTGAGAAGTTAGAGGGTTGATATGTTGTGGGGTTGTTAACCAATGTCATAAAACAACATGTGTACTTCTGTTTCATGAGAAACTATTTGTTCTGTAAGCCTTCACCTGAAGTACAATAAAAAAAATAAAAAGTAAAAAAAAAGAACTCATTATAAACATTTATTTTTCTAATGCTTAATATATTATTAAATTTAATAATTTAGTGACGATCATTATTGTTGCTATTCACCCCACCCTCAGATGTTTAAATTGGTTCCAATGTCTTGCTCCCAGAAATAAGCTGTGACGAACATAAAAAAGAACAAAGCCTTTTCAGATTTCAAATTATGTCCTTAGATTTTTAGTGCAGAGGCTATCGGTTCAAAGGGTCTGATCACTTTAATGTTCTGGGTTCATACTGAGGAACTGCTTTTTGAAATGACTCCACTGTTATGTGTCTGTGTAGGGTGATGAAAAACTTGGCAATGGATTCAAGTGACGGCTGCACAACATGATTAATGTAACTGGTGTCAATGAATTGCACATGCAAAAAATGTTGAACTGGCGAATGTTGTGTTATATACATGTTTTACAACAACAACAACAAAAAGCCAACTCTGGTTTCTTCTTGAATTTGCACTCCTTTGATTACTGCGGAGGCCGAACTCCACTGTCCTTCCTCTGTCACCCATCTGAATTTCAATAGGTGCCTCTACCGCAGGAGCCCACTTGGAGCTCAGGCCGCACACGGACGCTGCTCCAGTGACCGCCCACATGGAGCTGGGGCAGGAGGAAGAGTTCAAAGACAGGGCAGGGTGATGGGAGTCTGAACCGCCAGGAGGCCAGCTCCCGCGCCCACCCCCTTCAATCAGCGCTACAAACAAATCTCCTCACTGCTAAATGAGTCACAACATTTATAATTTTTCAGGTTCTTGCATATTCTTTTATCATTTCAGCCAAATGGGAAGATCAAAGAATATCTTTATTTAGCCAAGAAGTTATAATCCAATAAGCATCATCTAACTACAATGCGGCAAAAGAAAATTCATATGGAGTGTTGTGTTAATTATTCAACAGACAGTGCTTCTTCAAGTGCAAAGTCAGAGTCCCTCTGACTTATCCCATAGTGGGTCGGGGCAGGGCTTGAGAATTTGCAGGCTGACACTGTTGGTCCAGACACCACACTTTGAGAACAGGTACTCTAGGCATATAATACACGCATGATACTGCCTTGTGTGACGTTCAGTTTGACTGACAGCTGGCACTCACTTCAATAACTCCAGGCCACCCCACAGAAAATAACTCCTTGTGTTATGTCTTCATTGTTAATGGACCAAGTTAGAGTGTGACCCCTATGGTTCTCAACCTTGGGTGCATCTTGGAATCACCTGGAACTTTAAAGACCCCCATGCTGCACGCAAACATTCTGACTCAAATGGACTGAAGCAGGGTCAGTGTCTGCTATGTTTAAAAGCTGACTCTAGTGTACAGCCGGGGTCCCCAAACCAGCCACGGTTCTGCAGCAGCAGCATCACCTGGGAAATGGTTAGAAATGAATACTCTTGGCTCCCAAGTCACACCTCCTGTGTCAGAACCTGTAGGGGTGGACCCAGCCGTCTGGGCTCTAATGTGCCCTCCAGGGGATTCTAATGAGGGTTAAAGCTCAGAATCATTGTTCTCAAGGGGATGGTCTAGCTGAAGCATGAGCCCCTCTGTCTAAAGAGAAGGCAGCCCGCTGAGCTAGCCTCGTGCCAGGGGCACTGGCTCCTGATACAAGAGCTGGTCTTTAGTAGCTCCCACCAGCCAAGAGCACCTCCCTCAGCAGGCGCCTTGCTGGCATCCCGCACGCAGAAATGCAGCTACCTGGAGGTCCATCTCAGCCAAGCTGATCAGCATCCGCGCTATAAACCTCTGCCAGAAGCCGACGGGAACGAAGCTCATCTTAAACACCCTCTTGATGGTGTTGGCCGTGGGATGCCGCATGCTGTGGGTGTCCAGGCCGGGCTTGGAGGGAAGGAGGTGCGGCAGGAGGTAGCTGAAACACATCAAAGGGGACAGGTGAACTGCACAGCCCCAGCTCAGCCGCGAGGCCCCCGACGCACCACGGACCACACGGTCTGGGACTGGCTCTGTGGAAACATGAGATCAGGGCCTTGGGAATTTTATTTTCACAGACAACAGTGGCTTATGTGCTGAGACCAAATGTTCCCAGGGAAAATGTAGATGGGCATGCTAGACATATTCATGGAGGTTTCCAGGAGAGACTAGAATAATGCTACCAGAAGAAAATCTATCCTGAAAACATCTATGGTCATAAAAGTGTCAGAGAGCAAACTGCAGTTGCTACTCCATAAACGGGGTTGTGATTGGAGAATCACTTAAAATTACCTTGGGTTGGTGAAGGAAAGACAAATACAGCTGCACACTTCCAAGGACGAGGGGGATGCTGGGGTCGGAGTAACATCTTTGGCCTTCCAAGCTATTTACTGTTCTTGGCCACTGGAGACAACACAATTGCCTTACAAGCGGGAATGAGGCCATTTGTGCAAGAAAGAAAGGGATGCTTTATGAGAACACTGTTGCTCGTCATAAAAATGCCATGTTACTGTGTCAGAGAGGTGCTCATGCCTGTTGTTACAGCTGGAGCCTGGGCAGTACCTCAGTGTGTGGAAAACAGGCTGTCTGTGTGCCTGTGGAGCCACGCGGGAGGGGGGTACGGGGGGCCCTCTAGGAGCAGCCGCCACAGCAACCTGGGGATATGCAAACACCAGGCCCTTTCTTAGCAAAGGTTTTGCCTTGGCGTCTCCTAATTCTTTCAAATAAATCAGCTTAGACCCAATAACTGTCTCGAGAACTTTCTGGAAGATACTCCTAAAATGTTTTATACAGAAAATTCAATTACAGCCTGGTTGGCCAAGTGCAGGGGCTTTAATCCCGCTTGGAACTTGCACGCTCCGTCTTGAGACTCTGCTTCTTCACCTGGCTAAGTCTGTTTCCTGTTCTGGGAAACACGGAGAGAAAGGATCTCATCTTCACAGGGCTGTTGAGAGGATGAACTGAGGCTGTGCAGGGAAAGTCCTGAGGCCTGGTCATGGCCCAGCGGGAGCAGGCGGGGAAGGTGAGCTCCTTTTCATTCATTTCAGACTATCCCAACCATAGGGTTGTCATTGGCTAATTTTTAGACATAGATTGCCAGGCCTTTCTTCCTAGTCTGTCTTAGTCTGGAAGCTCTGCTGAAACCTGTTCCTCATCATAGCAACATGCAAGCCTCCTCTGACAGACTGGGTAGTGGCTGCACATGAGGTGCATTGGCCCGGACTTAAACCCACGTCTCCTGCATGGAAGGCGAAAACTCGACTGCTGAACCACTGCTGCCCTCTGACCTCCTTGGGTGTCTAGTGCTGATCTGTTGTGTCGTCCACCCACATCACACAACCTCCTCACTCCGGCCAAGCCCCAGGGCTCTCTGCTAAACGCTCCTCTCTCACCTTGTAGGTATGTGCTTCATGTGGGCAGTGAACAATCTCTACACCAGGTGTCCCAGCACATGGCACACACAGAGCAGGTGCCCAGTAATTGACTTTTTTAAAATTTTCAAATACAATTTTTATTTATTTATTAATATTTTATTGTGATTTTGGAGAAAATTTACATAGCAAATTAGATTCTCATTTAACAATTTCTATACAAATAATTCAGTGACATTGGTTACACTTTTCACAGTGTGTCAGCATTCTCATTATTTCCATTCTGGTTGTTCTGTTTCTATTAATCTAGCTTCCCTATCCCCCCTTACCTTCTCATCTTTGGTCTAGGGTAAATGCTGACTGTTAGGTCTCATTTAGATGATTGCTTAGAGAAGCACAGTACTCACGGGTGATACTGTTTATTTTCTGAGCCACTCTGTCTTTTGGCTGAGAAGTGACCTCTGGAAGTGGTTTGAGCTCCAAGTTTAAAGGGTATCCCAGGGTGATAGTCTCGGGGGTTCATCTAGTCTCTCCTGGTCCAGTAAGTCTGGCCTTTTTATGAATTTGAGTTTTGTTCTACATTTTTTTCTCATTCTATCCAGGGCCATCTGTTGTGTCCCTTGTTGGAACAGTTGGTAGTGGTAGCCAGGCACCATCTAGTTCTTCTGGTCAATAATTATCTTGAAGGCAGAGATGATTTAGAGGCCAGCACAGGACATAGACAGATTCAAACTCTGGCAACCAAGGCCAGTTCTCAAGGAGACCTGAGCCTTCTGGCAAGACACCTGGCACCGGGTTTGAGACCAACTACAATCAGGAAAGGCTGTCCCAGGATATGACCAGAGAGTAAGTCTGTCGTACTGTGGTGGCCTGCATGTTGCTGTGATACTGCAAGCTATGCCATCAGTATTTCAAATATTAGCAGGGTTATCCACGGAGGACAGGTTTCAGTGGAGCTTCCAGACTAAGACAGACTAGGATGACAGGACTGGAAATCTACTTCTGAAAATTAGCCAATGAAAACCCCTATGGATCACAGCAGAATACTGTCCAACTCATTTACTTTGGACATGTCACCAGAAGGGATCAACTGCTGGAAGAGGACATCATGTTTGGTGAAGCAGAGGGCCAGCAAGGGTGAGGGGGACCTTTGGTGAGATGGATTTGCACAACAGCTGCAACGATGGACTTGAACATGACGGTGATCATAAGGATGACGCAGGACCTGGCAATGTTTCATTCTGTTGCACATAAGGTTGCCGAGTTGGCGTTGACTCAATGGCATCCATCCATCCATCCACCCACCCACCTATCTATCAGTCAATCTCTCTCTCTCTATCCTGTCTATGTATCTATAAACAGGCACATGGCTTTGGGTACTGAACACAAAGAAATAGTAACATTAATGGTAGCATTAATAATAGCTAATGTATTTGGAGGTCTTACTATGTAAGAACCACTGTTTTAACTACTTTACATGTATTATCTAATTTACAACTATAATACTAGTAGGTAATAGTATTGTTCCATTTTACAGATGAGAGAAAAAAGGGAGTTGGGATTTATACTCAGGCAGTGTAGCTCCATGTTCTAATCACTGCACTACAAGAGCCCCCATGAGGACCCAACAATGATCTGGCTAACTGACTACGCATCCAAACATGCACACGTACATCACGGACTGCTCTTCCCGAGTACACAGTGCCGCGCGCTGTGACCAACAGCACATGCCCACTCCTCTGAGCTGTCAGGTCTTGGCAATGTTCTCAACTCACTGTGCGTCCAGTGTCCTGGGGGAGCTCAGGACTGCCCCAACCACACAACTTACATGGATCAAAGCCAAGGACATCCCTGGGCCACGCAGAGGGTCATGTGGATTCCTCTTTTGGGTGTCCCTTTTCAGGACCCTACTCGTGGTTGGTGCAGCAAGTAGGACTGAGGTTCCCTCCTACACCCAGAAGGCCGAGCACAATGCTGAGCGGGCCCGAGGGGAAGGCAGCCTGGGGATGGCTCCCAGGAGGCCAAGACTGTGCCGACAGAACCTCTGGGATGGCAGCACTGGGTCCAGGCCGGCTGCCCCAGGGTCTCTGCTGGTCATCTCCATGGTGCTCCACGGTTGGTGCAGTACGATGGTGGTGGTGTTCTATGATAGGGGTGGGCAAAAGTCTGTGGATTTGGGATCCTGGTTGCTGCCTCATGGCCAACATCAGCATTAGACCCAGGAAGTGGCTGAAGCTGAAACTAGGACAAGGAGGCTCTGGGTACCAAGCTGGTTTAAGCCAGAGTGTCACTGAGGACTGGACCCCTCCCGGGGAGGGGGATGCTTTTCAGTTTGGCAGCCCAGGAAGATGCATCTGATAGTGTGAGGAAAGAATCCAACATGAAATAGTTGATGGACACCAAGCCTCGACAGTAAGAATTTGAAGGAAGGAAACTTAAAGAAGAACTTATAAAGAGGGTGGACTGATTTCCCAGTCAGAGCACCTGCCAGCGAGATCAAGAGGCCGTGGCTGCCTCTCCCCTGACCACCTCAGGGCTGACACTGGGGCCACAGCAAGTTCCAGGGCTGGGGGAGGCAGAGAGATGTGCCTCCAATCCTGCCCACCTTCCAGTGGCCGATACCATAGCTGGGGGATCCGTGCAGAAAGATAAAATGTAATAAGTTGATAAGTCTAAAGTAGTAAAAGCTACAGAAGGACAGTGGGAGAGCTTCTGAGAGGAAGGAGGGTTCTCAGAGGTCCCTGGACTGGAGCAGAGCAGCTTGGGAAACAGGCCTATGGCCAGCGATCCAGGCCACAGCAGAGTGTGGGGCAGGGTCAGAGGGCTCCTCAGTAGGTTCAGGGGTGAGCGAGAGCCCTGACTAGCCAGAAGACAATGGAAAGACGTCTTTAAAAGACTGAAAGAAAAAACTTGATGGAGGATTTTACAGCCAGGGAAAATATCCATCACAAATGAGAGTGAAATAAAGACATTTTCATGTAAACAAATGTTTTATCTGAAAGACAGAGTTTGCTGCCATCAGATCTGAACTTTAAGAAATGCTAAGCAAAGTTCTTCAGGCTGAAGATACCAGACGGAAACCTGGAACTACAGGAAGGAATGAAGTGCACCAGAACTGATAAACATATTTCTTTTTCTTAATTTCTTAAAAGGCTATTGATTGTTTAAAGGTTTAAAGCCAAAATGATAACACTGTATTGCAGGGCTTATAACATACGTAGAAGAGCAAAGAAGATGGTAGGGGTTGTAATGTAATTATATTGTTCTAAGGCTCTTACATTCTATGTGAAATGGTATAATATTAATTCCAAGCAGATTGTGATAAGGATGCATATTTTAATTCCTAGATCAATCACTAAAAAAAATCAAGAAGAATAGCTAAAAAACTAATAGAGAGAATAAAAATACTAAAATAAAAAAAATACATTAACTCAAAAGAAGGCAGGAAAGAATGAACAAAACAATAAAAACAGATGTTATAGCTAGAAAACAAGTAGTATGATAGCAGGCTTAAACCCAATTACATCATTAATTACATTAAACGTAAATGAACTAAATATTCCTATTAAAAGGCAGAAATTGTCAGAGAACAAAAAGAGACTCCATTTTTATATAAAGACCTAGGTAAAATGAAAAGAAAAGGATAGAAAAAAGTAGGTAGAATAAAAGAAACTGATGTGGCTATTTTAATATCAAAGTTGACTTCAAGAATAGGAATATTACCAGAAACAGAGACATTTTATAATGATAAAAAGGTCAATTCATCACAAAGATGGTGTCATGGGTTGAACTGTGTCCCCCAGAGCATCAATTTGGCTAGGTCATGATTCCCAGTATTGTATGATTGTCTACCATTTTGTCATCTGATGTGATTTCTCTGTGTTGTAAATCCTATCACTATGATGTAATGAGATGGATTAGTGGCAGTTATATTGATGAGATCTACAAGATTAGATAGTGTCTTAAGCCAATCTCTTTTGTGATATAAAAGAGAAAAGTGAGCAGAGACATGGGGACCTCCTGCCACCAGAAGGGCAGTGCCAGGAGCAGAGCATGTCCTTTGGACCTGGAGTTTCTTTGTGCAGAGGCTCCTAATCCAGGGAAGGATTGATGAGAAGGACCTTCCTCCAGAGTTGACAGAGGGAGAGGGCCTTCCCCTGGAGCTGATTCCCTGAGTTTGGACTTCTAGCCTACTAGACTGTGAGAGGATGAATTTCTCTTTGTTGGGGCCAACCACTTGTGGTACTTCTGTTATAGCAGCACGAGATAACTAAGATGGTAAAAACTGCAAATATGTATGCAACTAATAAAAGCTTCAAAATACATGAAGCAAAAACTGACGGAAATCAAGGGAAAAATAGACAAATCCATAATCATAGCTGGATATTTTTACATTCCTTTCTTATTAATTAACAGAATTAATAGAAAAAAATTAATAAGGATATAGACTATTTGAACAACATTATTTACCACTTTGAGGTCCTCGGGTGGTGTAAATGATTGAGTGACTACTAGGTGAAAAGTTCGCGGTTTGAACCCACCCAAAGGCACCTTGGAAGCCAAGTCTGGTGATCTGCTTCTGAAAGGTCACAGCCTTGAAAACCCTTTGAAGTAGTTCTACTCTGCATACATGGGGTCATCATGAGTCAGGATCAACTTGATGGCAACTAACAACATTTATCCCTTTGAGCTATTTAAAATTTATGAAACACTTTAGCAACACTTGCAGAATGCTCATTTTTTTGTGTGCTTGAAACTTTCACTAAGAAAGATCATATACTGATCCATAAAATAAATCTCAATAAATTTCAAAATAAAGAAATCTTAAATTGTGTTCCATGAATAAATAAAACAATTCAGTTGAAAAGCAATAACAAGGTTAAGGAGAAAATCCCCAAATATTTGGAAATAAAACAATGCACTTCTAAGTAACTCATGGTTTAAAGGAGAATTCACAGGGGAGATTAGAAAATATTTTGAAACTGAATGATAATAAAAACAATATAAAATCTGTTGTGTTTTTTACATAAGGCAGTGCTTAGAGGGAAATTTATGGCTTTAAATAATTATATTCGAAAAGAAGAAGGGTTTAAAATCAATGATCTAAGCTTCTATCTCGAGAAATAAAAGATGTACAAATTAAACCCAAAGTAAGAGGGAGGAAATAAAAGATAAAACAATTGAGGAAGTAAAAAACAAACAAACCATAGAGGAAATCAACAATGCCAAAAGTTGGTTCTTTGCAAAGATTTAAAAAATGATAAACACTTAGCAAGATTAAAGAAAAAAGACTAAAAGACCAAACAAAGAGAGAAAAGATATATTATTAATATCAGAAAAGAGAGGATTATCACTATAGATCCCACAGATATTTAAAGGTTAGTAATGTAATATTATAAACATCTTTTTACCAATAAATTCCCTCACCTTAGATGAAATAGGCAAATTCCTTAAAAAACACCACTTACCAAAACTGACACAAGAATAAATAGAAAATGTGAATAACCCTATACTCATTAAAGACATTGAATCTGCCATTAAAAAACTTTCCATGAAGAAAACTCCAGGCCCAGACGATTTTATTGATGAAGTCTATCAAAACGTTAAGAAAGATACAATACCAATCTTACAAACTCTTACAGAAAGTAGAGAAGGAAGAAAAACATGCCAACTCATTTAATGAAGCCAGCATGTCTGATAACTATTTTTTTTCCATAGACAACATGACTCTGTACACAGGAAATCTTCAGAAATCTGTAAAATATCTACAAGCCCAAATAAATGAGTTTATCAAGGTCTCTTGATATAAAATAAATATACAAAAATCAAGTCTTTCTGTACACCAGCATCAATGAAAATTACATTAAAAATATATAATCTACAATAGCAAAAGCCATAAATTATATAGAAATAAATTTAATGAAAGATGCACAAGATATAAACACTGAAAACAGTGTTTTTCTTTTTTTTAGGGGTGGGGTGGGCTGGGTAGAAACAGATGAGCTGATTCTAAAATTTAGATGGAAATGCAAAGAACCTAGAATAGTCAAAATAATTCTTGAAAAAGAAGAGCAAAGTTGGAGGATGTGGTAGGCTGAATAATAATCCCCAAAGATATCTAGGTCCTAATTCCTGGAATCTAAGAATGTTACCTTATATGGCAAAAGAGGCTTTGCAGATGTGATTAAGTTAAGGATTTTGAAGCTGGGGAGATTATCTTGGATTATGCAGGTGGGCCCTAAATGCAATCACAAGTGTCTTTATAAGAGGGAAGGAGAGGGAGATTTGACACAGAAGAAGTCAATGTGACCACTGAAGCAAAATACTACACTGCAGGCTTTGAAGATGGAGGAAGGGATCATGAGCCAAGTAATAATAAGGAATGCAGTTCTAAAAGCTGGGAAAAGTAAGGAAATGAAATGGATTCTCCCATGGAATCTCCAGGGACAGCGCAGCCCTGCTGACACTTTGATTTCGGCCTAGTGAAACTGATTTCAGACTTCTGACCTCCAGAACTCTAAGTTGTAACTCTATGTTGTTTTAAGCCACCAAGTTTGTGATAATTTGTTACAGGAGCTATAGGAAATTAATACAGAGGGTTTATACAATTTGATTTCAAGTCTTACACTAAAGTGACAATAATCAGTATAGTTTGATATTGGTGTTAAGGATAACCTGTTGCTGTCAAGTCGATTCTAACTCATAGTGACCCTACTGGACAGAGTAGAACTGACCCATAGGGTTTCCAAGGCTGTAATCTTTACGGAAGCAGACTGCCACATCTTTCTCCCGTGGAGCGGCTGGTGGGTTCCAAGCACTGAACTTTCGGTTAGCAGCCAAGTGCTTAACCACTATGCCACCAGGGATCCTTTGGCATAAGGACAGGCATATAGATTAGTGGCTATAATGTAAAGTACAGAAACCATATAATAAGATCCTCAAGACCTTGATCTAAGCAAATATTTCCTAGAGAAGACACAAAAAGCACTTATCACAAAAGAAAAACAGCGATAAGTTAGCTTCATAAACATAAAAAAATCAAGCCATGGACTGGGAGGAAATATTTGCCAATCATTTATCTGAGAAGGCACTGCATCCAGAATACATAAAGAACTACTAATAAGCATAAAACCTGACTAGGCATTTTATGAAGAAGCTGTATCAACAGGTAGTGAGCTCATGAGAGGTGCTCAACATCATCCAATCAAGAAAGTGCAAATTAAAACCACAAAGAGATACAACTTCACGTCCATTAGAAGAGATAACATTAAAAAGACTGATAAACAACACATGTTGGAGAGGAAATCGAGCAACTAGCAAGTACAATCTCCTGGGAGAGCTGTTTGGCAGTTTCTTATAAAAATAAACTGACACTCTCTGCCTGAGGAATTCCACCCCTAATATTTACTCAAGGGAAATGAAAACATGTCTACAAAAAGACTTAAGACTATAGCAGCTTTCCACCACCTGTCAGTTTGCCGTACTGTGGTGGCTCGTGTGTTACTGTGATGCTGGAAGTTACGCCACCTGTATTTCAAATACCAGCAGGGTCACCTATGGTGGACAGGTTTCAGCAGAGCTTCCAGACTAAGGTAGACTAGGAAGAATGACCCGGCAATCTACTTCTGAAAATTAGCCAACGAAAACTGCCTGGATGACAACAGAACATTCTCTTTTACAGTGCTGGAGAATGAGCTCCCTAGGTTGGAAGGCATTACACAATAGCTGTAACAATGGACTCAAACATACCAATGATCATGAAGATGGCACAAGACATTTTGTTCTGTTGTACGTAAGGTCACCATGAGTTGGACTCAACTCAAAGGCAACTGTCATGGGTTGAATTATATCCCCAAAAATATGTGTCAACTTGGTTAGGCCATGATTCCCAGTATTGTGTGGTTGTCTTCCATTTTGTGATTGTAATTTTATGTTAAAGAGGATTAGGGTGGGATGTAACACCCTTGCTCAGGTCACATCCCTGATCCCATGTAAAGGGAGCTTCCCTGGGGTGTGGCCTGCACCACCTTTTATCTTACAAGAGATAAAGGGAAAGGGAAGTGAGCAGAGAGAGGGGGGCCTCATATCACCAAGAAAGCAGCGCTGGGAGCATAGCATGCCCTTTGGACCCAGGGTTCCTGTGCAGAGAAGCTCCTAGACTGGGGAAGATTGATAACAAGGACCTTCCTCCAGAGCTGACAGAGAGAGAAAGCCTTCCCCTGGACTGATGCCCTGAATTCAGACTGGTAGCCTACTAGACTGTGAGAGAATAAATTTCTCCTTGTTAAAACCATCCACTTGCAGTATTTCTGTTACAGCCGCACTAGATAACTAAGACAGCAACTAACAATAACAACAATATAGCAGCTTTGTTCATAATAGCCCAAAGCGGGAAACAACCCAACTGCCCATCAATATGTGAATGGATAAAGAAATCATGGTAAAGCCATATAATGGTGGACTACTTAGCCAGAAAAAAGAATCAACATGACACACCCAACAGCAGGGATGCATCTCAAACACACGATGCTGGAAGAAGCTAATTAGAGAATGTCCTGCATAAATCCCTTTATATGAAGTTCAAGAACAGGGAACACTAAGATCTGTTGATAGAAATCAGAATAGTGCTTGCCCATAAAGGATGCAAGAGAACATGGGGGAACCTTCTGGGGTGATGGAAATCTTCTACATCTCGATATGGGTGCTGGTTACACAGTTGTACACATTTGTCAAAACTTGTTTTGAACACTCAAGATCTGTGTATTTCAATGTATGTAAGATTTACCTCAATTAAAAAAAAAAAAAAAGAAGGATGTGAGTGGCACAGCCAGGCAAGGACCAATCAACAGAACTATTTAACTGGAGGGCGGTTGGGTCATGTAGCGGAGGGGTGGGGTGAGGAGTGGGTGTTGGGGTACAGGGAGGAATTTGAGCGTGGGTGATTGGAATTGCCACTCCCAAAACAGGGCAGTGGGGGGAGACAAGAGAGGAGAGAAAGGGGGGTGTCTCCCACACATAGTGTTGAGGGCCAAGCTGGCCTTCCAGCTTCTTGGAAGCTCAGGCCCAGGCTCCGGAGGGCACTCCCTGCTGGAGACCAGGGTGAAGTGCAGGGAGAGGGCTGCTGAGGAGGACACAAGTGGGCAGGGAAAGTGGCAGGGTCACCTTGTCAGACACCATGTCAGACCTGAGGATCTGACTCCTCAGGGGCAGTCTTAGCAGAGGACAGGGGTCAACCGGGGGCCCCCAGGGCCAACTTGGAGGCCAGCACAGAGCCATGAGGGGTCAGTAGAAGATGTGGAGGCTGAAAGAGTACCAGGGTGTTGGGAAGGAAGGAAAGGAGGAAGGGGAGGGGGAGACTTATTTTGTCTTGCTGTAGTTTAGAACTGGGGAGACCGGGGCTTGTTATAGACCCGGAAAAAGTCTGCAGAAAAGAGGGAACAATTAGCTGCTACATGGAGCGTTTCTTCACTTTACCCAGGGCTGCCTGCAGGACCCTCCAACAATCCCTCCTGGAGTCTGAGATAACCCTGGTGCCCCATGAGCGAATAACCTCAAGCTGCATTTTGAAGCTGCACTATTTAATTAGCATGCACAGTCTTGTCCTTTATGCCATTCCAAGTCGCTAAATAACCAAGCAATCAACACCGCCAGTTATGGATTGAATTGTGTCCCCTCAAAACGTGTGTCAGTTTTGCTAGGCCATGATTCCCAGTATTGTGTGATTGTCCACCATTTTGTCATCTGATGTAATTCTCCTATGTGTTGCAAATCCTACCTCTATGACATTAATGAGTAAGGATTAGAAGCAGTTATGTTAATGAGGCAGGACTCAACCTATAAGATTAGGTCGTACCTTGAGTCAATCTCTTGAGATATAAAAGAGAGAAGCAAGCAGAGAGACAGAAGGACCTCCTACCACTAAGAAAGCAGAGCCTGGAGCGGAGTGGGTCCTTTGGACCCACAGTCCCTGTACTGAGACGCTCCTAGACCAGGGGAAGATTGATGACAAGCACTTTCCCCTAGAACTGACACAGACAGAAAGCCCTCCCCTGGAGCTGGCAACTTGAATTTGGATTATTAGCCTCCTAGACTGTGAGAGAATAAATTTCTCCTTGTTAAAGCCATCCACTTGTGGTAATTCTGTTACAGTAGCACTAGATGACTAAGACACCCCCCAAAAGATGCATCCCCAAAAGATTTATTATTAATGCCATTCTTGCAAGTGTTCCTACACCTTTCCAACAAATAGAGTTTATTTCAACCCCCTGAAGAGATGTCCACGGCACATGAGGGGGAGCCCAGCAGAGGGACCCACTGTGCCTGCCCCTCCTCCCTGGCACTGGCCCGGCCCTGAAGGCAGTAGGGCACAGACCCCGTCTCCCCGGCCTCACCTGTCATTGGCGACAGGCAGGGCAATCTCGAACTTGGCCAGGAACTGGAAGTACTGCTCCTCTGTCTGCTGTGTGAAGCCAGTGCCCACCAGCAGCATCCTGAGGTCCTCCGCGCGGATCACCCCATTCTTGGCAACCGACCTGGAGCCTTTGATGTTGAAAATCCTCTGCAGGCACTCGGACAGCCAAATGGGGTCGAGGAAGTAGAGATTCCGCAGGCCGTGGCTCGTGTCCGGGAAGTGCAAGAGGGTGCCAGTTTCTATGAGGAAGCTGATGGCTGCCCCGGAGACAGGAAAGACTCAGCATTAGAGAAGGGAGGCAGAAGGGACTCTGCAGGCGACACCATTCCCTGGGGGCTGAGACACAATTCTTCCTGAAGCAAAACCAACACTTCTAGCATGCTCCTCAGGCTGGGTTAGCTTCCTGATGAAAGCTTCTCTAATGGTACCTGGGGGTCCCTGGTAGTGTAAGCAGTTAATGCACTCAGCTGTAACCAAAAGGTTGGAGGTTCGAGTCCACCCAAAGGTGCCTTGCAAGAAAGGCCTGGCCATCTACTTCTGAAAAATCAGCCACTGAAAACAGTATGGAGCAGTTCTACCCTGACACACATGGGGTTGCCATGAGTCAGAATCGACAGCAACTGGTTTACTGGTTTTTAATGGTATCTTGTACCTTTTCCTCATAAGTCGAGCTGATAACTAACTGGGTAACTAGTTGTTTGGCATCTGTCTCCCCAAATGAATGGTCAGCCCTAGAGAGCAGGGATCAGCGGAGCTGGCTTATAAGTATATCCCAAGGGGCAAACATGATGCTGGCACAGGGTTCTCTCTCTCAAAGGAAAGAACGGAGGGAGGGAAGAATAAAGGGAAGGCGGAGTGGGTGAAAGAAGGAAGAGAAAGAAGGCAGGCAGGAAAATGAGGATTTCTTGGACTCCCTTTCAAAAAATATGCCGTTTGTGCTTAGGGTCAAGCTAGAGCCATCAGTGTAGGGAAGATTCCATTTCTCGTAAGTGCAATGCCCCACCCACCTTCCTGGAATCCTGCCTGCTGGCTGCCCCCCAGCCCCTCTGCCACCCACCCCACCCACCGGCCTGAAGGTCCTCATAGTCCTTGATGTCGTTGTCTGGGGTCAGCTCCACCAGCTCCTCCAGCTGCCTGTCCGTCAGGTACTGGACGGCATCCCTCTGGCTGCGCCGCTGCTGCTCCGCCAGGACAGCCTCCTGGAGACTCAGGTAGCTCTTGGGGACCTGGGGGTGGCAGGTGGCCGAGGTGGGGCTCCAGGCCAGCTCAGGCGGGTCTGTCCCTCCCACAGCAGTGGCCCAAGGCCCTGAGGAGGTTGATCGTTTGTTTAGACCACTGCCTTCCAACCCACTCCCTCCCCTAAGAAACTGCTGACTGACGCTTGGGACCCAGCCTCATGAAACGTTTTCCAGTAACAAGAGGGGACAGTGCAGCTTCCCAAACAAACAGGACCCAGCGTCCTCAACCTGACTCTAGGGGTGAAGTACCCACCAGCCTGCCGGCAAGGCGCTGGCAACCGATGGTACTGCCCACATCCTTCATGCTGCAGGTGACCTGGAAGATCAGCTGCCGCAGCCCCTCCTGGCCCTCCAGGCTCTTACAAGAAAGTTCACTGTGGGGAGAAAGAACGTTTGCTCAGAACGCCAACCTCTCTGTGAGGACACATTTCAGTGTCTCTGTTTTTCCAAGTTTTGTCCCCAACGCTGGCAAGTACAGGGAACTGTGAAAATGGACACTAAGAAGTTTGTGGACTGCTGGCTTTGTGCAGAGCACCGTGCTGGGCATCCTGCAGCCGGTCCCGCAGTCTGTCCCCAGGACGCCCATTCTACTGAGGAGAACAAGGCTCAGAAGTACCAAGCAACCCCCAAGGACACAGCTGGGTTTGACCCAGGCCTTTGGCCCAGAGCCGATGCTCCTGTTATCACAGATCCCCGGGGCCTTCTCAAGGGCACGTGAGGAATTCCTGAATGCCCGATCCTGCATCCTGTGCCAGGCTGATGTGTCCCCAGGCTGGTGCGGGCACCAAGGGCATGGACTCTACCCAGAGTGAGGGGATCAAGGCCATGAGCCACCAGCGCAGCTGCAACAGTACACACTTTGTTTCCACAGGGGACACTATCAGAATGCTCACTTAACCCTCTGAGCCTCAGTTTTAACATCTGAAAAGTAGACACATTAACCCCCAGATCCTGAAGATCTGCTGTGGGGCCCAACAGGAGACAAGTTCAGCGACAAGCCCAGGGTGCTGGCCCCAACTGCACCACTTATCCCCAACCCCACCCTACAGGCCTCTTCCCCCTGTCCAACCTCTCCCAGACTCAAGGCCTGGTGAATCTCCCAGCCCACGTGGGACTGGGACCAGCCCTGGGTTTGGTTCTTGACAAGCAGTAACAAATGCTCATGGTGGATGTAGGCATTCGCATCACCCGGTCCACAGTGCACCCTCGGCACTGTCCATGGGGTGCAGAGGGAACCTCTAGAAGGTCCTCCCTCTCCAAGGGCTGAGCCGCCATCCTTCACCCCGGACGGGGCCCAGTCCAGCAAAGCCCCTCCTCAGAAGCCCTCTGCGGGCAGGTCCTGGGGAAGACAGATAATATGTACACGGTGTGGACTGGGTGGCCCCGGAGGACACTCACTGTAAGTGCTTGTTGGTGATGTCTGGGAAGCCTGTGGCTCTGGCCCCCGAGGGCGAGCGGCAGAGCGCCAGCACATAGGCGCGGAGCGTCGCGATTCTCTCCACTCGGAATTTGGTTTCGATTAAGTCCAGGTGTGTTCCCACCACCAACACCACTGCGTTTGGGGCCTTGGCCTGAGGGAAGGGGAGAGAGAGAACTGCACTGCTGAGCACTGCCTCTGTTCTATCAGACAAGGACAGGAACAGCTGTGCAGTGTGTACAGGCCTGTCACTGTGCAGCCCACACTCCTCTCTCTCAAACCCCCAAGGCCCTGTTGTGTGCTAGAGGGTGTCAGCTCCCCACTCCCTGAGGCACCATGAACTAATGAATGGGGGCTCTGTGGAATTCCACCCCCCGCCCCAAGGAGCTGCCGGGGTGCTAAGGGCTCCAGCCCGCGGGGGAGGGATTTCTGACCCCTTCAGACATCTTGTCAGCAGAGAGGTGGTGGGCTTGCCTTCATGACGTCACTGCTTTTCACCTGGGGAAATGAGTCCTGCTCCCCTTCTGGATACAAGAGTGGGGTTCTTAAATTTCAGTAAACCAGAAAAGTATAAGGGCATTAACAGCCATCAGGCCTAGTAGGATTTTTTGTTTTTGAGGTCAAGTAATATGTTTTTTTAACTTTATGACAACCCTTGACAAGAGTTACATAGGGCAGTTATTGCTACTACAATTAATAGTAGTTCCAGAAACCAAGTCAGAGTCCTTAGTGACCCACACAAGGTCACAGAGCACGAATCTTCCCTCTGTATGTTGTGATCAGTAATGGGAAAAGTCCAACACTTCCTTGCACTCTCATCCTCCCTACAGAGGACAGATTCTCTTCTGGAGACCTTTTGAGGCACACACGTCTCCACAGACAGATGCAAAGATGAGGACCACTGGACATAAGCACACTGCTCGTCTCCCGACGGTGGGAAGCCACGTGGATGCCCGTGTCTCTGTGATGGTTCATTTCATAGGTCAACCTGGCCTGGCTATGGTGCGCAGTTGTTTAGTCAAACACTAGTCTAGTTGATGTTATGAAGTAGCTACATGTGATTAAATCAGTTGGCCTTAAGTAAAGCTGATTATCCTCCACAGTGGAGGTGGGCCTCATCCAGCCAGATGAAGACCTTAAGAGCAAATAGGGGGTTTCCCTGGGGTGTGTTGTCTCCAGACTATAAATGGACATCTTGCCAGAACTACTCCACTCTTCTTATCACCTGACCTACATACTTGGGGACATAAGACTAAGAAATCTCTAGCTTGCTGTCTGATCCACATATTTTAGACTTATGAGCACCCCACAATCACGTGAGCCAAATTAAAATAAATCTCGATCTGTCCCTCTCTCTTTATATATATGTGTGTGTATTAATACATATTAACTATCTATCTATCTACCTATCTATTTCTCTGGCGAACCCCGACTAAGACAGTCTTCATGAAGCAAAATAGAATCTGCTGAATCTCAGATACAGGCTGAGTCTCTGTCAGCTTCAGGATCAGCTGAGGCCTAGTCAGTAGAATGTTAAGTGCTTCACTGTGGAAACACAGCAGGACCTATGACTTCAGGGCTCTCTGTAAATGCCCCCTCAAAATGCACAGTTATTTTTCCTGACATGATTTATTGTTTCTAGTAGAGGGGAATGAGTCAGAGAAATGGCCAGGCTCCCTGATGCTCTGAGTTTCTGAGAACTGAAGTGCTCTGGTGTTTCCTCACCTCGATGTTCAACAGCCAGAACTGCAGGCTGGCCACGGCCTCCTCGCCCAGCGCCAGGTTCCAGACCACCACGTACAAGGCCTTGTCCGTGAAGAAGCACTGGTTGACCGTGGCCATACTGGCCGGGCCACCGATGTCCCAGACGTTGAACTCCACAGACTCAACCTACTTGAGCAACAAGAGCAACAACAGTGAGCATTTTAAAAAACTAAGCTTCTGGTAAATCCAAGAGATAACTGCTATGTTTTGACTCTGTACTTGGGGGCCTAAAAATAGACGATGGTAGAAAAGCCTCACAGGCCTTGTGGTTTCTCTCAGGAACAGTACTCAAATGGAGGGAAGGGGGCCAGCCACTTTGAGGCAGACTTCTAGAAGTTTCTATCCACTGCTCACAGAGCGGCAGCATGGCTAGCCCTAGAGGTTTTTCTGAGTCTGAGGAACACTCGAGGGCATTATTCATGAAAGTTTGCTGACATCCTGCTGGAGGAAGTGCCCCAGCCTCACGTCATCCTCACTCCCGGGGACTCAGGCTTCTCCTCAGTCTGAGCAGGTCCCCAGCTTGTGTAGGTCAGAGAACGCCACCCACCAAGGATGCTGGGAAACTTCCTTGACGTGGGAATCAAACAAAAGATTAGCTGTTGGGCTGCCGGGAAAGGCTGTGTAAACTGTGGTTTCTCTATCATTTTATGAGGTAAGAGTCTGGCCTGAGAAGCCAAGGCTGCAGTTTTCTGTAGACGGAACTCTTTTCCACGATGCTGCGTTTTGGCGTCTGAGACACAGTGTGCTAACCTGCTTTTGTGTAAAGACGAGAACGAACAGCTGTTCTAAAGTGGCTGAAGGCCAGCCATGCAGAGTTATGGGGCAGAACGTCCAGCTCTGCTCAGCGTTCACCGGATCAGGGGGCTCTCCTCCAACTACCGAAGGAGAAACCTCAACGATGGCTAAAGGACAAGGACAATAGAAACATGAATTCAACCCTAGGCCTTGGACAACCACTTGCTATATAACAGCTGGAAGAAAGTCAGATCAAATGACTGTTTAAACAAACAAAGCAGGAGAGAATTCAGAAGATTCTGGTTACATTAGAGAACTTTTGGACATGAATTAGCAGAGTCCACTTCTAGGGAGCTCTGGGGCAGGCCTGGTATTAAAAGAGGGGGGAGAAGTCATTTCGTCTGTTCTAGCCAACAGGCAGGGTTCAGTGCTTTAGAGGGGCAACTCCTGTGCCGTGTTAGAATATACACTCTGCTTAAATGCCTAAGGAGTCCCCGGGCAGTAAACCGTTAATGTGCTTGGCTGCTAACCAAAAGGCAAGTGGTTTGAGTCAACCCAGAGGCACCTTGGAAGAAAGGCCTGGAGATCTACTTCCAAAAAATCAGCCATTTTGAAAACCTTTAGAGCATAGTCCTACTCTGACACACAAGGAGTTGCCATGACTTGGAGTCGACTAGACCGCAACTGGTCTGGATTTCCCTGATTTGAAAGGTGGTTTTGTGTGAAGGACTCTGCAGGGAAACCCAACTGTAGGTGGCGCTGTGGTGGGAGGTACTGGGAAAACCCTGCAAGAAATGGCCTCCAGACCCCCTGGTCGCCCACAGGACAATGGCCTCCTTGCGCCTGGGTACCTGCGTGGCTGGGTGTGACTGCAGGTGCTGGACAGGGACAGGCAGCATCCCTGTGTGCTCACGCCTAGCTGGCACAAACAGCTGCCTCCCTGAGCTGGCTCCAGGGGCCTAAGTCCCATCACTACTCTACAGTGCCTTTTCTTCGTTCCCAGGGCAGGACAAATCCCATTTTCACTTGTCTGATCCTGAAATGGAAAACAGGATGACCAACAGGCCACCAAAGGATGCATTTTAAAGAGGACTTAAAACCTTGATCTTTCCAAAACGTGGGGGGAAGCAAAGAGAGGACAGGACATGAATTCAGGGGTGCTTTGCTGGTGGGCTTCACTGGCAACAGCCATAATCCTCAACCCTGCTGGGGGGCCCTAGCCCAGGCCACTTGAATTTGTGTCTTTGGAACAGGGCAGGCATTGCTATCATTAAAAGCTCCTCAGGGGACTCTAACCAACAGCCAAAGTTAGGAACCACAGAATTAGAGCCTCAATTTAACTGAAACAGAGAAATGATGAGGTCACGTTACGAAATTATTCACTGCCCTTGGCAGGCACTGGTTTGGAACAGCACCCAGGCCCTCTGGGAGGCAGGCATTCTGGGACTCAGAACCCCCACCCCCCCAAGAAAGCCCTGGAGAGGAACCTTGGCCCAGCGAAGGTCCCCCCATCCCCTGCCCCACCCCAGGAACTCTGCACGCCGATCATCCTTGACCTTGGCTCTCGAGCCAGCCGGCCTCTGGAGCTCCCACTTGGTGGTTCTGATGGTGGCCTCGCTGTGCACCACCTGGGGGGCCCTCCCCGTCTGTAAGATCTCCAGGAGGGTGGACTTGCCCTGGCGCGGGGGACCCACAATGATCATCTTCATCAGCTTGCACTTCTCCGCCTTCCGCAGCTGAGCACGCAGGTAGGACAGCATTGCTTTGGGGCCTGTGCACGAAGGGGAAAGTCACGGCTGCTAGCAGCGTGTCAGCAAGAACATGCTCACCTCTCTCAGGTAACAAAAGCCTGCCACAAAGGAAGACTTCCTATGTGTTCTAACGGGGAAAGCTGTAGACTAGAGGGTCTGGTGGAGAGAAGGCGGGATACTAATCACCCCAAGAGTGAAATCTAAAAGTCCAGAACCAAAAGCAAACGCCCCTGCTGCCCAGGAGGTCAGAGAGTTTGACGATCCGGCCATTCTCCACACAACAGACCTCAGTTACTATAGCTTTGCAGGAAATTTTATAGCATCTCCGCAAACACTGAAGCTGGAGTTGTGCTCCGCGGTCACTTGGCTGGACTGGAGCTGTCTCTCCTAGGACGTGATGCTGAGGAAACCAGGCTACGGAAGCCCTACTCTACCGGGTTAAACTGTGTCCCCCCAGATGCTGGAATCCTAACCCCTACACCTGTTGATGTGATGCTGTTTGGAAACAGAGGATTCTTTGTTATGTTAATGAGATCATACTGAGTACAGTAGGTTCTAAATCTAGTCACTTCTGAGTTACAAAAAGAGCAGGTTAGAAGGAGAGCTATGCACACGGGGGTGGGGAAGGGGTAAGACAGATGCCACATGAGGATGGTCAACAAGGCAAGGAACGCCCAGGGCTGCTGACAGGAAGGGATCGACATGGCTGAGACCCTGATTTTTAGCCTCCAGAACTATGAGAAAATACATTTCTGTTCTTTAAAGCTATCCACCTGTGGTGCTTGTGTTACGGCAACACTGGGAAATTAAAGACACTTACCCTCTTTCTGGATCTCTGTGGGCACGTTGCTGATGCGCAAGTCTTCAACGTCTAATTGCCAAAGGTTCCCCAGCTGCCCCAGCTCCTGAGGAAGCTCCCGGAGGCCAGGATTGCTGAGGGCACATGCACACACACGCGGACGTGGACACACACACACACACAAAACACGTTGTCAGCCTATATGGCCTGCGAGGGACAGAGAGCCCACACCCAAGCCCAACAACACCTTGGGCCCTGACTCAAGTGTTCCATTTTAATATGTAAGTCAAAGCCTTTCTCCCTGGGAAGTCAGAGGTAGAAATGGCAGCGCTGTCTCCTGTAAATCCCCTGGGCTTCGAGCTGGGTCCCCCACCCAACTTCCTTGTCTTTTCTACTAATTACACTGCCATAAAGATTACTGCCGCATCTTCTTGGAATGGTAGTGCAACCTGAACAACTGTGTACTTTCATCCAGCCTTGCACTGTGTCACCCGGGCAGTGCTGCCCACCGCAGACACTCCATCAATGAGTGGGTGAGTGCTTGTGTGGTTCTCCTCGTTACAGCCTCAGTGAAGTAGCAAAAGCATCATGGTGTCACTGTACCACTGCCCCATCTTCCTCTCCTCCCACTTCCTTGGCCAAACCTGGATCTGAAAACCCCACTACTGTTTCTTGTAAAATAGGTTGCTTCTCTCTCCTGGCTCCTGTGTCCACAGATGGTGGATGGGAGGGTGGATGGGAGGGTGGGCTGCCCACTGGCCCTGAGGGTCCCTGTGGCTTTTCTCAGTGTGCACTTACTTCCCCAGGTAAAGCTCTGATAAGCTTTTCAGCAGGCAAACTGATGGGGGGACTGCATCCAGGTGGTTGTCATTCAGACACAAGACTTCCAGAGATTCACTGAGGAAGGCCGGGAATTCCAGCACATAGCCTGCAGGGGATGGCATAGCGGATGGTACATTTAAAATGATTCTGGACCCTCATCACGTGAAGGTCAGGTGGTGTATAAATTGGTGCAAACTCGGGAGGGCATTCTGGTAAAGCTATCACTGACCTAGCAGTTCCAACTGTAGGAAATTATCCTGCAGACACCCTTGTGTGTGTGGCAAAGATGTGAGAACAAGGACTTCAGTGGCACAATGTCTGTAATAGCTAGGACAGAGGAAGCCTACACGTCCACCCACAGGGGACTGGTGAAATGAATAATGGGACAATGTGCAGTGCAGTGGTTAAGAGCTTGGCTGCTAACCAAAAGGTCGGCTGTTCAAATCCACCAGGTGCTTCTTGGAAACCCTGGTTCTACTCTGTCCTATAGGGTTGCTATGAGTCGGAATTGACTTGATGGCAATGGGTTTTTTGGTTTGGTGCGACTATTAGAGAGAATGGGCCAGGTCTACATGCGTGGAGATGGAGTGATACTCCAGAGCTACTGGTGAATTAGAAAAGCCAGGTGCAGTCAGGTGTGAGACTTATTTGTGTGCCAGAAAGGGTGTGTACATGTGTATGCACACACACATCCCACACGTGCACATACGTGTATGCATGTTATAGATGTGCACACACATACCATGAATGCACATGCAGATGTGTAACAGGTGTGTGGGAAGTGGTGGTTCAGAGGTAGAATTCTCACCTTCCGTGAGGTTTGATTCCTAGTCAATGTGCCTCATGGGCCATCACCACTCATCTGTCAGTGGAGGTGTGCGTGTTGTTATGATGCTGAACAGGTTTCAGTGGAGCTTCTAGACTAAGAAGGACTAGGAAAAAAGGCCTGGAGATTGACTTCTAAAAATAAGCTGGGGAAAACCCTATGGATCACAACAGTCTGATCCACAACTGATCATGGGGGTGGCACAGGCCGGGCAGCTGTTTTCCTGTTGTGCATAAGGTCACCTTGAGTCTTCGGTCAGCTCGACATGAGCTAACAACAACGTAATGTATGTATGTAACACGCAGACACGTGTCATCAGAGACACACCTGAAGTTATCCTAGTTGTCTCTGGGGAAGAGAAGCACTGGGGGCCTAAATTCTCATCTATGCACCCTTTGGTGCTATTCAAAAACCAGGTTTTCCCGTGTACTTGTATGACTTTTCCAATTCAAAAAAGCTAGTTGATTAACAAAGTAGTAACATGGGCTAAGTTGTTATGCTTCCTAAGAGGGCACTCTCTGAAACACCTGCCACTTTTTAGTATTTAAGTGACTTCATCAGTGAGGCTAATTATGATGTTACCATTAAGTCCAAATCACATCTGCTGTTTCCACAGACCTGCAAGCCTCTGAGATGAGAAAGAATGTGGCCGAGAGCCTTGGAAATGCACCCTGATGGAAATTATGGGCTTGGATTTCAGCAGAATCTCTGAAATGCCTTTATCCTTCCGAGGCAGAGGGAGTGGGGCAGGACAGCAGGCCCCTACAGGTCCCTCTCAGCCCTGAGAATTCGAGATAAAACGACAGGCTCAAAGCCCTCACTCCCAGCTCCCACTGCCAGAGGTGAAAGAGAGAAGCCGGGTTCTTTTGTTGGGCTGAGGCGATGTTCCCTTGGCCTTGATCACAACTTCCCCCTGAGCTCTGGCTTTTCTCCACGGATGTGGCTGCCATATCAATGGTAATGGGGTAACCTGGCCTCAGAGAATGTTCCAGGAGAGACGATAACAGAATACCAAAAGCGACTCCTGGAAAACCTGCCAGCTAGCTGCAATGTGGATGGGACTCATTGCAATGGCCCTGTGGAAACAAAGCTGCCACAGACTTCTAAAGATGGCTTTGTGTTAGAGCTTGTTCATAGAAAATGTTCAAAAAGGTGGTTTTTTCTTTCTTCAATGAAAAAGGATGATCAGTTTTAGGCTATCCTGATTTGCACGTTCATCAAAGAACATCAATAACAAGAAAGGCCTCTTTTCTTCCCAGAGAACACGTTCTGGACACCTGGCCTCTGTGCTTTCCAATTTTGAAATTTTGCCGTGGTGTTTATTAAGCTTCTTTAAGTAACGGGCGGAGGGAATACAGAACTGTACTGCAAACAGAGGCAGCACCTGTCATGGGCTCCTGGCTCAGGGTGGAAAATGATGAGATCCTGGGCTGCAGAACACAGCGCGAGGTATTTATGAACTGGCAATTATTTATTCATAAGTTATTTATGACTGCTGGTCTGAATTTTACCGTAAAAAGGGCCATCCAAATTATTTTTGGATGCGCCCACTGCATAAACATGACTGCTTGAATGTTCACAAATTTACGGGGAATCTCACTATCCATCTGCAAACAAGTTATCTTTCATAGATAATTCCTTACCCAAGGGTCACAGCTTGGGGAGAATAACCCTACAGAAGGGAACGGTTCACAACGTGCCCCTTCTTTTGGCTCGGGTGTGAGCCTCCACTTTTTAGACTGTATTTAAAAAATCAAGAGGCCTTTGTCATCTGCCAAAGCCACGACCCTCTCTGCCAGGGAACCTTCCAAAAGGTGTGGCCTCTCAGTCTAGCTCCGCAGCCATGCTCTGGCGGGCCACAACCACAGCCAATGTTTCTACTGCATATTTCATTGGGCACATTTGACCTTCCTCTCCGGTGGTCTTGTGAGGCGAGACGGCCCATCTCCCAGCAGTGGCTGGTGCCAGCGAGTGGTGGCCCCCTCCTCACACTCGTCTCCCTGGTCCTGGGAAGGCCTCTGCATTTCCAAACCTGGGATGCATTTCTAGGTGGCCCAGATGTAAGGAGCTCAACCCATCAGCGCTGGACGCGGCGCCTGGATCCATACCAGCTCCTCTTTCCACACCGTCTTCCCATTCCGGCATCAATGAGAAGAAAGTGTTTATCTTTCCTTCCCTCCAAGGGAAATCCCTATGTCTGGACTCAGTTTCTAAAATTCTAAGGCCCTTCATTTTAAATTCAGTCATTTATAAAATCAATAACTGCAGTCCCCTGTCCTTGTGGTTAAGGACCTTTTCATTTGTCTCTTGGCCGTCCAAACTTCCTCCACTGTGAACTGTTTCTATCTGTTACCATTTTTTCCTACCGGAGTGTTTTTTTAACCAGTTTTTAAGAATTCTTTGTAAATTAGAGATGCGAGCCAGTGTGTGTTGCAACAATTTGCAAATATTTCTTCTTAGTCTGTTTGCATTATGACTTTGTTTATGATGCCTTTTATTGAACAAAACTTTTGAATTTGTACAAAGCCAAGGGTTTCTATCTTGTTTTTTTTTTGTGATTTCTGGATTCCCCAGCTGGCTTAAAAAGGTCTTTCCCACCCCCCAGTTACACCACAGTCCCCGGGTTAAGACTTACAGACAACGCGTACCTGGCCTGTAATATTGATGTAAATTTGCCCTCACTTTGAAATGACAGATGAAAAGGCTTTGAGCCTTTTCTTGCACTAAAAAACCAAACAAACAAACAAAAAAACCCACAAAAACCAAACTTGCTGCCGTCGAGTTGACTCCGACTCAAGACCCCTATAGAATAAAGGAGAAGTGCCCCGCAGGGTTTCCAGAGAGTGGCTGGTGGATTCGAACTGCCAATCTTTTGGTTAGCAGCCAAATGCTTAACCCCTGCACCACCAGTAAGGTGTGCTTACTTGCACTAAACTAAGGTTAAGTAAGAACTGAATGCACCTGTTACTGACTTACAACTTCGACTTAAAGGCACAGTTAGGAACAGATCTCGTTTGTAACCCGGGGCTGCCTGTATACACATTCTCTGAAATGTTATTCTTTTCTTTTTATGTTACATTAAAACCTGCTATCCATATGACAGTTTTCATACTGATGTAAGGTAGAGGGTCTACCATTGTTTTTTCTCCCTTCCAGCTGAATAGGTAACTATACAAACACTATTTATTTAAAAACAATAAAACATTCTTTTGCCGCTAAATTGAAATGCCCCGTGTCATACAGTGTTGTTGTTAGCTGCCACTGAGTTGGTCCTGACTCATAGTGACCCCAAGCACAATGGAAGGAAACACTGCCCAGTCTTGAGCCATCCCTATGATCCGCTGCAGATCAGACCACTACGACCCACAGGGTTTTCACTGGTTGATTTTCAGGCTTTTCTTCCTAGTCTGTCTTAGACTGCCTGAGGTGCATTGGCTGCGAGTCAGACTCAGGGCGTTTGCATGGAAGGTGAGGACTCTGCCACTGAACCACCCATATCCCACAGATATTACATTCCTGTATTTACTTAGGTCTATTTTTGGACTCCTTTTCTGTTCCAGTGAGAATGTATTACGTTTTCAATCATATGTAAACACACACAATCACATGTGATTGATACATATGTATCTTGTATGTAGACACGCACAGTTCGATAAAAAGTACAATACGTGGGCAGACTATTTCATTTCCTGCAAATGTGTTTTGGCCTCTATGGCAATTCTTATCCCCACTTCACACCATCTTTACAGACAGAGCACTTGCCAACATAGGTCTATCAGGCCAAAGAAGAAAGTTTTATCACATTGAAAATGACCTAAATATTGGTTCCTGTTTTATGTGACAGCATCCTGTGAGTGCAGCTGGCTTTCTAAGTCTTAGCTTTCAGGTTAAAAAGGAGGGCTGGTTGTTTAATATGAGGGAGAGGTTCACATATTCCTTTGTACCTCACAGAAAATAACAAACAAGAAGAACTTTTGTTCCTAGAAACCTAACATATTCTCCACTAAATGGCCTTGTTGTGTGACCAGTTTGAAGACTCTAGGAAAGCACTGTTTCTGATGAGTTTGGGGGAAGACCACAAGCCCTACAGAACCTCAGTCTGGGCAGGATGGCCTGCTGTTGGCCCTACCGGCCCCAGTGCTGGAGTTCCCCAGACCTTGGGCAAGTCAGTCAACCCTGAGCTTCAGTTTCCTCATCTGCAAAATGGGATACCTCACGTTGCAAGGATTAAAGAAAGGCTCTGCCATGTGTACAATATCTTGGCCAGTGCTCAGCAGCAGAGAGTAGGTCCACCACACATAATAGCTTATAGAATCATCAGACTCCAAACAGGAGAGGGAGATTCAGGGTACCTGCAGGCCATGTGTGTGACATGAGCTCATTTCCAGGTCCTCAGTAAAATATGGCCATCTCTGGCATTCCAACAGGGCAGTGGAGGAAGACCAGTGTTAAGGACGATTCTCCCTTTGGCAGGGTAGGAAACAAGCCCACCCAGCTGTCCTTCATCTCCCGACACCAACACACCTGTCTCAGTCCCTGAACGCTGGCGGCCTCTGGTGGTGAAAAAGGAAATACGCTTTGTTTTAAGTCCATCTTCGTTTCTGTAGGGAAAATTAAAAAGACAAAAAATTGAGAAAAGCACAAAAATATTACTATTTTGGCTGAGACTCTATAATGCTAAACCATTCAGAGAAAACGGAGAAAACTCAGAAGGCTGAGTGTTTGAGCCTCCCATAGCTTATGTGGAAGTGTAGACAGCTGCTGCCTACTAATCGCACTGTTAGTGCTCTAAAAGTCCCGAGAGAAGATGATCTAACATTGGCATGACGCGTAGTTCCCATTCTTGAGCTTTTCCACCTCAGGCAGGCATAAGCGTTCCTACGCCTGGCAGAACACACATCCCAATGGCTGTCACTTTTCACGGCTCACTAAAGAGAGTTTCCTCTGGGGCAGAAGTTCCACATGACTCAGGGCAGCTGGTCTTCAGGAGCCAAAGGACCAACTGGGCTCATCCCTATCTTTTCACCTTCAAGTGGGAGACTCTGAAGGCTTCCTTTTAGGTATTTTATTCAATCTATGTACATTTTTGTTAGGGACTGGCAAAAACTTCTGGACTGAACTGTAGTTCAGAGTCTGTAAGAACGAGGAGAGGAAGGACCCCATCCTCAGGGTCTGTGTGACTCAGTCACACACATTTTAGGACTCGCCAGGGATAAAGCAAACCTCTGCTTACTTTCCAAGTTGGTTTCTGGAGAGATCCAGGGTTTTGAGTTGTCTGCAGGTCCACTTATCCTGAGGTGGCAGTGCCCCCAGCTGGTTTCCCTGTAGCTTCAAGAACATCAGGGCCTGAAGAGAAGTGAGCCAAGGACACCATCAGGTACAAAATGGAGGAAAACTGAGGAGAAACGCCAGCTCGCTGACAAAGTGCAGCCATAATTATCACAACAGACCCACATGAAAAGGCTCCAACAGTATGGGGTTCAATAGCTTTTTTTTTCTAAATTTGATTTAGTTTGCTGTTGTTGAGACTATACACAGCAAAACATACACCAATTCAACAGTTTCTACCTGTACAATTTAGTGATATTGATTATATTCTTTGAGTTGTACAACCATTCCCACCCTCCTTTTCTGACTTGTTCCTCCCCCATTAACATAAACTCACTGCCCCCTAATCAATAGTTTCTTAATACTCACAAAATTATATAAAACAAACCAGACGGAACAGTTAATTTACACAAGATGTTAATTTTCCCCTCAAAATCAACGAGGGGCAATTTTTCCAGAAAGGAGTTCAAGTATTTCTCAGTTTTAAGGATTCTTAAGTGTGATGATCACTCATGGGCCCCTGCTGGGAACAGGATCACTCTGAGGGTCCCAGGGGACATAGTGTCACCACCCGGGGGTGCAGTATGATGCTGGGTGCCCCCCAGCTCCTCCAGCTTCCATGGGCGAGGGCAGACAGACCAGGGTAATACCTCTACCCCCCGCATCTGCTCACTCTCTGCTGGCCAACGCAGGCATCTGCAGGGCTGCTGAGGCTGAGGTCACTGGGAGCTGCCAGGGGAGCTGTGGCCACTCCTCAACCACAGGACCCACTGCTACCACTTGGTGCTTCGGTGGGTGAGACCCTGTGACCCACAGCCGTGGGGATGACGAGGCCCTGGGGGCAGAAGGTGCTGCCGAGGCTCCACCCTTGGACTCTCAGCATGCTTTACTTTAACAAGAGTACAGGGGACACACAATAACGCTGTCTTGAATGACTCGGGCATCGCCATGACAACTGAGGTGGCCTCAGGAGGGCTAACAGGCTGTGTTGCCCACATTACCTCCACATGGCGTCTGCCTCCTCCCTGGCTGAGGCAGGTCAACGGCCAACCCTCACCATGAGAAGCAGCCCGTGAATACCTGTGGTGACACCTCTAGCCAGCACATGAATGCATTTTTATGGAGGGCTGCCCATGCGCCAGGCCATTCTCCCTGGAGGAAGAGACCACCAGCCAACACCTGATGCCCACAGAGTGGAGAGGTGAGGCCCAGGGCAAGGGTCTTCCCCTCCTGGTTTGCTGCTTCTAGCTGCCATGAAAGATACCCCGTCTGCCAGCTGTAGGCGTGAGATGAGTGAGAACAGACTCAGAATGGGATGCGGAGGGGCTCTCCCATAAGGACAGAACTCAGAGCGGTGCACATGACTTATGGCCTTTTTCTGTGGGGCTGGGACTGCTGCTCCCCACTGAGACGGGGACAGCAGAGGTGGCAGAAGTCCAATTCCTGGGGGCCAGAAGACTCTTCAGGAAAAAGGCTTGGCAATCTACTTCTGAAAAATCAGCCACTGACAACCCTAAAAAGCACAGTTCTACTCTGATACTCACGGGGTCACCATGAGTTGGAATTGACTCGATGGCAAAGGATTCCAAAGGAGTCTGCCTCTTGGGAAGAAAACTTAGGAAAGGGTCTTTCCTGAGAACCTGTGAGCCCACCTCCAGCCCAGACTGCTTTATCACTTATATTGTTTGCAGGCTGGCTTTGGTTTCCCCACTCCAACTGGAACCCCTTAAGGCAGGACACGGGTTGTATCCATCACTGGGAGCCCAGGGCCAGCCAGGGCAGGGGCCTGGCAGGTGTTTGCTAGAGGTACCGGGGTAGCCCCCAGCAGCGCCCCATGGTGGACACATGGGCCACTGCCCAGGCAGAGTGCAGCCCACATGCTCCCTGCCAAGGCTGGTGCTGCTTCCAGGCTCAGTGATTCCTCAAAGGCAGCAAGGCCCCTTCCATAGGCACTTTCTCAGGGGGAGGAGCTGTCAACGCACAGTCACCTGGACAACACAGGGCAGGTACACTGCAAGGGGAGCACGTGTGGGGAAGACACATCACCACCAGCCCACAGGTGCACCGAGGGCCCCACACTACGGGGCTCCCTTGGCCTCAGGCACTGGGGGGCGGTTTCAGTGGGTCCACCCAGGAGCCAAGAAGACACTAGCAGGAGAGGGCAGGACAGAGGGGCTGCTGGGCTGGCCTTACATTTTTCAGCATTACAGAAAGGCCTGGGGATAAAATTCCATAATCCCACCACCCTGGCATAGCTGTTTTCATCCTGCATGTTCCCTTCTGGGCTCTGCTCATCACCATGCCATTTCTGACAGCTGAAATCACCGCACAGGCATACGTTTTTAGTCTGCCCTCGTATTTCATGTTGCACACGGCGGTCAGCACAGGGTGATTCACTCACAAACACTGAAAATTAGAAGGAAAGTGCTAGGAGACTCACATCAAGCTGGAAAAGGCCCAGGGGAACTTCTTTTAGCGCGTTTTCTGAAAAATCCACATCCTTGAGATGATTTTTCCAAAAAACAGCCATTTTGTCTGGCAGAGACTCCAGGGCATTTCTGGATGCTTTACAACATTTCTAGGCATTTGAAGAGAAAGAGAATGAGATATTAATTAGCTCTTTACATGTGGTGGTACCTATAAGGCTGCTTCCAAATGTGATGTAAAAAAAAATAAAACCTTTCTATAACAAGTGTCATTTAGTGTTAATTAACAGTCCCTGTGTGGCACAAACGGTTAAGGTACTTGGCTACTAATTGAAAGGTTGGAGGTTGGAGTCCATCTGGAGATACTTCAGAAGAAGGGCCTATCAATCTACTTCTGAAAGATCACAGCCATCGAAAACCCCATGGAGCACAGTTCTACTCTGACACACATGGGGTCGCCATGAGTCAGAATCGACTCCATGGCAGTTGGTTTGGTTTCTTTTTTTTAAGAGTCTAGAACTCTCATTGTCCCATTCCCCAATCCCTGCTCTGGAGAAGGGGTGGGAACAGAGTTTCCTGAGGGGAGGCAAAGGCAGCCCGTAGCCCTGTTCCTTCATCCCAGAACATCCAGCCCATTATACTTGGAAATAACGGAACAATTTAGGGCCTTGCTCTAGAGACAAGCCAGTTTTCTGCACACATACGGTCAAACTAGAAATGTTAATGCTACTGGTGGAGAATTTCCTGGTTCAGAACTAACAGGAATAAAACCCAAATACTCCTTACACTGCCCTATCTATTTTAATGACAAAATTCTCAGGAAACAACCAAAAAAAAAAAAAAAAAAAACCAAAAACCCATATTTAATTGGCAGTGCTATGAATGCAGATGATTTCTTTTTTCTTCCTTATTCTTATTTCATAGCTGTCCTGAAAGAACTGAACCTGCCTTTTTTGGAGAGAACTCATTCTGCACTAGTGATGCAGTCTGTCACAGCAGAAAGTTCTGTGGGTGCTCCATGAGGTCTAGGGCCCAGAGCCAGGCTTTCAGCTGAGTTACCTGCCTGGGACGCTGAGCTTTGCTGGATGCCAAGTGATGGCTGCTCATCTACAACACAATAGCAATCCTGCTACCCCGCGAGGCCGCAGTGACGGTTCATTTCATGGGTCAACTTGGCTGGGCTATGGTGCCCAGCTGTTTGGGCATACACTAGTCTAGATGCTTGTATGAAGTAGTTACATGTGACTAAGTCAGTCGGCCTCCAGTAAAGCAGATTCCCTTCAGTAATGTGGGTGGGCCTTGACAAATCAGTTAAAGGCCTCAAGAGCAAAAAGGGAGTTTCTTAGGGTGTGTTCTGCCTCCAGATTACAAATTAGACATTTTGCCAGAATATTCTCTCTTCACTTTTCTCGTCACGTGACCTACAGATTTTGGGATGCAAGTCTGCAAGAGTCTCCAGCCTGTCACCTGACCTATGGATTTTGGACTTGCCAGCCCCCTACAATCTCTTAAAATGAATCTCTCTGTCTCTCTCTCTCTCTATATATATATATCTCACTGGTTCTGTTTCTCTCACTGGTTCTGTTTCTCTAGTGAACCCTGACTAAGACAGCTGCTGACGGGGTGAGGTGAGACCAACATCCAAAGATGCTCTGTGAGGTGAACGTGACATGCGGAGTGGACTGTGGTTGGCGTTACTTTCAGAGTGGTACTAACCAAAGGGCAGGCCCAGGGATCTGGAAATGCTTTCAGGTTGTTTCTGGCGACATTCAGACAAGTGAGTGACTTGAAAGAATGAAGGAAAAGTGCAGGGAGTTCTTGTAGTTTATTGTCAGATACATCAAGTTCCTGTAGTTTCCGCAGACCAATCCAGTTAGTGGCTAGGGGAAAAAAAAAAGGATAAAATGGTAAAAAAATATTCCTAGCAAGGGGAAAATGATAAATTAACCCAGGCTATTGGTGATAAAACATACCATTTTCTTCCTCAAATAGTTTTTCTAAATAATTTTTTGACGCTATCAGTTTCTGAAGTTTGGAGAGGTGCAAAAACCCTGGCGGGAGGTGGAACAACTTGTTGCCGGAAATGTTGATTTCCAGGAGCCTGCGTTTGGGGAAGATGAAATCAGGTCATCAGAGGAAAGAAGCAAAGCACACCTTTTAAATCTTTCTCTGTACACAAGGAAGCGTTCTTTTTCTTTTCCTCCCTGCGCAAGGCTAAATAGCGAGCAATGAAAATGTAGCACTGAGTTTTATTCATTTGGTTAACTGTTACCATGTGCTGTTTAGACAAAGAAAATCAAATTCAGGAAGATTGAAGCAATAGACAGCATCTCTTTGGTGGGTCCTAGTCTCGCTGACCAGTAGAGATTAAAAACCTTCTTATATATGTGATGGGACCCTGGGTGGTGCAATCGAAAAGCTGGGGGTTCGAATCCACCCAGAGGCACCTTGGAAGAAAGGCCTGGTGATCTACTTCTGAAAAGTCAGCCACTGAGAACCCTAGGGAGCACGTTCTACTCTGACACACATGGGGTCGCCATGAGTCAGAATCGCCTCGACAGCAGTATGTACATGATAGTGAAATCAGGGGGTGACCTAAAGGCTGCTATGGTTTACCTTCCGGAAACTGGGAGCCCATCCATCTGGCCCAGCTTAAAGACCCCTGCTTCGGTGGCGACTGCTCTTTAAGTTTTTGGTGTGCAAACTTCTTTCTCATTCTTGCTTGTGGGGTCCATAGGTTACTGCTGACCCCAAGCTCTCTTTCTTCACTCAGAGCCTGAACTTTTGAAATCAGCTCAAATCCTTTATGGAATGAGGCTTTGCATGCATGTATCATACGGAGATCAAACAGGGTAAGGTCCCTCCCCTTCCTGTGCATCCTTGGGCCTCTTCCTGAGGTCTCTGCCCTAGGGCTCCTGGAAAAAGGAGACAGGAGTGCCCAAACTGTGTGCTGCTAGAATCCGGCAGATCTAGCCCTTTCTCTGCGACTTCCCACTCTGTCCCCTTCCCCGGGAGGTGGAGCACTAGCTGGTACCTCTGGGCCCCTGCTCCCTCCCGGCCCAGGCAGCTTCCAGCCTCCCTCCTCTGACTCCGGTGTGCAGACCCAGACCCAGCGTCTGGGGCAAGGCCAGTTCCACTCAGCTGCGAGTCAGCACTGCAACCTGGGCCCAGACAAGCATCTCTCTAGACCTTTGTGCTCCTCTGAAAAGGCAGCAGAAAGCTGGTTCCCCAGAGCTCACACACGGAGGGGCAAGCAGAACTTCCATCCCTAATTATAGGCAGGACCATTTGTTTCCAAAACCACAAAATACCATCAGGGAGCATGGGCTGGAGGACAGGGTCACACGGGGCGCAGACAGCCCATCACACCTGGAGCAGATGATCTCATCAGAGGACTGCACGCCCGGCAGCTCCCCCAGGTGGTTGTCAGCCAGGTTCAGCTTCCGGAGGTTGATGAGCCCCCAGGGGATGACCGAGGGGAGGGAAGCCAGGCAGTTAGCAGAAAGGTCCAGCTCTGTGATCTGGCAGGAGATGTCTATCAGCCAGTCCAGGTCCACCCAGGGCAACTTGAGGTGGGACCATTTCACACGAAGGGCCTGGGGGTTGGGGGAAAGGGAAAAGCACACACTGATGTAAGCCCAGGGCCAAGGTAGGTTTGGAACAAGGCAATGATTCATCCGAATGTCAGTTTGTCTGCCCAGCACAGCTGGGGTCCCAAGAGGTCAGGGGCCATGTCCATCTGCTCACCCACACCTGCCACAGTGGCCAGCACAGAGGAGGTCTCTATTCTCCCCACACCTGTGTCATGCAGGTAATCTAGCAGGGCTCCAGCACCTTACCCCCAGTCTGCAGAGGGAGCCTAGCATTGCCCCCCATCTGAGCAGCCATCACCGGGACAGAAGGGGCTCCCGGAGCTCGGAGGACCCTAGGAGTGCGCCCAGCCTCACCAGACTGGAGGAGCAGGCTGAGGACATGGGCTGGGCCTGCTGACTCCCGTTCAGGGCTGTTGCCCCATGAGGAGAGCAGCTGCCGCCTGCCCAGTGCCAGCCCCACAGGGATGCTGGGGGGACAAGCTGCTTTTCACGAGAGTCAGAACGGCCAGCAACTGGCTGTGTAGGGTGGCAAAAAGGATCAGGTTAAGTGCACACCAGCAGGATAATTCCCTTTCTTCTTGGTTATCAAAGAATTGCTGGCTCCATTAGGTTTCCGGGGGAGGAAATCTGCCTTTCGGTATGTTTCTCCAAAACAACTAGAAATCCATATTGGAAAATTTAGAGAAGCATAAATGTAAAAAAATAAATTAGTGCTTCGCAAATGGGAAAATGTAACAACCCAGCAGAGACTGCAGGAAAGACACCAAAAGCCAGCGGCGGGATAGTTTTACCCTCAAAGTTGGCAGCAGCGGATTGACTTCCTGATCTGGCCACTAGGTGGGGGTGTGTGTCTTGTCTTCATCTCCTTAGCGAAGACGCTGCCACCTTCGGAAAATCAAACCAAACCCATTTCCAACTCATAGAGACCTTACAGGACAGGGTAGAACTGCCCCATAGTGTTTCCAAGGAGCGGCAGGTGGATTTGAACTGCCAACCTTTTAATTAACAGCTGCAGCTTGCTGTAGCTCTTCACCACTGTGCCAACCAGGGCTCCACCACCTTTGCAAGGCTGGTTTACACCCTTCTTAAAGCTCTGGTCTTTGAACCAAGGGGATAAGAGATTCTGTCTCACTCTTTCTCTGTCTCTGCCTGTCTGTCTCACCATTGCTCTGGATGAACGGGGACAGGCGAGAGTATACTGGATTTGGGGTCAAGAGAATAGGGTTTTAGTCTCAGCTAGTTTATTCTAAACAACTCTGTTGCTCTTGGCCTGTTTTGTTTTATTTATTCCCCCACAATTTTTTATTTTGAAAATAAAAGTTGAACTAGTGCACAATGAGTATCCATATAGCCTTTACCGAGATCCACCAACTGTTAACATGCTACCACATTTGCTTTCTCTACTTCTCTTTACACATAGCACATAAACACGCACATTACCGTGCTTTAGATGAAGGTTTACAGAGCAAATTAGTTTCTCTTTAAACAATTAATACACACATTGTTTTGTGACACTGGTTGCCAACCCCATGATGTGACAACATGCTCCTCTTGTCGACCTTAGGTTCCCCATGTCCATTTGTCCAGCTTTCCTGTCCCCTCCTGCCTCCTCATCCTTGCCCTTGGGCTGGTATGCCCATTGAGTCTCATATACATGGTTGAGTTACGTGTATTATTGTTTGTTTTATAGGCCTCTCTAATCTTTGGCTGAAGGGTGAATCTCAGGAGTGACCTCAGTACTGAGTTAAAAGGGTGTTCAGGGGCCATACTCTCTGGGTTTCTCCAGCCTCTGTCAGACCAGTTAGTCTGGTCTTTTTTGTGAGTTAGAATTTTGTTCTACATTTTGTCCAGCTCTGTCCAGGTCCCTCTATTGTGATCCCTGTCAGAGCAGTCAGTGGTGGTAGCCAGGCACAATCTAGTGCTGGGATCAGTCTGGTGGAGGCTGTGGTAGTTGTGATCCATTAGTCCTTTGGACTAATCTTTCTCTTGTGTCTTTGGTCTTCTTCCTTCTCCCTTGCTCCAGATGGGTGGGACCAAGGAGTATCTTAGATGTTTGCTCACAAGTGTTTTAAGACCCCAGACACTACTCACCAAAGTAGGATATAGAACATTTTCTTTACAAACTATGTTATGCCAGTTGAGCTAAATGTCTCGAGACCACAGTCCCCAGCCCTCAGCCCAGTAATTTGGTCCCTCAGGGAGTTTGGATGTATCTATGAAGCTTCTATGACTTTGCTTTGGCCAAGCTGCGCTAACTTCCCCGGTATTGTGAAACACATGCACTTTTTATTTTCTGCTGAATCATCTGAAAATAAATTACAGACATTATGACACTTCACTCCTAAATACGTCAGCATGCATCTCTGAAGAACAAGGATATTTTCTTACATAACAATCATGTAATTATAATTTTCAAGAAATGTAACATGGATACAATACTGTCAAACCCCCAATCCATGTTCAAATATTCCCAATCACGCCAGAAATGTCTTTTATCACTATTCTGCGACCTGGTGCAGGATCTAGTCAAGAACCACACATTGCATTCAGTTGTCATGTCTCTTTCCTTTTGTTTAACCTAGAAGAGTTTTTGTACCTTTTTATGTCTTTTTTGACATTGCCATTTTTAAAGTCAGTCCAGTTATCTTGTAGAATATCCTACAATCTGAATTTACTCAATTGTTTCCTAAAGTTTAGATTCAAGTTAAGCACTTTTGGCAAAAATCCCACAAAGACAATGCCGAGTCCTTCCTATTGTATCCCACACCAAGAGGCACCTGATGTCAGGTTACCCCATTGATGGTGCTGCCAAGTTTGACCACCTCGTTAAGGTAGTGTCTGTCAGAGCTCTCCTTTGTAAAAGGTACATTTTATCGTTTGTCATTAATAAGCACTCTGTGGGTGATCTTCTAAGATCATGTGACAATCCTGTTTTCCAACACTGCTTCATCCAATGGTTTTAGTATCCATCATTGCTATTCCTGGCCTGAATCAATTTGTACATTGGTGGCTGCAAAGTGGTGAGTTTTCTAAAACTATCATTCCTTCTATACCTATTACCTGGAATTTTTCTCTACAGAAGAGCTTCCTTTCTCCCTTTTTAAGTATCACAGTGGGCTCAAACTCTTTATTTATTCAAACTATTATAATTCATTATTATCACTATTCCTTTTGATGCTCAAATGGCCCCAACTTGGCTAGTGGGAGCTCCATTAAGTGGCTCCTTTGTTCTTTTGACATATCTCTATCAGTATCTGAGTACTTCCTTACTTCTTGGTAAAACAAGATGGTCCAGTCTCCTCTTGTGCTTTCCAAGTCCCAGTCCTGGAATTAGCCCTGAATTCCTTTAGTGGGAAATGGTATTTAGAAACCAAGATCTGGGATCAGGTGTGCCCAGTGCTATGGAGTGTCATTGCTTTTAGGGTCATTCATCAGACACAGCTATATATGTACACTGAGTGCATTCTGATACCTCTAATTCAAATCTAGCCACATAGGGTTCTTCCTAACGCTTCTATAATTCATAATTGCATGATCCTTCATCTTGTTATTGTTGTTTTTAATCTGTTAAATAAGTGGTTTGGACCAGATGATGTCTGGTCACTCTGGACCCAGAGTTCTTTCTGGCTTATGATCCAGTGAAGGACAGTGGCATCCCCTGGGGCCAAGGGGAAGATGGCCTTCAACAGCCTTGGGGGAAGCATAAGAGAGTCAATCCAAGAACATGTGAGAGGAAGGTTGCCATGTGGATCTTTTCAACGCCAAATCTTTTCCTGGGCTCTCTGAGACCCACTCAAGTCCATGGGACCCAGGGCCAGACAGCTGGACACTAAGCCAGGAGTCCATATTTCAATCTGACTCTCTCTACTTACCCTGCATGGCCTTTGGGGTCATTAATGAACTAAAATGGCAGCCAAAAGCAAGATGAAAAGAAGGTTAGTTTTGGTTTTGATTTTAAACAAGTCTTAGGTGTTCGTTGAAAGTTTTATAAATAAAATTCTGTATCACCATCAAAAAATAACACAACAGAAGGGAATCGGCATGTCACTGTTACACGAGCCAATTATGGTATAAATGAACTGACATGTTCTGGGGCTCTGGCCACCCTCACAGATCAGCTTAGGTGCTGCTGCTGCACCTCCAATAGCCATCCCCCTCCTAGTACCTCCTCAGTGTCCCTGGAGCCCAGAGCTGCAGCTTAGATTTGCATAAGAAGCAGGGGCTCTGTTCTGCTTAACTAATTCCCTGCAAGGCCTTGGATGAGTCAGCCATGGAGGGGAATACCTTCTTGGGCCCTGGACAGCTCAGCTCCTCTCTTATATTAAAGTCCCCCCTGATTTCTGCCACAAGGACTCAGCCTCATCTTCGCTACTACAATGTCCCCCACCCCCAGCACTTCACTGCCTCCAGTTCAGAGCCCTGTCTGACTGCCTCCTGAGCCCTACACCATGCCTAGCATGCAGCAGATACTAAATAAATGCATGTGTTGAAGAAAATCAAGCCACCGAGACCTGTAATCCACCCATTCTGTACACCTTTAACCAACACTCGTCATCTTGAAACAGTAAGGACTCTCAAAACTCTTTAGGCCCTGCCCCCTGCTTTCAGCCAAATATCTAAACTCCTGCCCCTGGCAGCCCCACACCTCTACCATCTGCCTCCAACCCAGCTTTCCAACTTTATGTCTCTCCCTCCCCGCAAGCACAGCTGATCTGGCCAGGTCCCACCTCCTGCAGAGACATCTCTGCACTTCTGTTGGCTTGTGGGACTTGTGGGGTTAATAACTGTTCTCGGTAAAGAAATTGGGGGAGGGGCAGCACTCGTGGAGGGGGGATTCAAGGCCAAGGAGAAACTTCCAATTAAAACACAATTCATAAATGAACCAGGGGCTCACACAGAGGTTGGGGGTCCAGGTGAGTGGGGCCTCATGTCATGACTGGCAGGCTGCCCGGGTTGCTCTGGGGCTGCAGATGCTTCCTATGGGATGTGGGTTGTTATGACTAAGATGAGAGGATACTATGGTATTGAGCCTGGGGCTAAGAGAGCTTCTGCAAAAGCTGATTCCTAAGAACTGGCTTCCTTTTCTTTTTTTAAAAAAATTAATTTATTGTTGTAAAAATATAGATAACAGAACATTTGCCAATTCAACATCTTTCACGTGTACAATTCAGTAACACCAATTACATCAATCACGGTATGTAACCATCACCAATATCCACTGTTAAATTTCCCATCACCATAAACAGAAACTCAATGCTTACTAAATAATGACTTGTCCTTGCCCCCTTCCTTCTGCCCCAGGTAACCACTATTAAACTTTGATCTCTATATGCTAGAGGTCTCTGGGTGGTGCAAATGGCTTGCGCCTATTAACCTAAAGGTTGGCAGTTCAAACCCACTCAGAGGCACCACAGAAGAAATGCCTGGAGATTTGCTTCTGTAAAGATTACAGCCAAGAAAACCCTATGGAGTTATACATCATGACCAAGTGGGATTTATTCCAAGAATGCAGGGGTGGTTCAACATTAGCAAATCCATCAATGTAATGCACCACATCAACAGAGCAAAGGAAAAGAACCACAGGGTCATCACTATGGATACAGAAAAAGCATTTGATAAAATCCAACACCCTTCTTGATGAAAAACCCTAAAGAAGACTGGAATAGAAAGGAAATACCTCAGTATGATTCAGGGCATATATGAAGAGCCAACAGCCAACATTATACTTAATGGAGAAAGACTGAGAGCTCTCCCCTTGAAATCGGAAACAAGACAAGGGTGCCCACATGCACCCCAAGAAAACTGCTAGAGCTAATAGAGGAATTTAGAAAAGTTGCAGGGTATAATGTCAACAGACAAAAATCAGTTGGGTTTCTACACACCAGCAATGAGAAATCTGACAGGGAAATTAGGGAAACAATTCCATTTACAATAGCATCTAAGAGAATAAAATACCTAGGTTTAAATCTAACCAGGGACAGAAGGACTTATACAATGAAAACTATAAAACACTGCTGAAAGAGATTAAAGACTTGAATAAATGGAAACACTGTTCCATGTTCATGGATTGGAAGACTTAATATTGTTACAATGTCAATACTACCCAGAGTGATGTATCGATTCAACGCAATTCCGATTAAAATCCCAACAGCCTTCTTTTATAGAAATAGAAAAACAAATCTTCAACTTTATATGGAATGGTAAGAGGCCCTGAATAGATAAAACCATACTGAAAGAGAATAACAAAGTAGGAGGGCTCATACCTCCTGATTTTAAAACATACTATACATGTAGAGTAATCAAAACAGCCTAGTGCTGGTATAACAATAGATACATGGACCAATGGAATAGACTTGAAGAGTCCAGAAATAAACCCACACATCTATGGTCAACTGATTTTTGAGAAGGGACTAAGTCCATTCGATGGGGAAAGAAGAGGCCCTTCAATAAATGGTGCTGAGAAAATTACATTTCCACATGCCGAAAAATGAAACAGGATCTATGTCTCAACTCATACACAAAAACAAATTCAAAATGGATTAAGGGCCTAAATGTGCAAACTAAAACCATAAAATTCTTAGAAGAACAAGCAGGGGCAATGCTATCAGGCCTAGCTTTCAACAATGGATTATCTAATATAATAACAAAAGCACAAACAGCAAAAGACAAAATAAATAAATCAGACCTCATAAAAATGAAAAACTTTTGTTGATCAACAGACTTCACCAAAAAAGTAAAAAAAAAAAAAAAAAGCTACCGACTGGGAGAATATCTTTGGAAATCATATATCTGACAGGAATCTAATAACCAAAAAATATATAAAACTTGGACAACTTAACAACAAAAAGACAAATAACCCAATCATAAAATGGGCAAATGACTTGAACAGACATCTCACCAAAGAGGACATTCCAATGGCCACTAAACACATGAAAAGACGCTCAGCATCATTAGCCATCGGAGAGACGCAAATCAAAATCACAATGAGATACATTACACTCCCACTAGGATGGCTAAGATTAAAAAAAAGAAAATAACAAATGTTGGCGAGGATGTGGGGAAACTGGAACCCTAATCCATTGCTGGTGGGAATGCAAAATGGTATAGCTGTTATGGAAAACAGTGTGGTGATTCCTCAAAAAAACTAAAAATTGAACTACCATATGACCCAGCAATTCCACTCCTAGGAATATAACTAAAAGACTTGAAAGTAGAGACTCAAAAAGAGACTTGTACACCAATGTTCATTGTAGCACTACTCACAACAGCTAAAAGGTCAACTTGATGGCAACGGGTTTACATGGTGGGTGTTGAAAGGCCCTGGGTGGTGCAACGGTTAACACACTTGGCTGCTAACCTAAAGGCTGGAGGTTTGAGTCCACTCAGAGATTCCTCGGAAGAAAGGCCAGGCTATCTGCTTCCGAAAAATTAATCACTGAAAATCCTGTGGAGCACAATTTTACTCTGACACACATGGGGTCGCACTGAGGTGGATGTGACTCCATGGCAATCGGGTGGGCATGAGGCTAGCAAAATATCCTAGGATTCTGCAGACGGGGCCAGTCTCTGTCTTTGCTGTGGTGAAAAACAGGTGAAACTGTACACTTAGTAAGTAAGCCCGTGCCTACCTTGCTTATTGGGTAATCCATCTCTGATCCACTCAGTGCCGGACAAACAGACCACACACAGTGGTACGAGAATAAATTGCTGAATGTGTGGATGTGAGGTAAACAAGATGGCGCATCTGCTTTATAACTGGGGATGCTAACAAGTGCCCTAATTGGTAGAGGAGGGCTTGTGGGGAGGAGCTGGTCCTTGAACCGGGGCTTGCAGGATTAGTAGGATTTATCCAGGTGAGAGTAGGGCCGTGAGTTTTAGGAGGGAAGAAACTGGAACAGCGTGCAGAGGCTGGAGGGGGTTTGTTTCCCCTCGGAGGTGGTCACAGGACAGAGTGCAAAGATGTGGCCTCGCAGTTGGTACCAACCTCAGGGAGTCGGGGGCCTATCTATGGAAAACAGTGCCTCTGGCAATTAGTTTTAAATTGCTGAATGATCTCTCACAGCTGGTGATGGAAAGCTGGCCAATAAAAACTACTCTTTAGTGCCCCCTCCTCAAGCGGCGCCCAGGGCACACGCCCTTATCTGCAATACCTTAGTTACACCTCTGCAGGGAGTTTATAGTTCCCAAAACAAAAAAAACCCAAACCTGTTGCCAATGAGTCAATTCCAACTGACAGTGACAATACAAGACAGAGTAGAACTGCCCCCACTGGGTTTCCAAGGAGCACTTGGTGGATTCGAACTGCCAAGCTTTTGGTTAGCAGCCAGAGCTCTTAACCACTATGCCACCAGGGTTTCCTTATAGTACCAAGGGGAGAGGTATGTGTATGCACATGTACGTTTAACTTGTGCATCTGGTCACCCTAACTCAATGGTTTCTTGATCTTCAGGGGCGATGAGCATGTGATGGCAACCACTCAGCAAGAAAGAACACTTGTGGGGAAACCTCGTGTGCCTCTTTTGGAGGAACTGATTTATCAAAGAAAACCATAAATGAGTGGCTGGGTGTGCCACCAACTTTCCTAGGTAAGAGGATGAGGAGGAAGTAGATCGCTCAAGTTCCTAGAACTGAGCTCTGTCTAGGTCTTACACCCACCTGGAGTTTCTTCAAGGCTGGAGTTTGATGAACTCAGGTCCTAGGAGAAGCAGTGGAAAGCAGAAGTCTGGAAACAACATGATTAGACACTTGGAACATAGACATGTTTGTGAAATCATTTCTGGGCTCAATGGAAGTTGAAAAATTTGTAAGATTTATACCTGGTTTTGGGTCAGAATCGACTTGGTGGCAACGTGTTTACGGGCTGGGTTAGTCTGAAAGCTTTCATTTACAAAAATTATTTTCTTTTTTGTGCACAAAGATTACAGGGTGCCCAAGTGTTTACAAAGAGGCAGAGAGAAAGGAAGAAGAACGCACAATTATAAGAGCCGCCAAGTTAGTACACTTGACATCTAAACCTAGCCCAGCAAGCCCTGAAGCCCTCATTACTTATTTGTGCTTCATCCGGGAAGAATCACAGTAAACAAGATTTTTAGGGAGAGAAGCCAGCAATTGTATAATTAAATCCATGAGCGCTGAATTGCAAAATCCAAGACAAGATGGTCACGGAGACCCCATCAACTCAACAGTGCAGTGGCTAAGTCACACCCACTCCAGGGTAAGCAGATGGAAAATGTGCTCATGTTTGTCTTCAAGTACGAGCCCATTAAATTTTAGGCCAATAAAAGGAAGTACTACTCTCCCCAGAAAGCACAGTGGGAGACTTAGGAAACTTGTGTTCCTCAGTCTTGGTAGTGAGTTAAGATCGTTTCAAGAAGGAGCATATATATTTAAGAGCATCTGGTTCATTATAGGAGCCCTGGTGGTGCAGTGGTTAAGAGCTATGGCTGTTAACCAAAAGGTCAGCAGTTCAAATCCACCAGCCACCCCTCAGAAACTCTATGGGGAAGTTCTACCCTGTCCTATAGGGTTGCTATGAGTCGGAGTCGACTGGATGGCAATGGGTTTGGTTTTTGGTTGGTTCATTACAGAGAGTGATCCTTCTGTGTCAGAAGGGTCTCCTTGTCCTGTGGTGGAGGCTGTGGTCCAGGCAGGCAATCAGCCACCTTTCCACAATGCCTCCTGATGTCACTGGAGAGAAAACATCTGGGTGGACAAACTCTGGGGCCACAATGACATCTCTTATGTTTTTATGTTATGTCAGTTCGACCCTTTTGATTGAAGAAAAAATTGTTGAATGAAAGGCTAGATCATTCACAATAGCTAAAAGGTGGAAATAACCCAAATGGCCATCAACAGATGAATGCATAAACAAAATGTGGTATATACACACATACAATAGAATGTTCCTCAGCCATAAAGAGAAATGAAGTTCTGATATGTATGACGACGGCACGGATGAACCTTGAAAATGTTATGCTGAGCGAAATAAGTCAGACTCAAAAGGCAAATACTGTATGACTCAACTTACATGAAATACCTAGAATAGGCAAATGTGTTGAGACAGAAAATAGGTTACCTGGTAGTGGTTACCAGGGGCAGGGGAAGGGAAAAATGGGGAGTTATTGCTTAAGGGGTACAGAGTTTCTGTTTGGGGTGATGAAAACGTTCTGGAAATGAATAGTGGTAAAGACTGCACAATATTGTGAATGTAACTAATGTAATGCCACTGAATCGTCCAAGTGAAACAGAAAAAAGAGGGCTGGAGTCTACAGTGTTTTTAGCCTGACTCTTAACTTTGGGAAATGTGGGCTAGCAATCACGCCCAGTCCAGACACAAAGGATTTTCTGCTCAACTGATGACTGGTATCCCTCTGGATGATTCCGTTAGGTGGAGAACAGCCTCCCCAGATTAGAGTTCTAACATCAGCTCCTCACTAGGTCTTTCCTGGTCCCACAAAGCAGAGTTCCTAGCTCCTCTCACCATGTTCCCAACTCACTGTTCCTACTGGTCAGTGCTTGACCTGCTTACTTGTGGTTAATCATGAGAGAATCTTCCCCTCTGTTGTTAGGTGCCATCAAGTCAGTTCTGACTCATAGAAACTGCAAATTCCTTGGAGGGGACAGACCTCAGCTTTGCGACAGCAGGTCAGCACAAAATAGACAGTTAATAAAAGTCTATTCACAACAGATAAGTGGTAACTTTGGTGAAGGGTGAGACAGTACACAACACTGGGGAAGCCAGCACAATTTGTCGAAGACAAGGTCATGGAAGCGCCATAGACACATCCAAACTCCCTGCGGGACTGAATTACTGGGCTGAGGGCTGGGGACCATGGTCTTGGGGAACATCTAGCTCAACTGGCGTAACATAGTTTATAAAGAAAATGTTCTACATTCTACTTTGCTGAGTAGCGTCTGGAATCTTAAAAGATTATGACTGGCCATCTAAGATACTCCACTGGTGTCACCCTGTCTGGAGCAAGGGAGAATGAAGAAAACCAAAGACACAAGGGAAAGATTATTCCAAAGGACTAATGGACCACAACTACCACAGCCTCCACCAGACTGAGTCCAGCACAACTAGCTTGTGCCCAGCTACCACCACTGACTGCTCTGACAGGGATCACAATAGAGGGTCCCAGACAGTGCTGGAGAAAAATGCAGAAGAAAATTCTAACTCACAAAAAAGGACCAGACTTACTGGCCTGACAAAGACTGGAGAAACCCCGAGAATATGGCCCTTGGACACCCTTTTAGCTCAATAATGAAGTCACTCCTGAGGTTCACCCTTCAGTCGAAGATTAGACAGGCCATAAAACATAACAAGACTAAAGGGGCACACCAGCCCAGGGGCAAGGACTACAAGGCAGGAGGGGACAGAAAAGTTGGTAATAGGGAACTCAAGGTCGAGAAGGGAGACTGTTGACATGTTGTGGGGTTGGTAACCAATGTCATAAAACAATATGTGTACTAATTGTTTAATGAGAAGCTAGTTCGTTCTATAAACCTTCGTCTAAAGTACAATAAAAAAAAGTTTATTCAATTAAATCCCACATGTTAAAATGGGGGAAAACACAGAGAATGTTCTAGAATTTATTCATGAATCTGTGGTCCATATAAAGCCCAAGCCTTCCCTTTTATAGTTAAAAGATTCTTGGGACAATGGCAGAGGGTGCCTTCTCCTTGTTGAACCGACCAGGAAAATAAAAGCCATATTCTGATACATGAAGAAGCAGTAGAAACAATCAAAACAGCCAGAGAAGCTACAAAAGCAACAGGTCCAACCTAAAAGGAACTGACTTACTAAAGGCTTGAGAACATGTCAGAAGAAACCCTAAAAATGAAGACATTCAGAGCAGCAGACCCAGTCACATCAGTGCCAGGTAATCTGAGTGACGTTAATGGCTTAAAAGAGGATAATGGCTACAGAAGAGGGCCTACGCACTGATGTCAACAAGCTGGGGGTAGATTTCAAGGCTGCAAATGCTCTGCAGATGCCCACGCCATCAGAAGAGGCTGTGAATGGCAGGGGTTCAGCTGGACAGAAAATCAGCAGTGCTGGAGACAAACAGCCCCACCTGAGCATGCAGAGGCTACAACAGACAAGCATCGACTGTGCCTCGTCCTTCCCCAGAAGAGATCCTCAATGCACGGCTTTCAAACACCTACTTCTCTAGTCCCTGCACTCTGGCAAAGACAGGCTTTTGAGGAGAGAAGGAACATCTGACAATGGAAGGATGAGAAGGACTGTGGACCTTGGCAGCTCTCTGCCTGTGTAGATGAGGTGGCCCATGGAGGTCAACACAGGCCAAGGACAATGGAGAAATGGCTGCAAGGATAGTCTCAAGTCAAGTGAAGGTAGGGAGAGAGATGTCAAGACCTGAGAACCAGGAACACACCATCAACAGAGGCTCCTAGGTTAGGAAAGGAAATGAAAGAAACACAGATTCTTGAAAGCCAAAAAGATTCCTATCAGGAAGTTCCTCAAGAAGTTAAGCACAGGATTAACACATGACCCAGTAATTCCACTCCTAGTTATATACTCCAAAGAACCGAAGGCAGGGAATCAAACAGATACTTGCACGCCAATGTTTATTGCAGCATTATTCACAATAGTCAACAGGTGGAAATAATTCAAGGGTTCATCAACAAGTGAATGGATAAACAAAATGTGGTATAGCCATACAGTGGAATATTATTCAGCCGTAAGGAAAAATGAAGTTCTTAAACATGCTATGACATGGATGAACCTTGAACACATTATGCTAAGTGAAGATAAGCAAGACACAGAAGGACAAACATTGTATGATCCCACTTAGGTGAAACACTTAGAATAGGCAAATCCACTGGGACAAAAGAAGATCAGCAGTTACCAGGGGCTGGGGAGAGGGGACAATGGGGAGTGAAAAAAGAAAAGCTCACTTTCATTGTTATTGTTAGTTGCCATTGAGTCGGCTCCAACTCATGGCAACCATACATACAACAGAACAAAATGTTGCCCAGTTCTGCGCCATCTTCACAATCATTGGTATGTTGGAGTCCATTGTTGCAGCCACTGTGTACTTTCAGTGCCTTCCAACCTAGGGGGCTCGCCTTCCAGTACTATATCGAACAATACTCTGTAGTGATCCATAGGGTTTTCATTGGGTAATTTTTGGAATTAGATTGCCAAGCCTTTCTTCCAGTTTATCTTAATCTAGATGCTCCACTGAAATCTGTCCCCTGCGGGTGACCCTGTTGGTATATGAAATACCAATGCATAGCTTACAGCATCACAGTAACATGCAAGCTATCACAGTACAACAAGCTGATGGGCAGGTGGTGAGCTCACTCTTCTTCAGTGGTTATGGTGCCGTGGTTAAAGTGCTCCACTACTAATCAACAAGTCAGCGGTTCAAATCCACCAGCCACTACATGGGAGAAAGATGTGGCAGTCTGCTTCCAGGAAGACGGCAGCCTTGGAAACCCTATGGGGCAGTTCTACTCCTATAAGGTCACTACCAGTCAGAATCGACTCGACGGCAACAGGTTTGGTTTTGTTTATTTATGTGTCTGTTATCATTGTGTATGCTTTCCACATGCTGACTTATTAGTCAAGTCTGGCTGGGGTCACCGTGACCCCCCACCTCCCACTCTCACCAGGGCCTGCAACACCACCTGCAAGCCTCCCACCACCCTCTGGTGAGATCACCCCCCTGCTCTCTCCCACCACTGCCCACCCCCACACTCTCCCCTCCTCTCAAACTCCCAGCCTCTTCTCTCTTCTCTCCCTTTCTAAATAAAGAAAAAGAAAAAAGATGCCTATCAGAGATAAGCAGATCACAAATATAATACAAAGGAAGGAAAATGACAGTAAACCCAGTCGTTGGACTAGGAAAAAGCCTGTGAGGACTCCAAGGGTAAAAGGAGAATTTCACAAAGGACTTGAGAACCCTGAGGAGGGCAGGGGAAGGGAGAGATCAGGAAAAGGGGTGGATGGCTGCCTTCCAATCCCAGAAGGGTTTACTCAATAAAATTACAGAATCAGAAAGAGAGAAAAAAGAAATCAGTTCTGACAAAACATTTCTGCTAAAAACATTGCAAATATCAGAACTAGTACTGGTTAGCTACCAGTACAATTAAAAACAACAACAAAAAATGGAAACACTAAATGTCCATCCATAGATGAATGGATAAACAAAACGTGGCACACACATACAAGGGAATATTGCACAACTATAAAGAGAAATGAAGTACTGATACATGCTACAACATGGATGAACCTTGAAAACATTATGCTGAGCGAAGTAAGTCACTCACAAAAGGACAAATACTGTATGAGCCCACGTATATGAAATATCTAGAACAGGCAAAGGCATAGAGACTAAAGCTTCTTAGTGGTTACGAGGGATGAGTGAGAGGAAGGGGTAAGGGAAAGTCATTGCTTAGAGGACACGGAGCTTCTGTTAATGGTCGTGGAAAAATCTGGAAATGGATAGTGGTGATAGTTGTACAACATGGTGAACATAATGTCACTGAATTGTACACGTAAAAAAATGTTGAAATGGCAACCGTTTTGTTATATACATTTATTACAGTAAGAAAATGGAAACACTACCATAAAAACCAGATAAATGAGAAATGTAAACAAAAATGACTTACAAGACAAACATTAGATGTTGTATTATAATGTGACAGATAAGTCGGGTGAATAGTGCTGTAAAAAGAAGGCGTGCATATTAACAGTCAAAGTGCAAGGACCAGCTGCAAACAAGGGGAACACTCAAAACTCAAAACTCTGTAGCAGGACAATCTAGAAGTTGGGCTGTGATAGGCTGGCAACACCTTCTTGGCAACTCGTTGCAAGGCACACAGAGTACTTCCACACCCACTTTTTCAACTGACCCTGAGAGTAACCTGGTTTTGCTCTGTGGGTTCGGGCACAATTTGCACATAAAGAACCTCAGAGAGGAGATCAGTTTAAAGGTGACAGAACCAGGACCGCAATGCAGATGCCAAGGCTCAATGTGGTTTCCTCCCCTGCATCACCATGTCTAGACAGCCATGGAAAGGGGGACAGTGCAAGTTGACAGGCATTAGGAGTGATAACCAAAGCACCCAGATAATGACAACAGGCACTCAAACAACAGTAACCAAAAATTACAATGATGCTAAATCTTTATGTCCCAAGCACAGGACAAAACATGTAAAACAAAAACTAAGGAAAACACACCCATACAAAAATATTATCAGAATACGACAGATCAAGTATGCAAAGAACAGATAGGGGAATTATAAAGTAATGCACTACAATAAATATGGGAGACCACCAAATAGTGGGGGCAGGAGAATAAATTCTGTTTTCAAATATATATGAATCTTCCACATAAAGTGATAAAAATCCTGAGATATGAAGGAAAAGTTAAGTAAAAAAGGCAAGCCTCCTATATATCATACTGAAAGGTTTGTGGTTTGAGTCCACCCAAAGGTGCCTTTGGAGAAAGTCCTGGTGATCTACTTCTGAAAAATCAACCACTGAGGCACAGTTCTACTCTGACACACATGGGGTCGCCATGAGTTGAAACTGACTCAACTGCAACTGTTTCTCCCCCGATATATCATATCCTTGCTGTTGTTGGTAGTGACTGTCAAGCTGATTCCAACTCATGGTGACCCATATGCAGAGTAGAACTGTTCCATAGGGTTTTCAAGGCTGTGACCTTTTGGAAGCAGATCACCAGGCCTGTCTTCTGGGGCACCTCTGAGTGGGTTGGAACCACTGATCTTTCGGCTGGTAGTCGAGTGTTTAACCGTTTGCACCACAAAGGCAAATAAAGTTAAAAATCAATGATGAAAGCAGAATGGAAAGGTATCCAATTATGTGGACACTAAAATATACTCTTTTAAATAATACTTGGGTAGGAGAGAAAAACCAATGCACAACAACAGACTATTTTAGAACCACAAAAATATGACAAGTAATGGAAAGAAAATGCACAACTCTGATCACCATCACTACCAAAAAAAAAGTGATACACAATAAACTAGCCCCATCCCTCCTTAGAAAGGAGAGCTAAAAGAAAGCAAGAAAATGAAAGTAATTATACTAAGAACAGAAAAGCCAAGATGACATAAAAACAACAAAGTTGATAAATAAAATCAATTTGAGGGTCTTTGAAAAAATAACAAAACTGATGATCAATCAACTAAATTAAAAATAAAATAAAAAATAAGAAGCTTACAACAAATACCCCATCACTAGTACCAATTTGGGAATTTAACAAATAGCAAAAAAAAAAGACATGTCTGCAGTTAACTAAGCTACTTTAACTTACCATTGAGAGAACTCTCAGTCCATTCAACTTTCAAATAAAAACAAAAATTTCTACCTTACAGAACTGTATAGGATATTAAATAAGCATGTCTGGCAAAGTGTTTTTTAACTATGAACTTCTACGCAAATGGAAGGGAGATTGCTGCATACACAAAATTTCAACCATTCAACCACCTTTTCCTTCTTTCCTTTCTTCCAACCATCCATCATCTATCCACCCACTCACCCATTCATTCAACCATCCATCCAACCAATCAACTATTTTTCCCTCCCTCCTACTCTCTCTCCCTTTCTCCTTCCCTCTACCCATCCATCCATCCATCTGTTATGGATTAAATTGTGTCTCCCCAAAATGTGTGTCAACTTGGCTAGGCCATGATTCCCAGTATTGTGTGTTTGTTCTTCATTTTGTGATCTGATCTAATTACCTATGTGTTGTAAATCCTAACCTCTACAATGTTAAAGAGGTAGGATTAGAGGCAGTTACATTAATGAGGGGGGACACAATTTACAGAATTAGGTTTATCTTGAGTCAATCTCTTTTGAGATAGAAAAGAGAGAAGTGAGCAGAGAGGAGGGGGACCTCCTACCACCAAAAAAGAAGAGCTGGGAGTGGAGCTCATCCTTTGGACCTGGGGTCCTTGTACTGAGAAACTCCTAGACCCAAGGGAAGATTGATGACAAAGACCTTCCCCCAGAGCCAACAGAAACAGAAAGCCTTCCCTTGGAGCTGGCGCCCTGAATTCGGACTTCTACCCTCCTAGACTGTAAGAGAATAAATTTTTGTTAAAGCCATCCACTTGTGGTATTTCTATTTTAGCAGCACTAGATAACTAAGACACCATCCAACCAACTATCCATCTATCCATCCACCCACCCACCCAACCATTCAATCATCCATCCATCCATTCTGTCCTAGGCCCTGCACTGAGGGGCAAACGTAGGGTGAGCAAAAGCAGCCAAATCCTCTGCTTTCAGGGAGCTTCCAGTCAAGTGGGATAGATGACATTAAACAAAAATATCACTCAAACAGACAACCCCAAACTGTGTTAATTAAGTGCTGTGGATAAAATGGATAGGAAGCTCTGAGAGACAAAATGGGGGGACTGGCCTGGCCTCTGGGTTAGGGAAGGCTCCCCTGAGGATGCTGTGTTGGGTTGAAATTTGAAGGGTGTCCTGGAGGGGAGGAACAGCGGCGTGCAGAGCCCTGAGGGAAGAACCACTTTCCCTGGCTGTGGGGCCTGCCCTGCTGTCCAGCACAGATAGTATAGTTTCTCTGCAGCTGGATGTTTGGGTCTCCTTCCTCTAGTTTCTTCTTCTTATAAATAGCAGTGTTTTGACCACTTCTGTGGCAATTACTTTTTCTCCTTTTGAATTATGTCTCAGAGATATCTTTCAGAAAGGAAGAATCAAATTCAAACCAGTTCACTGGGAGAAAACAGTTTTATAGCTTTTGTCGCAGGATGCCCATTACTCTCCACACATATGGAACCAATTCCCTGTGCCAGCTGCAAAGTATTGGTGTGCCCGTTTTTGTATGATGCAGCCATGGGCTTTACTCAGCATTTATATTATTTGTGCTGGTTTAACATGTGTGTGGCAAAGTTGTTTTAATTTGAATTTCTTTACTTGCTAACAAGGTTGTACATGTTGCTGTGCCATGATTTACCGTGTTTCTCTGTATGTAAATTAACGGCTTATTTCCCTTAACTTCTCACCCACTGGAATCTGTGAGAAGCGTGACACAAGGGCCATGGGTCTGGCTCGGTCACTGCCTTGTCCCTGGTGTCTGGCATACACTCTATAAACACTGAATTAAATTCAATTACTGACTGACATATAATTGTATCAATTACCTTTTCTGGATTTAAGTTTTTGTCAGTTCTTTTTTTCAAATATTTTATATTGCTTTCCTTTTTATAGTTATTTCTTTTTTAAATCTGTTTTCATATTTCTTTTTAAACTTATATTTTACTACATATAATTTTGTTTAATATTTAAATACTTTAATTTTTTTTGATTATAAATCTTTATACATTTGAAATATACTCATCTCCTTTTTGTAAACTGGTATATGTATATATACATATACATATATATACATATATACATATACCAGTTTACAAAAGGGAGACGATTCACTCTTCTACCTGTCTGGAATTTACTTAGACCATTATGAGTCTGATTCTCTATGCTGATATCCAATAGTTCAGCAACACTGGATAATGTTGTTTCTTATTCTTTTTCTTATTGGTTTCTAGTCTGTCATATAAGTTCCAATAATAGTTTTAATATTTTTGCATCTCATATTACTTTCTCCATTTTTAAATAAAAATGGTTTATCTAATGGCTGCTTTGTACTGTGTTTTAAAATCTAGGAGGAAAAGTGAATGCCTACTTCAAATATTATGTGGTGTTCTTGTGGACTTTTTCCACCACGTGAGTTTTCACAATCACTTTTTGAATTCCATGAAGTACTAACCATATACTGGATAGTGTCATAGTTGTGTTCCTATTCCACAGGGAAAGATGACAGACAGGGATGCAGGACAGGAAAGATGAGTATTTGGAAACTAGAGAAGACAACGAACTTATAGAATACCTGGATGAATTCCTCATCAGGGCACAGAAAGGTGGCATTGATGGGGAGATGCCTGGAACAGCTCTGAATTTGATGTCCTGGACTTTAGAGGGCTGGTGGAAGGCAGTTCTCTTCCCCTCACACAGTGAGTGGTGAGAAGAGCAGCCCCAGGGACTCGGAGTCCACGCCTCAGCACCACCTCCAACAGCCAGGGGAACCTGCTGGGCAAGAGACTGACTTCTCAGAACATCAGTTCCCACATCTGCTAAATGCAGACAGTGAACCTTTCCATTTGGTAACCACTGAACTGTTCCAAATTTGGTATTTGTAGTTTGAAAAATACCTCTAAGACATAATTCAGACTGTTTGATAACTGAGAAAACCAGCCAAGGCTCAGGGAGTTATCAAGAAGTTGTGAGGAATCAAGGAGATGGTCATGCGAGTGGACATGCTCTAAAAGGCACAAAACTTGTGAAAGAAACCCTTTGAACCAAATATTAGGCCTTACCTAGGAAAATGATGTTCCCCAGAAGACTTAAGTGCCCCCTAGGAAAGGCTGCCAGCCCACGGGGCACCAAGCACTCTCCTGAGCACACACACCCACCACCACCATTCAGCCAACTCCATCAGCTGCTCACAGGGACCCAGCAAAGGCGGAGCGGCTGTATCTGCTACGTCTTCACCTTTCTGTAGGGTCGCTATAGGGTCACTATGACTTGGAATCGACCTGATGGCAACTGGTTTGGTTTCTTTCTTTTCTTTTAACCTTTCTGAGTATTCTGCAAATACAATTTCTCAGACTTCCCAGATCACACAGATGGGAAAAGGCCGCTTCAGCTCTGAAAATGCGTAGCCAGGATGTCTGTGTTTAACCTGGGGTGGATTAACCAGTAAGCAATGTACGCACAGGCTTACAGTAAGCAAGGTATGCACGGGCTTAACTGTGTTTATTTACTAATCTGTAGTGCACAATTTCACATGGGTTTCACCACATCTTTGATCAAACCAGGGTAATCCATCCCCAGTTTGACCACTGTTATAGACTGAATTGTGTCCCCCCCGCCCCAATATATGTTGGAATCCTAACCCCTATACCTGTGGATGTAATCCCATCTGGGAATAGAGTTTTCTTTGTCATGTTAATGTGGCTATATCAGTGTAGGGAGTGTCCTAAACCTAATCACTTTTGAGATATAAAAGGAGCAGATTAGGCACAGAGGCAAGCAAGCACAAAGAGGGGAGGGTAGATGCCACTTAAAGGTCACCAGGAACCTAGGAATGCTGGAAGAGCCGACAGACAGCCTTCCCCTAGAGCTGGTGTCCTGAATTTGGACTTCCAGTCTCCTGAACTGTTAGAAAATAAATTTCTGTTCTTTAAAGCCACCCACTTGTGGTACTTCAGTTACAGCAGCACTAGGAGACTAAGCCACAGAAACAGGGATGTAAATAGCTGGTCATCAGGAGCTTTTAAGCCACATAAGCAGACCTAATCCAAAAAGTAATAATAATGTCCCTCTCTCTCTAGGTTAGCTTCCAGATTTAGAATCATGAGGGGATTTTAAAAGGAAATTAGTGGAGTTCCGGCAAAATGGCGCTCTAGGCAGAAACACCACGACATCCCTCCACAGCAAAGATCTGAAAAACTAAGCCATACAGAGAAAACAACAATCCTGAAACCCTAAAACATCAAATGAAGAGATAAAGAACTCAGCCAAGTACCAAATGGAGTGAAAAAACTGACAGAGAACGGAGAGCGAGGAGAGATTCATGCAGAGGTCCCCTACCAGCTAACGCAGCG
>NW_004443955.1:12162426-12163757 GCF_000243295.1 Trichechus manatus latirostris
CTGCTTCTTTTGATTTCTCACTTGCCTCTCGCCGCCTCCCCCTCCTTTTGCTCGAGTGCCTGGCTACGGGCGCCATCTTTGCTTCTTCCTGGGGGGCTGCGGGGCTCCATTCGAGTGTGCAGCTGCTTCCCGGTCTGGGCTGCCGCGCTGGCGGGATCCTGGGGCTTTTGTTCATTTGTTCCTCTGCTTCCCGCGGCCACGGTCTCTTGGCCGGGGGGCGCCGGCTGCTTGGATTCCGCACGCCCGGGCAGGCGGCTCTCTGGGTGCCATTTGTTGGCTGCTAGTGTTGCTTTTTTTTTTTTCTGCTGCTTTTGATTTTTCACTTGCCTCTCGCCACCTCCCCCTCCTTTCACTCAAGAGCCTGGCTCTGTGCGCCATCTTTGCTTCTTCCTGAGGGGCTCCAGAGCGCCGGCAATTTGTGATATACGCTTTCCCACTCTCTACCCGTCTTCACCCACACTCGGCCTCCTCTGCTTCCCGTGGACGCAGTCTCTTGTCCGGGGGCACTGGCCCGCACTGGCTGGCTCTCTGGGTGCCATTTGTTGGCTGCTGGTGTTGTTGTTTTTTTTCTGCTTCTTTGGATTTCTTGCTTGCCTCTCGCTGCTTCCCCCTCCTTTCGCTCAAGTGCCTGGCTCCGTGCACCATCTTTGCTTTTTCCTGAGGGGCTGCGGAGCTCCATTCGAGTATGGAGCTGCTTCCCGGTCTGGGCTACCATGCTGGTGGGATCCCGGGGCTTTTGTTCGCTTGTTCGTTTTGAATTGTTTGTTTGTTTCTTTTCCTTTTCTTGAGTTGGGAGCCCTTTCTGGCCAGGCAGAGCTGCGTGGCAAGGAACTCCCCTTCGCCATCCACAGACGTGCGGAGGGATCCCTGAGGACATTTCTTTCTTTGCTGTATTTTTTTTTCTGTTCTTTTGGGGGGCCTTTCTTGTTCTTTTTTTTTTTTTTGATTTGTTTTGTTTTCTTTTTCCTCTTTTTCCTGTTTGTCTTTCTTCATTGCTCAGTTTCTCGTCTCTCTATATCTTCCTTCTCTTTCTGATCCCTGAATACCAGGCGTTGTATGCCTCTGCGCCTTCTGCCCAGGCTGTGCTGCAACACCTGACAGCGACTTCCCCAGACCTCATAGCTGCATCGGTGGGATCCCTGGGAACTTTGCGGTTCTTTAAGTTTTCTGATTTTTATTTGTTCATTCTTTTCTTTTCTTCCTCTTCCCCTTTCTGTTTCTCTCCATTTCATAGTCTCTCATCTCTCCATTCCAACAGCAAGCTCCCCTAGCATTCTTTTTTGTTTGTTTGCTTGTTTTTTGGCTCCTGTTCCTCTCTCCTCTCTCCCATA
>NW_004443955.1:12170670-12194166 GCF_000243295.1 Trichechus manatus latirostris
ACAACATGTGTACTACTGTTTCATGAGAAACTATTTGTTCTGTAAGCCTTCACCTGAAGTACAATAAAATATATATATATAAAAAAAAGGAAATTAGTAATTTCCCCATTGGGTCGTTTCAAAAGTAACTGAAGCTATGGTCTACTTTCAACATTGCAAACAGCCCCAGTGATCCCCTAGGCCTGGCCCCTAACTGCAGAGCGGGGGCAACAGTGTAGTGCTCCCTGGACCTGACTTGGCGTTTCTTTCCTGGCATTTCTAAGGTCTCCTGCTCCTTTCTAGTGTGACGGCATCATAGCGTTATTTCTCATGGCAACAAAGTTAAACATTGACAGGACATTCACCATGAACTCAAGTCATCTCATTAAATGTTAAGGCAAAGTTGCGCAGTTTCCAAGATGTGGGAGGAACACAGGCTGGTCAGGAAAACATCTCTAGCCAGGTCTTACTTTGTTTCACTTTTTTTTTTGGGCCATGCAGTGCCTCATGAACTCTCCTTATCCAAACACCAACAAAACCTAAGGAGTCAGCCCTGACAAAGAACCCTGGAATAGAAACGTGGGCTTCTCGGCAGCACCCCGTTTGCCAGCATAGAGATTCTGGCAGCCTGAGGAATTGGGTGGATCCTTAGACACATAGACGGCAGGAGGGCTGCTGTATCTGGACCAGCTGTGACTTCCAGGAAGGTAGCAACTGCATTTAAAAAACACAGACTAAGCCTCTGGACAACCCATAAGCCATGGACACAGAGCTAACAGGGCAGGAGGGCACAAACACGTGAAAAACTAGATGGCACCACGTGATAATTGCCCTAAAATGTCACTATGCGGCCGTGACTAAGTGCTGAACCAGCAGGAGAAGCTACCCACGCCACACTTGTCGTAGTGGGAGTACAAATTCAGCAAGGTCACTGCCGAGCATCAAAGTCAGAGGAGTTTTCAGACTGTAAACATATGTCAGCAAAGACCTTTTACATCCCTACTGATGTCTAATATTCTAGGCCAAAAATGTCAGCCTGATCCCACTGGACTCCTGGAAAGGTAGGAGCGCTCACCTCTGGTTCCTCAGTCATCCTTCTTGGCTAAGGGATCCCGCTCTCCTGCAGGCAGCACAGAAGGAATCCCTAGTGCTTTGAGATTTGAGATCACAGGGAGGCCAGACCCACCCACTCCAAGGTGCTTGCCCTTGGAATTCACTTGAATAGTAAAATACCAGCGGCTCTGGGGAGGCCCAAGGGTCCTTATGACTCAGGCTATGCTGTGATTTCACTTTCTCTTCTGATTCTGCCAGGAAGAGCCATGGAGAAGAAAGCATTATCGTCTTTTCTTTGTCTTCTCACTTGCAAACACAATAACCGCTTCCATGCTCTATGCCTATCTCGACAAGCATCGCAGGAGCTAGCACACAGAAAAGGTCACAGACATGGATGCCAACCATTTCTGGTTTAAAGCTTTCACTTTAAGCTGAGAAAATCTGAGTCAATGGTTCTCAACGTTGGGTGCACACTGGAATCACCTAGGGAATATTAACCACCACTGACGCCTGGGTCCCACCCACATGGATTCAGATTTAATTGGTGTGGGGTGTGACCTAAGGATGGGGGCGTTTTAAAAGTTCCCAGGGGAGTCTAACGCGCAGCAAAGTGTGAGAGCAGTCCACGAAGGAAGACATGGGAAAAGCCCGCAGTCAAGGGGCTCGGGGGCAGGTCTCAGCCTCACTGTTTAGTATCTGCCATTCTTGGACAAGTAGCAGAATGTCTCTAAGCTGCAATATTTCTACCTGTAAAGCAGATTATAACCCTTGCAGTTCTCACTGAGGTATTATGAGGATTAAACATAGTAAGAAAATGCTGGGTAAAACACCAAGCACTATACAAATGATAGACAGATGACCACTATTTCCTTTTGCAATAACCCTGTTGCCGTCAAGTTGATTCCAACTCATACTGACCCTATAGGATAGAGCAGAACTGCCCCACAGGGTTTCCGAGGAGTGTCTGGTGGCTTCAAACTGCTGACCTTTTGTTTAGCAGCTGAGCTCTTAACCACTGTGCCACCAGGGCTCCTTCGCAATAATAGGAATAACAATATATTAGCTAACACCAATATTAACTACTGTTTATTGAGTACTCACCACGTGCCAGGCCCTGGGCTAAGTCTGAAGCCGCCCTTCGTGGTAGATTGTATAATTATCCCTGTTGTACGACTGAGAAAACCAACCAAGGCACAGAGAGGTAATGAGGTACAGAAAATAGAATATCTATATTCTTTAGAAACTAGGAAAGCAGAAAATATAAGGAAAGGGTAGAAAGAAAATAGCAATAAATAGAATGGAATAAGATGGAAATAATAAACTACTATGACAGGTACCCCACAAATGAGAATTGGGTGAATTCTTTCAAAAGACACGTTCTCAGGTGGATTAAACCTGGAATCTAGTGGTATGCCGTTCACAAGAAAGACACCTAAGACAAAGACACCAAGAAAAAACAGAAAATAGAAGGCTGGGTAAACCTATACAAGACTGACACAAAGAACAAGAAGGCAGTGTGGCAATGGGAAGAGCAGACAGACCCAGGTTCCAGGACAGAAGCATCAAGAGATTAAAGTGGCTATTTTATACAATGAAAATAGGCATTCATGGGTTATAAAAACCATAAAGCAGATATATGAAACAAAAATTTGTAGAAATATAAGGAGAACTAGATAAAAATCAATAAAAGGATAAATATACACACAACAAAACTATATATATATATGTGTGTGTGTATATATATATACACATATATGTGTATACACACACACACACACACACACACATATGGGGCCCTGGTGGCATAGTGGTTAAGAGCTCGGCCGCTAACTAAAAGGTCGGCAGTTCAAATCCACCAGCTGCTCCTTGGAAACCCAATGGGGGCAGTTCTACTCTGTCCTATAGGGTCTCTATGAGTCAGAATCGACTCAATGCAAACACGTTTATATATACATACATACACATATATACACATTCATGCATGTGTGTATATATATACATATAGTATCAGATTTTGATAAAGCCAGAACAAATAGGCAGCACATAGACGACTTGAATAATGCAATCAACAAACTAAAATTAGAAACAAGACTGAAAATAAACAAATATTCAACTCAAGAAATCGGATAAAGAACTACAACAATGATATTAGGCAGGTACCATGTGCCCAGCATTGCTACTAGCACACTACAGACAGGCGCTCTATCGCCCTTTCTATTTTACAGATGAGGAAACCCCAACACAGAGAAGTGCAGTAACCAGATGAAGGTCCTAGAGCCATGAAATCTGAAGCCCAGATCAGACCAAGGAAGTCTTATGCCAGAGCCTTGCTTTAATCATGACATAACAAACTAAATATTCAAAAAAAAGAAAATACAAAGAGAGGTTTAATAAAGGTAAAAGCTAAAGTGAATGAAACAACAAACAAAACAAATCATAGAAAAAATAAATAAAATATAGCAAGTTCCTTAGAAAGACCACAAAAATATATAAATCTATAGCTGGGCCAATCACGTTCAAAAGATAAAAAGTCGAACTATTCAATATCATAAATGAAAAGGGAAATATAACTACAGATACAGAAGAGTATAAAAGAATTACAAGAAAAATATAAATGTAACACCACGACAGCAAATTCAAAAATCTACTTCCTACCAAAATATAATCAAAGAATTTCACAAAAGGGAAAGCAGACAAACTGAAGTGACCAATGACTTCAAAAGAAGTCAGAAAATAAACACTGTTAAAAGAAGAACCACTTCAGACAGCTTTATCTAATTAACCTTTAAGTATAAACAATTCCTATGAAACTTCTCTAGACCATAATCATATGGAAAGTTCCCCAAGTTATTCTGTAAAGCTAGCATAGTCTTATTTCAAAACCTCATAAAAACAGAATATTATAGAACAATTCACCTACACGTATAGATGTAAAAATTATAAATAAAATATCAGCAGTGAAAAAGTCAATTAGTGTTTATTCCAGAAATTCAAGGTTGGGCCAACATCTATCATCATCATTCATTACATCAACAAGTTAAAGTAGAAACACTATATGATTATATTAATAGCTGCCAAAAAAGGTATTTAACAAAAATAAAACTCTGAGCAAAAAGGAATACATGGAAACTACCTAAATATGCAATAGTCTAGTTATATCAAAAACCTACAGCACATGCCCCATAAACTGCCGATAACAAGACCTTTAAAATCAGGAACAAGAGATACACCTACTATCATCACAATGACTCCACTTTTGAAATGTCTAGAGATACACAATAAAATAGATATGAAACAAGTTATATAAAGACTGGAAAAGAAGGAATAAACCTGTTCTGAATTTGCAGATGATTTGATCATATACCTAAAAGTCCCAAGGAATGTTACAAAAAAACTATTAGAATTAATAAGAAAAGCTGGTAAAGGGACTGGATAAAGCATAAACAAACAAAAGAGCTTTTCTCCATACCAGTAACATCAAGTTGAAAATGGAAATGGGAAAAAAAAATTATACATATTCAAATAGTTGCAAAAACAATAAAAAACCCACAAATAAAGAAGATAGGTCCAGGACTTTAATGAAGAAAACTATAAAATCTCATTAAAGAACATAAAAAAAAAGCTACACAAATAGAATCACTGTGGGAAATGGAGAAAATAGAAGAATAAATGTCTAATAACAGTCAAGACATCTTTGAAAAAGAAAAATAATGAGTAGAAAACTTACGTTAACAGATTCTAAGACTTAAATAAAATGCCTGTAATCAAAATAGTATGTCATGTGCCCAGAAACAGACCAATAGGTCAGTGAACCAGTATAGAGAATCCAAAAATTATATTGGAATATAGTGGGAAAAATGACAAGGGCGTATTTCAATTTAGAAGAAAAGGAAGCTTTATTTTAAAAACTGTGCTGGAACAACTGGCTGTCCATCTATAAGAGATAAAAGCTAGACCCCCTCTCTCATACCACATTGTCTAAGAATGGTGTGGGGGCAGCACATAACCTCCTCTAACTTCACAAGGGGGAAGGAGGACCAAGATTAACAGCCCAAGGCTGATTTCTATGAGGTGGAGGTCAGACATGCCTCCTCTCTCCACCATCTTTACCAATTCTGACACCACGACACTCTCTACTTCTCTGCTGGGTTCGATAATTCACTGCAATGGACATACAGAACTTACAGACAATACCCATGATTATGGGGTTTATTAGGGAAGAAACTGGTTACAGTTCAGGTTCAGGAATGCTCAGGATATAGTTCTTCCATCAGGACAGCCTCTTTTCAGCTGTGCCCACAGGCACTCCTCTCTTTGGCAGACATGCCTCTCTCTGGCTCCTTGGCCTTTGCCTTGCTCGGGCAAGTGTTACAAAACTCTTTTAGCTCTTCCAATGAGTGCCCAGAGGTACCCCATTCTGCCAGTAGGCTTCAGCCCAAAGGCGCTCAGCTCTAGCTCCATGAGTGCACAAAGCTAGCTCTGCCAAGTGCCTAGAAACACCCTATTCCACCAGCAAGGCTCCTGCCTGAAGACACTCAGCTGTCTTGCTTTGTAGGCTGTGAAGCCCATTGCACCATCTCCTGCCAGTCTCTCCTGCTGCTGCTTCTTGCTGTCTTTAGTGTTATACCTTCTCTCTCTCTCTCGGTCTCCTGGTTCCAGGAGCTTCTCAGCACAGGGATTCCAAGTCCAAAAGACATGCACCGCTCTTGGCCTTTCTTCCTTGGTGATGGTGAGATCCTCTTTCTGCTCTGGAATTGGCTCTCTTTTAAGCCTAGCGGGATGGCAAAACTGACCAATCTCCTTGGTGGGCCACAATTACCTTATTTGCACAGTCCCACCCAACCACTTGGGTGGGAATTACAAGACCATGGTGAGAAAGGCACACAAAAGCAATCTATCCCACCACAGACATACAAAAATACATTCCAAAAAAATTAAGCTTAAAATACAAGAAATAAGAAGATAAAAATATTACAATAAACTCTAGGAGAAAAGTTATATAAAACTGAGGGTGGAAATTACTTTATGTGTTATAGACTGAATTGTGTCCCCCTGCGAAACGTGTCAACTTGGCTAGGCCATGATTCCAGTATTGTGTGGTTCTCCACCATTTTGTCATCTGATGTGATTATCCTACGTGCTGTAAATCCTAACTTCTGTGGTGTTCAGAATCGACTCGACAGCAACAGGTTTGATGATGTTAATGAGGCAGGATTAGAGGGAGTTATGTTAATGAGGCGGGACTCAATCTACAGGATTAGGTTGTATCTTGAGATATAAAAGAGAGAATACAGCCGAAAGGTGGGGGACCTCATGCCACCACTATTGAAGAACCAGGAGGGGAGTGCATCCTTTGGAACTGCGTCCCTGTGCTGAGAAGCTCCTAGACCAGTGGAAGAGTGATGACAAGGACCTTCCCCAGAACCGACAGAGAGAGAAAGCCTTCCTCTAGAGCTGGTGCTCTGAATTCAGACTTCTAGCCTACTAGACTGAGAACAAACTTCTGTTTGTTAAAGCCATCCACATGTGGTATTTCTGTTATAGCAGCACCAGACAACTAAGACATTATGAAACCTAAATGTATATAATGAACACTATTTTTGTTATTATAGTGAAAAACTAAAACTAAACCCTGTATATGCTTAAAATGTTTTTATAGCTTTGCATGGGGAAAGGTGTAGACAGACCCTTACTGGGTTGTTAAATTATTTACTTCAAGATGGGTAGATCAGTAATTTTTATTTGATCTCTTGTTTCACTTGTTATAACAGGCACATACGACTTCCGTAATTTTAAAACGTAATAAAGAAAATTTAAAAAATTTGGAGAGATTGTTAACAATGACAACATATATTACCAATTTTGAGAAAAACAACAATAATAACAACAAACTTTGATAAAGTATATGAAGCTCAGATTTCAGATCCTCAGTCCAGAGGCAGGAACTACTTACTGCTTTTCCTGGACAACCGCTGGGCAAGGCACTGGCTTCCATGAAATACTTCCTGAGGAGATGTTTGCTGGGGTCAGGACTGTCCAGTAGGATGTAAGAGCAGAAAAAAGCCCCATGACGAAGCAGGAATATGGCAATGTCTTCATTCCCTAAAGGAACAAAAAACGGAAAGGTTAGGGCATTCAGGCGTAGAGCATGTCACAAGTTCTCCAAGATGCAGACTCTAATATCTGAAATAGAAACTAAAAACACTCTTGTTAAATGTCTCTATTACTTCCCTTGAGACGTCAAGTTCCTGTTAGTGAGATAATTTTGTGGGACTTTGCCCTTTGGGATGTGTGATGGTTAATTTTATGTGTCCACCTGGCTAAAAAAAAAAACCAAACCCATTGCCAGTGAGTCCATTTCGACTCATAACGACCCTATAGGACAGAGTAAGACTGCTCCATAGGGTTTCCAAGGAGTGGCTGGTGGATTCAAATTGCTGACCCTCTGGTTGGCAGCTGAGCTCTTAACGACTATACCACCAGGGCGACAGTACCCAGTTATTTAATCAGATACTAGTCTCAATGTTGCAATGAAGGTATATTTTATAAATGTGAATAATATTTAAAATCAGCAACTGTAAGTAAAGGAGATTATCCTTGATAATGCAGGTGGGCATCATCTAAGCAGCTGAAGGCCTTAAGAGTAAAACTGAGGTTTCTGGAAGAAGGAATTCTACCTCAAGACTGTAGCATAATAGCATAACAACTGGACTAAATCAAAGCTACGAAGTTACCTGAATACAACCAAACACTTCAAGGGACAGAGTAGCAGGGGTGGGGGTCTGGGGACCATGGTTTCAGGGGACATCTAGGTTAACTGGCATAACAAAGTTTTTTAAGAAAATGTTCTGCATTGCACTTTGGTGAGTGGCATCTGGGGTCTTAAAAGCTAGTGAGCAGCCATCCAAGATGCATCAATTGGTCCCAACCCACCTAGAGTAAAGGAGAGTGAAGAACACCATAGACACAAGGAAAGTATTAGCTCAAGAGATAGAAAGGGCCACTTCATCAGCCTGACACCAGAAGAACTAGACGGTGCCTGGCTACCACCAATGACCGCCTTGACAGGCAACACAACAGAGAGTCCCTGATGGAGCAGGAGACGAGCTGGGTGCAGAGCTCAAATTCTAGTAAAAATACCAGACTTAATGGTCTGACCGAGACTGGAGGAAGCCAAGAAAGCATGGCCCCCAGACTGTCTGTCAACCCAGAACTAAAACCATTCCCGAGGTCAACTCTCCAGTCAAAGATTAGACTGGACTATGGGACATAAAATGATACTTGTGAAGAGTGTGCACCTTGGCTCAAGTAGATACATGAGACTAAATGGGCAGCTCCTGTCCAGAGGTGAGATGAGAAGGCAGAGAGAGTCAGGGGCTGGTTGAATGGACATGGGAAATCAGGGGTGGAAAGGAAGAGTGTGCTGTCACAGTATAGGGAGAGCAACTAGGGTCACAAAACAATGTATGTATAAATTTTTGTATGAAAGACTAAATTGAATTGTAAACTTTCACTTAAAACACAACAATAAAAATAAAAAGACAGTGGCATAGAAACCCTGCCGAAGTTTCCAGCCTGCTACCTGCTCTACAGAATTCAGACTCAAGATTACAACATCAACTCTCTCCTGAGTTCCCAGCTTGCCCGTTTTACGGATTTCAAACCCTCCAGCCCCCACAACTGTACCAGCCAATTTCTTAAAATAAATCAATCTCTCCCTCCCTCTCTCCTTTTCTCTCTCTTTATATGTATCAGCTGCGGTCGAGCCAACTCTGACTCATGGAGACCCCACGAGTGTCAGAGTAGAACTGTGCTCTATAGGTTTTCAATGGCTGATTTTTCTTTGGGAAGTAGATTGTCAGGCCTTTCTTCTGAGGCACTTCTGGGTGGACTCAAACCTCCAACCTTTTGGTTAGCAGCTGAGTGCATTAACCATTTGTGCCACACAGGACAATCTTTCTATATACACACACACATATACATACATACACACACATATAACTATGTATTCTTACATCTTTGTCATCACAAGAAATAATAGGCAAAAGAAAAATAATGGATTGGGAAAAATACTGGCAGCATGTGTGAAAAACCAAGGCCTAATATCCCTAATATACAAAGAGCCTATTTGCATATTGGTTCCATTTATCTATTTCTCTGGAGAACCCTGGCTGATACAGACAGAAAAAACAAATAAATAAACTCAATGCTGTTGAGTCAATTCTGACTCATGGAGACCCCATGTGTTACGGAGTAGAACTGCTCCGTAGAGTTTTCTTGGCGGTAATTTTTATGGAAGCAGACAGCCAGGCCTTTCTTCTGTAGCACTGCTAGGCAGGTTCGAACCACCAACCTTTCAGGTTAGTAGTTGAGTGCAAACCGTTGGCACCACCCAGGAAGGCTGGCTGATACAGAAGCCTTATAAAATGGTTTCATTTGCCACAGTTGGTCCCTGTCACTGAAAGCCTCTTTCAGGAGCGAGTGGGTGGGGAGGAAAGGAAATCAAGAGTAGACGTTGCAAAAGTCTCCACACAGAGACAGTTTCAGAGCTGGGAAGGGCTGTGAAGACCCAGTTCCACGTTGCTAACCTGTGACGGGTTTCAACGTTAGCTCTGGAAAGATAACACGAACACACGAACACCTAGGTCAGACTGTCTCAGGTGGGACCCACCTGACTTGATGGCTGCGTAGAGGGGCAGGCGCACAATGACAGGGAACTCGTTCTTCCTGACTGCGTAGCTCTCTGGGTCGGCCCCGTGCGTAAGGACGAGGAGCTTGACGACTCCCAGGTGGCCCTGCTGGCAAGCCAAGGCCAGCATCCAGTTCAGCAGCCGCTGGGGGCTGCAGTGACCTGGTGGGGGATGACAGGACAAAGGGAAAGGGTACTGGTTAGTTACACTCTGACCTTTCCTCTGCCCATTAATAAAATCAGGCCGTCCTGTTTCCAGTGAAAATCGCCTCTGTTGAGTTATTAGTGCTTTCTGGAACACCCAGTAAGCCAGTTGCCATTGAGTCGATTCTGACTCATGGTGCCCCCATGTGTGTCAGAACAGAACTGTGCTCCATAGGGCTTTCCTGGATGATTTTTTCAAAAGTAGATCACCAGGCATTTCTTCCGAGATGCCTCTGTGTGGACTCCAACCTCCAGCTTTCCAGTTAGCAGTCGAGCACTTTAACTGTTTGCACCACCCAGGGACTCCATTTTCTGGAATACCCTATGAACTGTATGTAGCATTTTCCAACATTGTATAAATCCACCTGCTTGTGAAATAATGTCATGTGAAGAAAGGCAAGATTTAAAACAACATATACAGTGTGATCTCACCTGTATAAAAAATGTATGTGGAACTATGACTAGACAGAAGTACCTCAGTGTTGTAGCGTTATCTTTGGATAGCGGGATTTCGAACATTCCCCCTGCCCCACCCCCAGCCCTGACCCCACCTTTAAAATGGCATTACATACAGGGCTTTGGGGACAGACAGCTTAGGGTTAAAATATCTTAGCTGTGTAATTTTGCACAAATTTCTTAACCTCTCTATACCTCAGTTCATCACTGGTAAAATGGGACCCAGAGCACCCATCCTCTTAAGTTCAGCGTGAGGATTACATGACATAATATATATCAAGCACCTGGCTCAATAAGTGATAACTGATTACGTTATTGGAGTACTGACACTTTGGTGCATTTCCAAATTATCTGTAAAATACATGTATTACTCTCATTATTAGCAAAAAAAAAGCTTTAATGAAAGAAATAGATCTAAACTCTCCTGCCTAAAACCCTAAGAATGACTCCCTGGAGTTGCTGCCTGCTTCATTCCAGGACAAACCAACAATTAGCACACCGCGTGAACAGGGCAGCATGCGCTGAGTGTTACAGTATGTTCAAGTTCAAAATTGTGCAATAGTTGCCAGGGTAAAATGACCTCATCCTCCGCACTGACATTTCACAACTGCATCATAACGCTACCTCATTTCCAAGGGTGGACCATCCTTGGGAACCAAACTGTTTCCAAGTGGGGCCAGAGGCATCCTCTCTTCCATGACAGGAAATTGACCCAGAAGTGGGGTGAGATCAGGGACGCCAGGGATTACCACCCACCATCCGATGCACGTGGCATCGTGCCTGGGCCAGAGCCAGTGCTAAGTGATGTCGCTGCTTCTCCCTCAACTGTTAACCAGAATTAATGATTCAGAGGAAGTGGTAAATTAACAGAAATTAAAAACCCAAACCAGACTTGTTGCCCTTGTGTCCATTCCGACTCATGGCGACCCCATGTGTTACAGAATAGAACCGCACATTGGGATTTCTTTGTTGTAATCTTTTATAGAAGCAGATCACCAGGCCTTTCTTCTGCAGTGCCAACCTCTGGTGGTGCAGTGATTAAGCGTTCTGATGCCAACCAAAAGGTCAGCAGTGTAAATCAAGCAGCCACTCCTTGGAAACCCTATGGGGCAGTTCTACTCTGTCCTACAGGCTCACTATGAGTCAGAATCAACTCCGTGGCGACTGGTTTGGGTTTTTTTTGCCAACCTTTAGGTTAGTAGTTGAGTGCAAACTATGCACCACCCAAGGACCTAACAGAAACTAAGTGGTCCATAATTCATGTACTTCAAGGACATGTAGGTAAGAGAAATATAGCAATCATGGAGCGGACATCTACAATGATGAAACAAACCTCAAAGAGGTTTGGAAACTTTCCGAAGATCCCACAATTGGTAAGTGGAAAAGTCAAGACTTACACTCTGCTGTGTCTGAAACCAAACTGGGCTCTCTGACCCATACCATACCCCTACATGTGCCTTATGAAGCCTGAACCCAATGCCACTCAGAAAGAGCCCCATTTAGGACTCACTCCTCATCCTTCTCATCTTCCTCTTTATCCTCCTTTTTCTCCTCATCTCCATCCTCTCCATTCCTGTTTAGTTACCGAAAAACAAAACAAAACAAAACCTAACCAGCTGCCATGGAATTGATTGTGACTCCTGGGATCCCACAGGGTTTTCAGTGGCTGATTTTTTGCAAGTAGATCGCCAGGCCTTTCTTCCAAGGTGCCTTGGTGTGGATTCAAACCACCAACGATGTGGTTAGCTGCTGAGCTCTCACCCATTCAAGCCACCCAGGGACTCCTGCTTAGCTACAGAGACTAGGAATTACACAGTGATGTACTTCCAAGTTACATCACTAGATAGGCCCCTTCCTTCAAAGCCCACCTCTCATCCTTCCTCTTCTCAGAACCCTCCCTAATTCTCTAGTTGCCTCTCATTGGTCCTCTAGTCTTATCTTACCTTACTTCTGACAGTGGCTGCCTTCCCCTCCAGCTTGGAAATTCCTAGAAGGCAACAATGCTTGTCCATCTTTGCATCTCCTGAAGGGCAGGGCATAGCACAATGTTCTGGACTCCTCAAATCCTTAGCAACTCTGCCCGGAATTGTGCTGAAGATAGGATCCCACTGGGAGCAGCTGAAAACCATGCTGGGGTCAGCCAAGCTCCTTGCTCTGCAAAAACAGGCAACCCAAGCCCTTCCCTTGCTTGTCTGCTGATAAACTCCTACTCACTCTGCACAGCCCAGCTCAGGTCACCTCCCTCTGAAGATCTTGTCTTCTTGCACCCAGACAAGTCCACTCCCTGATGTTTGCTTCCAGAGCACTGTGTAAATGTGTTAGCCTTAGTATGATTACCTTACACAGAGTTACTCGTTTCTACCTCGATTTCCCGTTTGACCATGAACTACCAAAGGGCTGGGTTACCTTTTAAAATGTCTCTCTGTCTCTCAAGTTCTTCAGTGTGCCCAGTACTTGGAAAAAGCTCAATAAACGTTAGCTGCACAATTAGGTGAGTCAGCTGGAGTAGATTCTTTGAGGCTAGAAGAGATGCTACTCTTGGGGATCCAAGAAAAGAGGGACTCAGTTTTTGGTGCCACAATGGTTTCCAGACTCCTGCCTGCCCTCCCACATCTTGCCTGACCCAAACTGCATCTTATAGGGCCTTTGAACCGCCCTGGTTTCTGTCCATGACCTCTTTCTCCCTCCAGGAGGAGGGAACTCAAATGGAACAAAGTCTGAGACCAGATCTATCTCAAAGCATACAGCTGGAGGTCCGAAACAGGACTGCTGCATAATTTGTGGGGGCCGATGCAAAATGAAAACATGGGACCCCTTGTTAAAACATTATTAAAAATTTCAAGATGGTGACTGCAGAGCATTAAACCAGTTGTGGGGCCCTTCTAAATGCAGCACCCCATGTGACTGCACGGGTTGCACATTCATGAAGCTGGCCCTGCCCTCAAGCAAAATCCCAATTCGCAGAGACGACGGCTAGGGCAATGCCTCAACCTCTAGCTGTAGCGATGCCTGCTGAACTTGCACAGCATCACTGACCTAGGCCACCACAGGAAATTAAAGGAGAGAAAAAAAAATTATTTTTTAAATTTTTAAGTAAAAATTAAATTTTAAAAACTAAAAAATTAAAAAAAAAATAAAGCAGATAAAAAATTACTTGTTCTAAAAAAGCAGCATATTGCTTTCTGTGTGTGTGTCTGCAAGTGAAGGGTCAAGAGAGCAGAATCACCTGATGAGAAGAAACTGTGTCCCTGAGTCACACTTGGAGGAAGGATACCCAGGGCAGCTGATGACCTACATGGGACTGACATGTGAGCAAGAAGTAAATCTTATTGTATTATTTTAAAAAGCAGCACAGATCCATCAAATGTGGTATGAGAGGGTTGATCTTGTGAGCTCATGGGAATGAGAGGTGGGATGCGGCCAGCAGCTTAATTTGTTTAGAGTACAAACTAGATGCCCCAAATCTCTTGATCTGTGACTGAAAAGCTTAAAGAAACAAGCATTTTGGGGGTAAGTTCCCCAAATCCTGCCTGAACCTAAGAAGAGAGTCCCATGAGAGTTGGTAAGGTGCTCACGCTTGTGACTCACGTGGTAGGGACTCGAGCAGCTCCTGCACGACTGCGGTGTGCCCAAAGCGTGCGGCCACCACAGCGGGGTTGTCATCGGTGGGCTCTGTAAGCAGCTCCACCCGCCTCTCGGTGAGCAGATACCGCACTGTCTCCAGATCCCCATACGCCGCGGAGATGCTCAGAAGCTGGCCCTGGTCAAAACAGAGCAGGGCTTGGATTAGACAACTTCTGTTTGGAACTGCCAAGAGAATGGACTTTAAAATCTTTTTGTTACCATTGGGTTAATGGTATACTAGCCACTTTTTATGCCTCTGGACCTCAGAACCAAAAACAAACAAACAAACAAACAAAAAACCCAAACCCATTACGGTCGAGTCGGTTCCGACTCATAGCGACCCTACACGACAGAGCAGAACTGCCCCATAGGGTTTCCAAGGTGCGGTTGGTGGATTCAAACTGCTGACCTTTTGGTTAGCAGCCAAACACTTATGAGGCATTATTCCAGTTCTAATGCACTTATCATCAAGGTGCATCCCTTTTGAAATGCATGAAGCTCAGCAGACTGGAGACAGAGCCTCACTGTTGTGTAGGCTGAGCATTCTATTAGGTGCTGCTTCCTGGATGTGTTAGTTTTGTAAACTTTTGCCTTTTTTTCCCTTTATTTCTGTGAGATAAGGCTTGCAAGCATAATTATGGTTCTCCTGTGTGATAGTTAGGGAGCCCTGGTGAGTTTGTTTCGGTTTTTCTGCGTCATATTTGGAAAACCAGAGGTTCCCCCGTGTAACCTAATGGAAAGCGCCCACAGTAAATTATTCATCTAGCTCTCACTGGTATATCGTCATTCCACAGATCGGTGGTGCCACAGTACCCCTCACCTCATTGGTGGTTTGTATTACTAGAACATATTTCTCAAAATCCATATTACCAACCAAAAATTTAAACACACTCAATTGGTAAGCATGCATTCCAATACTGAAAACACATGGCATCAAAAAAAAAAAAAAAAAAAAACACCTAAGGAGAAAAAAATGTAGTAACGAGAAGGTTAGAAATGCATTGCCAAGTCAACGGACAACACCAGAGGTGAGCTGTGGGGTATGGGAGCCATATACCGCGTGGGGCTGCTGAGCGCCTGCGATGTGGCCAGGACCAAGTGAAATGTGCTGAAGTGTGAAGTGCACATGTGGTTTCAAAAACTTTGTTCAAAATAGAAGCAAAATATCTCCTTAATCACTTTTATATTTATTACGCATTAAAAGGATGATTTTAAATATATTCAGGCTAAATAAAATATATTATTAAAATTTATTTCATTTTTTTTTTTTAATTACCGTTTTAAATGTAGCTGCTGGAAACTTTGGAGTTCCTGGGTGGTACAAACCGTTAATATGCTCTAACTGAAAGGTTGGATGTTTGAGTTCATCCAGAGGCACCTCGGAAGAACGAACCGGTGATCTACTTCTGAAAAGCCAGCCACTGAAAACCCACAGTTCTACTCTGACGCACATGGGGTCGCCATGAGTCAGAGGTGACTTGATGAAACTGGTACTGGTACTGGAAAATTTAAAATTACGTACGTGGCTCACATTATATCTCTACTGGACAGTGCTTCTCTCCACCATATGCTTCACGAGGACAGGGACTATGTAAGCTCAATAAACAGCTAATAAATGCTGAGTGGGCTTCAAGAAGAGCCAGGCTCTCTGAAGGACCCTCCTGCACGTTATTCATAAATGGAATGTGACAGATGAGGGGACTCCACACATTGAATCCAGGGACAAAGATCCTCCAGCTATATGCAACGGGCTTCTTGACTTAGGGCCACAGGAAGAAAAGGGTGAGGTGGAGACAGGACCTGAGCTTGAGTTCCTACTGTGTCCTAGCCATCCCAACATGTACAAGCTCATCTGAGCCTTATACCAACTCCAGGAGGCTGGCACTGTACTAATACATTGTATAGATGAGGAAATGGAGGTTCAGAGAGGTTTAATAACTTGCCCAAGATTGTATAGCTAGTAAGTGGCTCTCACAGACAGACTGTAAAAACGGCCCTGACTTTTAACGAGTTCCCAGGGTCTGCAAAAATGGTGCTCATGCGGACGCTGGGTTGGCATATGAAGTGTCTGACTGCATTACTGAAACTGTAATCCTCCTGGAATGTAGCTGCTTCCCATGGGCCTGGACATCAACATTTCTCCAGGGAGCAGACGCAGAACCCAAGTTGGGCTGGTCCATTTCATCTAACTTGTCAGTTAGGTGCCAGGGGCCAGTGAGGGCCTCGGGAATTTACCACTTAGTTTGAGTACAGAACATGCATAAAACAGACACAAGTGAGCATACATTAAGTGCTGATAGTATCGAAAACGAGAGTCTTTGGAGTTCACTTTAGGGTGGGACGGGACAGGGAAGGGAATCAGTATTTGTCAAGCTCCTACCATGTGCCAGGTGCTGCGCTGGGTATTTTTTTACACTGTCACACGGAATCCCATAACAGTCCCTTGAGTAACGTGTCTGTATCTCCATCTTATCTATGAGGAAATGAAGGCTTGCCCACGGTAAGGGAGGTTATAGTCAGCAAAACTATCCAGGATTTGAACTGGAGTCTGCTGAGCTCCAAAGCCTACATTCTCTTCATTATCCCTGAGATGTCTTGGAAAGTGTGGGTCTGGAGGGAGGCTGGGGGGCTGCAATGCAGAGATACTGAGTGGGCGGGTGATGGGCAGGTCTGCCAGGTAAGGTGAGGCATGAGCTAAGGGACTGGGAGTTATCTGTGGAACAGAAGAGAGTCACATATTCAACGTGACCAGAAAAGAAACACCCACTTGCCCACCATTCGGCGATGGGTGGGGCCCAGGAGCCCTGCCATTCCAGGAAAGCACTTGCCTTATGGGGAAATGCCTAGCAGCAATTGATTAAACGATTTACCACTTACAACTAACAGCTGTCTAGACTCCAGCCGGTTAGAGGCTTAGAAGTCCCATCCTCACAAGGTGGTAAGTGATGTCACCAGAGCCAAGCCCAGGCCAAGGGGAAGCAGAGGGGTGAGAAGGGCCAGAGCTGGCTCCCTGCTTCGAGACAGACCACAGGCTCTAAAGTATGTAGTTAATTTAACTCAAACAGTCTAGAAAAGCATAAAATGAAAAATAGGGCTCCTTCTAGGCCACCACCTCCTAATCCCCCCCTCTGCAAAGGAAACCACTTTTTATAGCCTCCTCCCCACAGCTTTCCAGAACATGATTATCCATATAAAATCAGTTGCTGTTGCACAGATTCCATGACTCATGATACCCCCATGTGTGACAGAGTACAGCTGTGCTCCACAGGGTTTTCAGTGGCTGACTGTTTAGAAGTAGATCACCAGGACTTTCTTTTGAAGGTGCTTCTGGGTACACTTGAATCTCCTACCTTTCGGTTAGCAGCCAAGGACATAAAACATTTCCACCACCAAGGGACTCCACCCATCCACCCATCCACCCATTCATCCACAGATAATCCCGTATTAAACCAAACGCTTTTTTCACTGAACTTAATATAAATTTTTATTGGCATATAACATACCTACAAAAAAGTACAAAAATTATTAAGTGTTAGTTTGATGAACTGCCACATAGTAAACAGAGCTGTTTAACTGGCACCCAGACCAAGGCACAGAACATGACCTGTGCTCACAAACCCCCCACCATGACCCTTTCCAGTCATACCCTATCAGGGGTAACCTGGTAACCCCGACTTCAAAACCCCAGATCAGTTTTTGCCTGTTTTTAAACTTTATTAAAAAAGGAATTATACTTCACTTGTTATTTTTTTTAACTTTTTATTTTGAAATAATTATGGAGTCACATGAAGTTGCAAAGATAGTACAGAGAGGTTCCATGTACCCTTCACCCAGTTTCCCCCAATGCTTACAGCTTACATAATGATAATGCAATCATTAAAACCAGGGAATCAACATTGGTACAATGTGTGAGCAAAGTTCTGTTGTTTTGTTACACTGTAGATCTGAGTAACCCCCAGCACAACCAAGACACAGAACTCTTCCATCACCACAGACCTTCCTCATGCCGCCCCTTCACAGTCACACCTCCCCTCCTCTATCCCTAATCCCTGGCAACCACTAGTCTGTTCTCCATCTCTACAACTTTGTCATTTCAAGAAATGTTACATAAATGGAATAATATAGAATGTGACCTTCTGAAATTGACTTTTTTACTCAGCACAATGCCCTTGAGATCCATCTGAGTTGTGTATATCAATAGTTCATTCCTTTTAATTGCTAAGTAGTGTTCCATTACTTGATTGCTGCTTTCATGGACACTGCTGATACAAGTAGAATGAAATCATTGACAACTTCAATTTCTTCTCCATTTATCATGTTTACTAGTCCAGTTGTGGACTAATTTTCTTCAGGTTCAGGTAGAATTCATACTGTACTAAGCAAATCTGGTGCAAAAGACCTCTTTAAAGTTTTAAAAAGCAAGATGTCACTTTGATGACTGAAGTACATCTGACGCAAGTCATGGTCTTTTCAATCGCCTCATATGCATGTGATAGTTGGATAATGAAAACGGACGACAGAAGAACTGATGCATTCTGACTGTGTGTTTGGCAAAGAATATTGACTGTATCATGGACTGCCAGAAGAACGAACAAATCAGTCTTAGAAGAAATACAACCAGAATGCTCCCTAGAAGTGAGGATGGCAAGACTTGGCTCACTTAGTTTGGATATGTCATCAGGAAAGACCAAAGGACACGATGGTTGGTAAAGCAGAGGGTCAATAAAACCCAGGAAAACCCTCAATGAGATGGATTGACGCAACTGCCACAACAATGGACTCCAACATACCAAATATCATGAGGATGGCATAGGACTGAGCAATATTTTGTTCTGTTAGCCATACGGTGGCCACGAGTCGGAGCCGTCTTGACAGCAACTAACAATAGGATTATACGGTAGGGATGTACCACAGTTTGTCTGATCATTCACCTACTGAGGGACGTTTTGTTTGCATCCAGTTTTTGGCTATTACCTGCCATGAACAATCATTTGCAGGTTTTTGTATGCATATAAGTTTTCATTTATCTGGGATAAATGCCCAGGAGTGCAACTGCTGGAACATATGGTAAGCGTATTCTTAATTTTAAAAAGAACCTTCCAAATTGTTTTCCAGAGTGGCTACACTATTTCACATCTCCACTGGCAATGTATGAGAGATTCAGTATCTCTGCATCTTTGCCAGCATTTGGTATTGTCACAATTTTAATTTTAGTGGTTTAACAGATATGTAGTGACACCTCATGGTCTTAATTTGCATTTCCCTAATGGCTAATGACGTCAAACATCTTCCATATGCTATCTGCCATCCGTGTATCTTCTTCAGTGAAATGTATCTTCATGTCTTATGCCCATATTTTACTTAGATTGTTTGCTTTTTTACCATTGAGTTTTGAGTATTCTTTATATTTCTAGATACTACTCTTTTGTCAGATATATGGTTTGTAAATATTTTCTCCAAGTATGTAGCTGGTCTTTTCACTTTCTTAACAGGATCTTTCACAGAGCAAAAGGTTTTAATTTTAATGAGGTCCAATTTATCAAAAAAATTTTTTTATGGATAGTGCTTTTAGTACCGTGTCTAAGAACTCTGAGCCCTAGTTCCTGAAGATTTCTCTGTGTTACCTCCTAAAAGTTTGATAGTTTTGCATTGTAAATCTATGATCTATTTTGAGTTAATTTTTGCATAAGGTATAAGATTTAGGTCAAGGTTCTTTTTTTTTCTTTTTGTTTTTCTGGCCTATGGATATCCAATTGGTCTAGCACCATTTGTTGAAAAGGCTATCCCCTTCCTTAATTGAATTGCTTTTACATCTTTGTCAAAAATCTGTTGGATGTATTTGTGTCTGGGTTCATTATTCTGTTCCATTCACCTACGTGTTTATCCTCCACCAATGCCACACAGTCTTCATGGTCATAGATATATACTGTCTTGAAATAGTAAGACTATTTAAAGAATTATTCCTTTTGCTTTATTCTTTTTCAAATTGTTTTAACTATTCTGGTTCCTTTGCCTTTCCATGTAAATTTTAGAATAATCTTGTCTATATCTACAAAACATCATGTTGGAATTTGCATAGAAATTACATTAAAAGTATCTTATCAATTTGAGGATAATTGGCATCTTTACTGTGTTGAATCTTCTAATCCATGAACATGGAATATCTCTCCATTTATTTAGATATTCTTTGATTTCTTTCATCAGCATTATGTAGTTTTCAGCATACAGGTCCTGTACCTGTTTTGTTCAATTTACACCAAGATATTTCATTTTTTGAGTAACTAAATAGTATTATTTATTTAGGCTACCATGTATTCATTGCTAGTATATAGAAAAACAATTGATTTGTATATGTTGATCTTGTATCCTGCAACCTTGCTGAACTCATTTATTCTAGTTTTTTTTAAAAAATATTCTTTGGGATTTTCTATGTAGACTATCATGTCATCTGCAAATAGGGACAGATTTACTGCTACATTTCAGGTCTCTATGTCTTTTAGTTCTTTTTCTTGCCTTCCTGTGCTGGCTAGAACATCTAGTACTATGTTGAACAGAAGTGCTAGAGTGGACATCCTTGCTTGTTCCTCATCTTATGGGAAAAGCGGTCTTTCACCATTAAATATAATGCTAGTTGTAGCTTTTTTTTGTAGATGTTCCTTATTAAGCTGAGGAAGTTCTCCTCTATTCCTAATTTTCTGGGAGTTTTTATCATGAATAGGTATTGAATTTTTTCAAATGCTTTTTCTGTATCAATTGACATAATTATGTGATTTTTTTTTAGCATATTAATATGGTGGTTTAGAATGATTTTTTACCTAATACTGAATAAGCCTTGTACCCTTGGAATAAACTCAACTTATCCATGGTGTAGCATTCTACTTATATGTTGTTGGAGTTATTTGCTAATAATTTCTTAAGAATTTTTACATGTATGTTCATGCACATATTGATCACAGTGTTCATTTTTTAGTACTGTTTTTGTCTGGTTTTTGTATCATGGTAATACTGTCTTCATAGGAGTGTTGAAAAATGTTCCTTCTTCTATTTGTTGGAATAGGTTGTGTCAAATTGATTTTTCTTTAAACATTTAGTAGAATTCTCCAGTAAAACCATTCGGGCCTAGAGACTTCTTTTTCGGGAGGTTTTAAATTATGAATTGAATAAGGAATTAGTAGTTATAAAGCTAGTCAAATTATGTTTTTCATATTGGGTGAGTTGCAGTATTTTGTACTTTTCAAGGATTGGTCCATTTCATCTAATTGATCAAATTTGTACGTGTAGAGTTGTTCATAGTATTCCCTTATTCTTTTGATGTTTTCAGGATCTGTAGCCATATTCCCTATTTCAGCCCTGATATTAGTGATTTTTATCTTCTTTTTGTCGCTTTTGGTCTTGTTGTTGTTGTTAGCTGCCACCAAGTCGGTTCTGACTCATAAAATACATACAATAGAACCGAATACTGCTGGCTCCTGCACGACCCTCACAATTGTTACGCTTGAGCCCATTGTTGCAGCCACTGTGTCAATCCATTTTGTTAAGGGTCTTCCTCTTTTTCACTGACTGTCTACTTTAAGGAGCATGATGTCCTTCTCCAGGAAATGGTCCCTCCTGATAACATGTCCAAAGTATCTAAAATGAAGTCTCATCATCCTTGCTTCTAAGGAGCATTCTGGCTGTACTTCTTCCAAGACAGACTTGTTTGTTCTTCTGGCTGTCCATGGTATATTCAACTTTCTTCGGCAACACCACAATTCAAAGACATCAGTTCTTCTCTGATCTTCCTTATTCATTGTCCAGCTTTCACCTGCGTATGAGGCGACTGAAAATACCACAGCTTGGGTCAAGCACACCTTAGTCCAATGCAATGTCATTTGATTTCTTGACTGCTGCTTCCATTGGAATTGATTGTGGATCCAAGAAAAAGGAAATCCTTTACAACTTCAATATTTTCTCTGTTTATCATGATGCTGTTTGTTGGTCCAGCTGTGAGGATTTTTGTTTTCTTTACGTTGAGGTATAATCCATACTCAAGGCTATAGGCTTTTTTTTTTTGAGGTGGGAAAGAATTTATTTTTATTGTTTCCCGTACAAAAATTTATACATACATTGTTATGTGACTCTAACTGTTTTCCCCATACTGTGACAGCACACTCCTCCTTTCCACTCCTGATTCCTCATGTCCATTCAACCAGCTCCTAACCCTCTGTGCCTTCCCATCTCACCTCCGGACAGAAGCTGCCTGTTTAGTCTCTTGTATCTACTTAAGCTAAGAGGCACACTCTTCAAAAGTATCATTTTCTGTCCCACAGTCCTGCCCAATCCCTGAAGAGTTGACCTTCGAAACTGTTTTAGTTCTGGACTGATAGAGTATCCAGGGGCCATGCTTTCCGGGGTTCATCCAGTCTCAGTCAGACCATTAAGTCTGTCTTCTTACTAGAATTTGAGTTCTGCACCCCACCTTCTCCTCCTCCATCCAGGACTCTCTGTTGTGTTCCCTGTCAGGGCAGTCATTGGTGGTAGCCAGGTACCATCTAGTTGTTCTGGTCTCAGGCTGATGCAGTCTCTGGTTTACATGGCCCTTTCTGTCTCTTGGGCTAATACTTTCCTTGTGTCTTTAGTGTTCTTCATTCTCCTTTACTCTAGGTGGTTGGGACCAACTGATGCATCTTAGATGGCCGCTTGCAAGCTTTAAGACCCCAAATGCCACTCAACCAAAGTAGGATGCAGAACATTTTCTTAATAAGCTTTGTTATGCCAATTGACCTAGATGTCCCCTGAAAGCATGTTCCCCAGACCCCCACTCCTGCTACTCTGTGCCTCAAAGTGTTTGACTGTATTCAGGAAACTTCTTAGCTTTGGTTCAGTCCAGTTGTGATGACTTCCCTGTAGTGTGTGCTGTCCTTCCCTTCACTTAAGATAATTTTTATCTACTCTCACCCTCTCTCCCCATCCTTGTAACCATCAAAGAATGTTTTCTTCTGTGTTTAAACCTTTTATTGAGTTCTTATAATAGTGGTCTTATACAGTATCTGTCCTTCTGTGACTGACTAAATTCACTCAGCATAATGACCTCCAGCTTCCTCCAAGTTATAAGATGTTTCACGGCTTCATCATTGTTCTTTATCGTTGCCTAGTATTCCATTGTGTGGGTATACCATAATTTGTTTATCCATTCGTCTGTTGATGGGCACCTAGGTTGTTTCCATCTTTTTGCTATTGTAAACAGTGCTGTGATGAACATGGGTGCACATATATCTATTCGTGCGATGGTTCTTATTTTTCTAGAATATATTCCAAGGAGTGGGCTAGCTGGACCGTATGGTACTTCTATTTCTAGCTTTTTAAGGAAGCGCCAAATCGATTTCCAAAGTGGTTGTACCATTTTCCATTCCCACAAACAGTGTATAAGTGTTCCAGTCTCTCCACAACTTCTCCAGCATTTATTATTTTGTGTTTTTTGGATTAATGCTAGCCTTGTTGGGGTGAGATGA
>NW_004443955.1:12200528-12277751 GCF_000243295.1 Trichechus manatus latirostris
TCTTCTTCATATAGTCCAGCTTCTCAGATTATTTGCCCAGCATACAGACTGAGGAGGTATGGTGAAAGTATACAACCTGGACGTACACCTTTCTTGACTTTAAACCATGTCTCTTGGTCTACGTACAGGTTCCTCATGAGCACAATTAAGTGTTCTGGAATTCCCGTTCTTTGCAATGTTATCCAAAATTTGTTATGATCCATACAATTGAATGCCTTTGCATAGTCAATAAAACACAGGTAAATATCTTTCTGGTATTCTCTACTTTCAGCAAAGACCCATCTAACATCAGCAATGATATTCCTCGTTCCACATCCTCTTCTGAATCCGGCTTGAATTTCTGGCATTTCCCTGGTAATATACTGCTACAACTGCTTTTGAATGATCTTCAGCAATATTTTACTTGTGTGTGATATTAATGATATTGTTTGATAATTTTTGCATTCTTTTGGATCCCTTTCTTTGGAATGAGTACAAAAATGGATCTCTTCCAGTTGGTTGGCCAGGTAGCTGCCTTCCGATTTTCTTCACGTAGATGTGTGAGCACCTCCAGTGCTGCAACTGTTTGTTAAAATATCACAGTTGGTGTTCCGTCAATTCCTGGAGCCTTGTTTTTCGCCAATGCCTTTACTGCAGCTTGGACTTCTTCCTTCGTTACCACTGGTTCTTGATTATATGCTACCTCCTGAAATGGCTGAACATCGGCCATTTCTTCTTGGTACGGGGACTGTGTATTCCTTCCATCTTCTTTTGATGCTTCCTGAATCATTTAACATTCTCCCTGTAAAATCCTTCAATATTGCAACTTGAGGCTTGAATTTTTCCTTCAGTTCTTTCAGCTTAAGAAATGCCGAGCATGTTCTTCCCTTTTGGTTTTCAAACTCCAGTTCTTTGTACATTTCATTTTAATACTTTATTTTGTCTTCTCAAGCCGACCTTTGAAATCTTCTGTTTGGCTCTTTTACTTCATCATTATTCCATTTGCTTTAGCTACTCTACTTTCAAGAGCAACCTTCAGAGTCTCTTCTGACACCCATGTTGGTCTTTTCTCTCTTTCCTGTCTTCTTAATGTCCTTTCACTTTCTTCACGTATGATGTCTTTGATGTCATGGCACAACTCATCTGGTCTTCAGTCATCAGTGTTCAATGCATCAAATCTATTCTTGAGATGGTCTCTAATTCAGGTTGGATATAGTTGTCTTAGTTATCTAGTGCTGCTATAACAGAAATACTAAAAGTGGATACCTTCAACAAAGAGAAATTCATTCTCTCACAGTCTGGTAGGCTACAAGTCCAAATTCAGGGCATTAGCTCCAGGGGAAGGCTTTCTCTTCTCTGTTGTCTCCAGAGGAAGGTCCTTGTCATCAATCTTCCCCTGCACTAGGAGCTTCTCAGCGCAGGGACCCCAGGTCCAAAGGACACGCTCTGCTGCTGGTGCTGCTTTCTGGATGGTATGAGGTGCCCTCCCCCGCCCCTGCCCGGCTCTGCTCACTTCCCTTTCCTTCTATCTCCTGTAAGACAAAAGGTGGTGCAGGCCACACCCTAGGGAAACTCCCTTTACATTGAATCAGGGATGTGACTTGAGCAAGGGTGTTATGGCCCACCCTAATCCTCTTTAATATAATCTAATATTGCCTCATTAACCACAGGCAGAGATTAGGATTTACAACAGATAGGAAAATTATATCAATCACAAAATGGAGGACAACCACACAATACTGGGAATCATGGCCCAGCCAAATTGATACACATATTTTTGGGGGACACAATTCAATCCATGACAATACTCAAGGTTGTACTTTGGCTCTTATGGACTTGTTCTAATTTTCTTCAGCTTCAACTTGAACATGCATATGAGCAACTGATGGTTTGTTCCACAGTCGGTCCCTGGCCTTGCTCTGACTGATGATACTGGGCTTTTCCAGTGTCTCTTTCCACAGATGTAGTTGGTGTGATTCCTGTGTATTCCATCTGATGAGGTCCACCTGTATAGTCACCATTCATGTTGCTGAAAAAAGGTATTTGCAATGAGGAAGTCGCTGGTCTTACAAAATTCTATCATATGACCTCCAGTGGCATTTCTATCATCAAAGCCATATTTTCCACCTACCTATCCTTGTTTGTTTCCAACTTTAGCATTTTAATCACCAGTAACTATCAATGCATCTTGATTGCATGTGTCTTAGTCATCTAGTACTGCTCTAACAGAAATACCACAAGTGGATGGTTTTAACGAAGAGAAGTTTATTTCCTTACAGTCAAAGTAGGCTGAAAGTCCAAACTCAGGGCGTCAGCTCCAGGGGAAGTCTTTCTCTCTCTGTCGGCCTTCTCTTCAATGTTCCCCCGGACTAGGAGCTTCTCTGTGCAGGGACCCCAGTCCAAAGGACGTGCTCTGCTCGCAGCCCTGCTTTCTTGGTGGTATGAGGTCCCTCACTCTCTGCTTGCTTCCCTTTCATCTCTTGTAAGGTAAAAGGTGGTGCAGGCCACACCCTAGGGAAACTCCCTTTACATTGGATCAGGGATATGACCTGGGTAAGGGTGCTGTTACAATCCCACCCTAATCCTCTTTAACATAAAATTACAATCACAAAATGGAGGCCAACCACACAGTTCTGGGAATCATGGCCCAGCCAAATTGATACACACATTGTTTTGGGGACATAATTCAAACCATGACAGCATGTTTGATCGATTTCAGACAGCAGAAGTTGGTAAAAGTCTTCAATTTCTTCATCTTTGGCCTTAGTGGTTGGTGTGCAAATTTATTATAGTTGCATTAACTGGCATGGCTCAAAATGAGAATAAATAGCTGCAAACATACATTACTCTTGCTAGAGCTTTGTGAATTTTATTGATCAATGCTTTCTTTCTAATTATTATTTTCTATTGTTTTTCTGTTTCAATTTTATTAATTTCTCCCCTTATTTTTATTATTTCCTCCTTTCTCCATGTTTTGCATTGACTCTGCCTATTTTTTTTAGTTTCTTGAGGTGAGAGTTTAGGTTATTCATCTGAGAGTTTTCCTTTTTTCTACATTTAGCGGTATAAACTTCCCTCTAAGTACTATTTTAGCTGCATCTCACAAATTTGCTTCGTTTGTCTTTTAAACACTTGAATTTTTAGAGTAGTTTCAGGTTTACAGCAAAACTGTTCAAGAAGTATAGAGTTCCTAGCCCCTGCATGCTGCTGCTTCTATTATTAATATCTTGCCTTTGTATAGTACATTTGTTACAACTGGTGAACCAATATTTATACATAATTATTAACTAAAGTCCATAGTTCATATTAGGACTAACTCTATGTGTTGTACTGTCTTACCAGTTTTGACAAATGCATACTGTCATGTGTCACATGCATACAGTATCATACAGAACAGTCTGTCCTAAAAATGCATCCCCTAAACTTTGACATGTTGTATTTTCATTCAGTTTAATTTTTTTTTTTAATCTCCCTTGAGACTTCCTCTTTGAGCCATTGGCTATTTAGTAGTTATGTTGTTAGTTTCCAAGTATTTGAAGATTTTCCTGTTATCTTTCTGTTATTGATTTCTAGTTTGATTCCATTTTTGTTAGATAACATATTACATATTGTTTAAATTCTTTTAAACTTGTTGAGGTTTGTTTTATGGCCCAGGATATGGTCTATCCTGGTGTATATTCTGTGGACACTTAAAAAGAATGTGTATTCTGCTGCTGTTGGGAGGACTGTTCTATAAATGTCAATTGGATCCTTTTGGTTAATGGTGTTGTTGAGTTCTTCCATATCCTTGCTGATTTTCTATCTAGCTGCTCTGTCAGTTGCTGAGGGGGAGTGTTGATGACTCCAGCTATAACTGTGGATTTGTCTATTTCTACTTTCAGTTATATCAGATTTTACTTCACATATTTTTCAGATCTGCTGTGTGGTACAGACACATTTAGAATTGCTATGTCTTCTTGGTCGATTGACCCTTTTACCATTATGCAGTGTACCTCCCTGTCCCTGGTAATCTTCTTTGCTCTGAAGTCTACTTTATTAATATTAATATAGCCACTGTTTTTCTTTTGATTATTGGCATAATATATCTTTTTCCATTCTTCTACTTTCAATCTACTTATATAGTTATTTTTGGGTTGAGTTTCTTATAGACGGCATATAGTTGTCACATGCTTTTTAATCCACTCTCCTAATTTCTGTCTTTAAATTGGTGTATTTAGACCATTTATATTTAATGTAATTATTTAGATGTTAAGAATTAAGTCTGTCATGCTAATTTTTTTGTTTGTTTGTTCTCTCTGTTTTTCATTTCTGTTTTAATTTCCTTGTCTTCCTGTGGGTTACTTGAAATTTTTTAAATCTCATTTGATTTATCTATAGTAGTGCTTTTGAGTTTCTCTCTCTTTTTTATCTTTTATAGCCTTTTAGTGTTTGCTCTAGGCATCAAATTACGTATGCATAACTTATTAAAGTCTACATGTGTTGACATTTTACTACTTAAAGTAAGCACAGAAAACTCACATCCCTTTACCTTCCCCCAATTATAAAGTAACTGTCTTGAATATTTCCTCTGCATACATTAAGAACCACATTAGACAGTGTCATGGATTGAAATGTGTCCCCCAAAAATATCTGTCATCTTGGCTGGATCATGATTCCCAGTATTGTAGGACTGTGTAATCTGATGTGATTTCCTTATGTGTTGTAAACTCTATCACTATGATGAGGATATCTATGATCTCCTTATGTGTTGTAAATTCTATCACTGTGATGAGGTTATACTGACGAGGTTTACAAGATTAGATAGTGTCTTAATCCAATCTCTTTTGAGATATAAAAGAGAGAAGCAAGCAAAGACGCATGGGAACCTCATACCACCATGAAAACAGTGCCAGGAGCAGAGTGTGTCCTTTGGACCTGACGCTCCTGCGCAGAGAAACTCCCAGATCAAGCGAAGATTGATGACACGGATCTTCGTCCAGAGCCAGTGGAGAAGGTTTTCTTCTGGAGCTGACACCTTGAATTTGGAGTTGTAGCCTACTGGACTGTGAGAAAATAAACTTCTCTTTGTTAAAGCCATCCACTTGTGGTAGTTCTCTTGGAACAGTACTACATGACTAAGACAGACAGTGTTATAATTTTTGTTTCAATCATTAAACATAATTTGGAAAACTCAAGATGAGAAGGAAAGTCTGTTTTATTTACCTATATTTTTGTTCTTAGAATGTTTTTTCTTCCTTCTGGGTGTTTGAGATTCCTTCTTTAATATTTTCACTCTATTTAGAGAACATCCTTTAGCTATTCTCCTAGGCTATCTCTTCTGGCACAAATTCTCTCAGTTTTCCTTCATCTGAGAATGCCTTGACTTCTCCTTAGTTCCTGAAGGATATTTTATCTGGACATAGAGTTCTAGGCTGACTATATATATATATATATATATATATATATATGTATACGTATATATATATATATATTTCAGCACCTGAGAAATGCTGTGCCAATTCCTCTGGCCTTCGTGGTTTTTCATGAGAAATATGCTGTCATTTGCTTTGTTTTCCCCCTATAGGGAATGTGTTTTTTCCCCCGCTCTGGCTGCTTTCAAGATTTTTTGTTATTGTTTATTTTGTTTTGTCTTTGTTTTTCCGAAGTTTGACTATGAGGTGTCTTGGTATGAATTTCTTTGGGTTTATCCTGTTTGTCTTTTGCCAAATTTTGGAAGTCTTCAGCCATTTTTCTTTGAGTACTTTCTCAGTCCTGCCCTTTTTCTACTCTTTCTGGGACTCTGATGACATGAATGTTAGATCTTCAGTTATAGTTCCATATAATCTTTGAGGCTCTCTTCATTTTTATAGCTATTTTATCTCTGTTGTTCAGATTGGGTAATTTCTGCTATTCTATCTTCTAGTTCACTGATTCTTTCCTCTGTTCTCTCCACTCTGCTGTTGAGCCTACCCATTAAGGGTTTTTTGTTTGTTTTTTTAATTTCAGTTACTGTATGTTTTAGTTCTAAAATTTCCATTTGGTGTTTCTTTGTATCTTCTATTTCTAGGCTCAGACTTTCTACACCTACTCCTCACTTATTGACTATCTTGTTATATGATATTTCACATTTACAACAATAGTAAAAACATGTACCATTTGACTATTTTGCACATTAATTATGTACATCTGGCAGTAATGAACACCAAGGTGTGAGGCGAGAGTTAACATTGGCTATGATGGTTAAGGTTATGTGCCATCTTGGCTGGGCCATGATTCTCAATGGTTTGGGAGTTACGTAATGATGTAATTTGGCAGTTATATAATAAGTAATTTGGCAATTGTGTAATGATGTAGTCATTATCCATCTTGTGATCTGATGTGGTCATCCTCCATTTTTGTCATTCTCCATTTTCGCATCCTCCGTTTTCCTGGTCTTTGGAACCTAACCATGTCAATAAGTGAGTGTATTTTTGCTGAGACTTTCTTTTTCTTTTTCATTTGTTCCTAACATGTTCACAATTGCCCACTGAAGCATTTTTATGATGACTGCATTGAGATTCTTTTCAAATAATTCTAACATCTGAGTCACCTCATTATTGACATCTGTTGATGATCTCTTCTCATTCAGTTTGAAATCTTCCTGGTTCTTTGTCTGATGAGTGATTTTTTTATGAAACTCGAACATTTCTGGTATTATAAGACTCTGGATCTCATTTAAATCTTGAGTTTTAGCAAGCCTCCTCTGACTCCACTCTGGTGGGTAAACAAGGGTGCCACTTTGTTACTGCCAGGTGGAGGTGGAAGTCCAGAGTCTCCATTAGGCTTCTTTTGACATCCAGTGGGGACAGGCTCCTTGTTACTGCTGATTGGGGGTGGGATTTCAGTTTCCTCATTAGGATACTCTGATAGCACTCAGTTGGGAGGGGGAGAAGGTCTTGCTATTGCCATGTGGGTAAATCCAGGCTCTTTGCTGACACCTTGGGGGAGGGGAACCTTACTACTACCCAGCAGGAATGAACATTATGGCTTCTCACTGGTTTCCTCTGGCACTATCCCTGTGGGCAGGTTAGGGTGCCTTGATACAATCTGGCAAGGGTGGAAGGGTGGAAGTCTAGTCAGTCTTTGCTTGTAGGGGTGCGGCCACAGATTTTTCTGTGGTGTTTGGCTGGGGTACGGTGGTTGTTTCTAAGTCTTCTAACTTGCTAAGGTTCCTTTTTCTTGGTACTTCAGTTAGAAAGAGTAGGTTTTCGTGTTTTTTTTTTTTTTTTTTTTTTTGGTCTGTACTTGTTGGTGTTTTCAGGTTGCCAGATTTTACAATATCTCAAATCTAGGGAACCCAACACTGTGTTTTTCCTTGGGTCCCAGGGTATTCAGCTGGTCAGCCTTCTTCTCTCCACCTTTCAGAATCTTGTTTATTATTATTTTATACATACTATCCAGGGTTTTTAGTTGTACTTAGCAGGAAGAATAGGGAAACGTACATCTACTCCATCTTCCCTCCATCTCCTTGGAAGGAAGTTCAATTTAATCTAAATTAATAACTTATTAATTTAAGTTACATTGTAGATCTTTCCAAAAACAGCTCCTAAAGGTTAAGTTTTTTTCAATATTAACCATTGACTCCAACTCATGGTGGCCTTATATAAAATAGAATGACATATTGCAAAGTCCTGCATTATCTCACAACTGCCAGCATGTTTGAGTCACTGTTGTGGCCACTGTGTTAATCCACTTGACCAAGGGTTTCCCTTATCCTTACTGGCTCTACTTTGCCAAACATGATGCTCTCTTTTAGCGATTGATCCCTCCTGATGACATGTCCAAACTGAGTCAGACAATGTTCTATTGTGACCCATAAGGTTTTCATTGGCTGATTTTTGGAGGTAGATTTCCAGGCCTTTCTTCCTAGTAGTTGGTCTTAGTTTGGAAGCTTTGCTGAAACCTGTCTACCATGGGTGACCGTGCTGGTGTTTGAAATACCGATGGCAGAGCTTCCAGCATCACAGAACACACAAGGTCACTACAGTAGAACAAACTGATACATGGGTAGAGAAGTAAATTCACACTTTTTAGGCACAGGTTGATGACTTTTGACAATGTCTACAATAAGTCACCACCCCCACAATCAAGATCTGGATTATTTTCACTACCCCAAAGCCATCTTGCATTTGTAAGTGCCCCTCTCTCACCACACACATAGACATGTTCCTGCTCCTCAGCAGGACTGTGGGCTCCTAGAGGGCAGGAACTAGGTCCAGGGACAAGCTGACTCTCCACTGAAGAGTCATGGACGTGGATGCCAAGTGAATGTCGATTTCAATCCTGCCTCTGCCACTTACCATCTGTGAGTTCTTGGACGAGTTCCTTCACTGCACTGAGGCCCAGTTCCCTTATAATAAAACAGGAATGATGACAACTCCCGAAATGCCTTAATGGTAGGCATTAAGGGAGCTGGTGTTTTAAGAACCGAGCTCACAGAAGGCAGCCAATGAGGCAGCTATGCTAATGAGTTTGTGAGTGGCCATTCCATGACAGCAGGTGCAACATCACGGCCAGGGCAGAGTGTACTGCAAGCCCTCACTGCTGGAGCCACCAATCCCCACCTCCCAGGAGCCCACTGTTCTGACCTGCTCTCCCTGTACACAGAAGGGTGGCTCTTTTCCATAATGAACTCATAATCAGAGGAATCCAAAACGCCCTCCCCAACAATAATTCTCAAGCACATCGTACTTGCCAAAACGAAATCTCAGACACTTCTGAGAATACGCTAGAAGTTTAGGAAATTAATTATTTCTAACTGTTAATTAAATAAGGGGGACAATGGTGGCTCAGTGGTAGAATTCTCACCTTTCATGCAAGAGACTCAGGTTTGATTCTTGGCCAATGCACCTCATGCACAGCCACCACCCATCTGTTAGTGGAAGCTTGCATGTTGCTATGATGCTGAACAGATTTCAGCAGAGCTTCCAGACTAAGAGAGACTAGAAGAAAGCCCCGAGAGATCTACTTCTGAAAATCAGCCAGTGAAAACCCTATGGAACACAATCGTTCAATCTGTAACCAACCCATCACGTGGATGGGGTTGCCACGAACTGGGGGCCGATTTGATGGCAGCTCACAACAGCAATAATTAATTAAGTGGAGACTTGTTAAATCTGCATGCTAACCCACGCAATGCAAATAAAACATCAATAGGTGTTTCCATGATAACATCCAATAATAATCCTCCACATGAGCAAGGATGTGGCAATAGCCCCTCATGTGCTGTGAGCAGGAAGGTTAACCTGTACAACTTTTTTGGAAACCAGTTTGGCATGTGTTTCCAACTTTCAAAATGCTTGTACCCACATTCTCAATTCCTGCAAAGCTATGATAAGAAAGGAATTATGCAAAAATATTCAATACAGCATTATTTGTATGAGCAAAAAGTTAGAAACAATCCAAATCCAATCCAAGCAAGTGGAGTGGCTGGGTCATTTACAGCATCTATAACAGATGGATGTCATGCAGCCATGGAAGGCAGCATTTATAAGGAATTTACAATCATACAGAAAGTTCTTGATTGAATATCAGGTGAGAAATAGCAATATGCAAAACTATATAGTATACAAAACAACTGTATATATATTCAAACAACAACAACAACAAACATATGCCCAGATCAGCAGGCTGGAAGAAAATAGATCAAACTGTTAAGTAGGGTTGCTTGGGTATATTAGAAGTATGGTTGGTTTTTTTTTCTACTTTTATATATTTTCTGAATTCCTGTTATGAGCATGTTCTGTTTCTATAACGGAGAAAGTATAAAGGAGTGCAGTAGGTTAAACCTTCAGTTTGGCATTGGGCCCTTTACATTTAAGCACCCCTCCTCTGCTCCCACAAGGCCTCCAATAGAGTGGTGGTGAGTGGCTCGCTCAGGTGAGGAGGGCTGAGATGACGCCGAAGCAGACTTACAGGAACGTACCCATAGCTTACATGTGAAATGAGGTATTCCCAAAACACAATTAAAACCCCCATTAGGATTATGACGACAGTTAGAAAATGATCTGTGCAGTCAGTCTGTCCAGCCTGGACCCCCAGTGACAGCTGGGAGTGGCACTCAGCCTACCTTTTCCAGCTGGGATGTGCTCTCATCACAAGCCTCTCTGATCAGGTCCCGGGCCTTGCTGGAGTCGCCCTGCTTGTAGGCAGTGTGGATGCCCTCTGTCTGGGGGGACAGCGCCGTGCAGTCACTACCTGGACTGGAAGGTTTGCTGCCCATGCCCCTGGCACCTGCGTGGGAGCAAACAGACAGGCACTCGTCACTGCTGGCACTGCTTGTGTGAGGCACAGAAGAGGGGGCAGAGGGATAGGAATCCACAACAGGATCCTGGGAGCTACAGGCAGAGAACGGGGTCACCCAGCAATACTGCTGTCACCAAGCACCCTCAGACCAGGGGCCTGAGGCCCTTCTTGGGGGCAATTCCAAGGTCTCCTCCAGAGGGGATTTCCGAGGTCTGTGAGGGCACCAGGCACTGAGCATAGGTCGGGAGGACTCTGCAGCAAGATCACCACCTGGAGCGGCGCCAGGACAGAAGGGGCAGCCACCTGGTGGGGACCTGCCAGGCCAACCTCGCTGATAGCTATGGAGTAGCAGGGGCTTCTGAGGGAGAGCAGTGGGCTTGGACAAACTGTCCCGCTGTGGTGTCCCTCAGGGGGATATAGTACCGAGTGGTGGAAGAAAGGCCGGCCAGATCCTGGGAATATGGAAATCCATATGCTTCCCCCAGCCTCTCTCCACTTAGAAAACTCCACCAAGAGCACGAGGCTTAGAGCTGGCAGCCTTTGTGTCACCTTATCTCGGGCAATGCCCTGCAACTCTGGGCCTCAGGACCCTCTTGGTCCACTGGTGTGACTGGCTTTGCCGTGAATGTGCTTCTGTTCACTAAGTGTGGACACTGGTCTACAAAGGGCAGGGGCAGGGTAGGGGTGCTCCAGGACAATCAAACACCTGGTGCTTGTCTGGATGGAAGACCAGCTAGCAGGAGGCCACGATGCAGCACCGCTAGGCTGTTCATGCAGAGCATCTACTGGGCAGCACTGTGCAAGGTGCTAGAGACACAGAGGCAAAGGAAGTCAGACCACCCTTGTCGAGTCACTCTACAACAGGGTTCACAACTAGGGGTCTGTGGACCCCGAAGGCTCATGAACAGGCTTCAGAGCCCCCCTGAACATCCTAAAATTATGCACAAAACCTTGCGTGTGTGTGTGTACATTCAAGGTGTTAGTGAGCCAGAGTTTTATCTCCATAGATATCACAGAAAAGACTGCAATGAATGAAGAGTTAAATTCTGATAGTGTTGAGTCATGGCAGAAACAGAGAAAATTCTATCATTGTTGACCAAGTTCACAGGGGGACTGGTGACACAGTGGTTAAACTGCTCAGCTGCTAACCAAAAGGTCGGAGGTTCAAACCTACCAGCTGCTCTGCGGGAGAAAGATGTGCCAGTCTCCCTCCGTAAAGACTTACAGCCTTGGAAACGCTATGGGGAAGTTCTACTCCGTGTTAGAGGGTCGCTGTGAGTCAGAATTGACTTCGTGGCAGTGGGTTTGTTTTCGTTTTTTTGGCCAAGTTCACACGGCCAATAAGAGGCAGCCTGGGACTGAAATGTGGTCCCCAGCTATCAGGAAGGGGCTCAGCTCACCCCATTTCTCTGCTGCCTCTGAGTGGATGAATACAACAATTTTTTTTTTAAATAAAAAGTAAATACTTAGCAAGGCTGGCTTCCAAATATTGACATCACAAAAGTGAATCACATAATAGCAGCTACACTTGAAAAATTTAAAAATTGTAAATTTATTTACAAGAGCATAAAAAATTATATACTTAGATATAAATTTAACAAAATACAGGCAACATCTGTACACTAAAAATTATAAAACAATGCTGACAGAAATTAAAGAAAACCTATATAAATGGAAAGACGTCCTATGTTTATGGATTAAAAGACTCAATATAGTAAAAAAGATCAATTTTCCCCAATTCAATCTACAGAATCAATGCAATCCCAGTCATAATTCAACAGGCTTTTTTTTTTTTCCCCTGGTAGAAACTGACAGTCTAATTTTCAAATTTATATGGAAATTTAAAGGACCTAGAACATCCAAAGCAATCTTGAAAAAGAAGAAAGGTATTCAAGACTTATCCACCTGATTTCTGACAAAGGTACCAAAGTAATACAAAAGGAAAAGCAAAGTATTTTCAACAAACGATGATTGAAAAGCTGCATATCCACACTGAATAAAAGGAAACCTTGACCCCTACTTCTCACCATCTAACAGACTGATATGAGATAGACCATAGACCTAAACATAAAAGCTAAAACTATTAAGCTTCTAGAAGAATACATAGCATATCTTTATGACTTGAGAGTAAGCAAAGGTCTCTCAGATAAGATGTACAAAACAAGAGCCATAAAAGGAAAAACTGCTAACTTAGACTTTATCATGGAATTCTGCTTATCCAAGTACACCATTTAAAAATAAACAGGAAACTTATAAACCAGGAAAAATACTTGCGAAATATGTATCCAGAAAGAAATGGTATTTAGAATACATAAAGAACTCCCATAACTCAATAATAAAAAAAAATGTACAAAGATTTGAACAGGCGCTTCAAAAAGGAAGATATACAAAGGGTTCAATATCATTAGCTATCAAGGAACTGCAGATTAAACCTACAGTGATTCTAGCCAATAGAATTCAGCATCATATCAAACAAATAATATGCCACGACCAAGTGGGATTCATACCAGGTATGCAAGGATGGTTTCACATTAGAAAATCAATCAATGTAATCCATCACATAAATAAAATAGAAGAATCACATGATCATCTCAATGGGCACAGAAAAGGCATCTGACAAAGTCCAACACCCATTCCTGATAAAAACTCTCAATAAAATAGGTATAGAAGGGAAATTCTTCAACATAATAAAGAACATCTGTACAAAACCAACAGCCAACATCATTCTTAATGGAGAGAGGCTGAAAACATTCCCCTTGAGAACAGGAACAAGACAAGAATGCCCTTTATCACTACTCCTATTTAACGTTGTGCTGAAGTCCTAGTTAGAGCAATAAGGTAAGAAAAAGAAATAAAGGGCATCCAAATTGGTAAGGAAGAAGTAAAACTGTCCCTATTTGCAGATAATATGATACTATACATAGAAAACCCTAAAGACTCCACGAGAAAAGTACTGGAACTAACAGAAAGATTCAGCAGAGTAGCAGGATCTAAGGTAAACATACAAAAATCAGTTGGATTCCTATACACCAATAGAGAATGACAAAAACGAAATCAGGAAAATAATGCCATTTATAACAGTCCCTAAAAAAATAAAATACGTGGGAATAAATCTAACCAGGGGTATAAAAGACCTATACAAAGAAAACTACAAAACACTACTGCAAGAAACCAAAAGAGACCTACACAAATGGAAAAACATACCATGCTCATGGATACATAGACTTAACAATGCAAAAATGTCAATTCTACCCAAAGCAATTTACAAACACAATGTAATTCCGATCTAAATACCAACAGCATTCTTTAATGAGATGGAAAAACTAATCATTAACTTTATAAGGCCCCAGACAAGTAAAGCACTACTGAAGAAGAAGAATAAGGTAGGAGGTCTCATACTACCTGACCTCAGAATCTTCTACATAGCTATGGTAGTCAAAACAGCTTGGTACTGGTACCACGACAGACACATTGACCAGTGGAACATAACTGAGAACCCAGATACAAATCCATCCACCTACAGTCACCTAATCTTCGACAAAGGCCCAAAGTCCATCAAATGGGGGAAAAGGTAGTCTTGGCAAAACTGGATGACCATCTGCAAAAGAATGAAACAGGATCCATACTTCACACTATACACAAAAACTAATTCAAAATGGATCAAAGACCTAAATATAAAACTAAAAACTATAAAGATCATAGAAGAAAAAATAGGGTCAATGCTAGAGGCCCTAATATACAGCATTAACAGGATACAAACCATAACTAACAATACACAAATACCAGGAGATAAGCTAGACGGCTGAGATATTCTAAAAATTAAACACTTATGCTCATCAAAAGACTTCACCAAAAGAGTAAAAACAGAATCTACAGACTGGGAAAAAAATTTTGGCTATGAGAAAATGGACAAAGGTCTAATCTCTAAAATCTACAGGAAAATTCAACACCTCTACAACAAAAAGACAAAAAATGCAATTATAAAATGGGCAAAGGATATGAACAGATACTTCACCAAAGAAGACATTCAAGTGGCTAATAGACACATGAGGAAATGCTCTCAATCGCTAGCCATTAGACAAATGCAAATCAAAATCACAATGAGATACCATCTCAACCCAACATTACTGGCACGAATAAAAAAACCCAGAAAATAACAAATGTTGGATAGGCTGCAGGGAGATTGGAACTCTTATGCACTGCTGGTGGGAATGAAAAATGGTACAACTATTTTGGAAAACAATATGGCACTTCCTTAAAAAGCTAGAAATAGAAATACCATATGATTCAGCAATCTCACTCTTAGGAACATATCCTAGATAAATAAGAGCTGTCACACGAATAGACACATGCATACTCATATTCATTGTAGCACTGTTCACAATAGCAAAAAGATGGAAACAACCTAGATGCCCATCAACAGATAAATGGATAAACAAACTATGGTACATACACACAATAGAGTACTACGCGACAATAAAGAACAACAATGAATCTGCTAAGCGTCTCTCAACATGGATCAATCAGGAGGGCATTATGCTATCTGCGAAGCGTCTCACAACATGGATCAATCAGGAGGGTGTTATGCTGAGTGAAAGAAGTCAATCACAAAAGGACAAATATTGTATGAGACCACTACTATAAAAACTCATAAAAAGGTTTACACACAAAAAGAAACAATCTTTGATGGTTACGAGGGAGGGGAGAGGTGGGAGGGAAAAATACTAAGTAGACAATAGATAAGTGGTAACTTCGGTGAAGGGTAAGACAGTATACCACACTGGGGGAGCCAGCACAACATGTCCAAGGCAAAGTCGTGGAAGGTCCATTGACACATCCAAACTCTCTGAGGGACCAAATTACTGGGCTGAGGGCTGTGGGGACCACTGCTTCTGGGAACTTCTAGCTCAACTGGCATAACATAGTTCATAAAGAAAATGGCCTACATTCTACTTTGCTGAGCAGCGTCTGGGGTTGTAAACGCTTGTGAGTGGCCATCTAAGATACTCCACTGGTCCCACTCCATCTGCAGCAAGGGAGAATGAAGAAAACCAAAGACCTAAGAGAGAGATTAGTTCAAAGGACTAATGGACCACAACTACAACAGCCTTCAACAGACTGAGCCCGGCACAACTAGATGGTGCCTGGCTACCACCACTGACTGCTCTGACAGGGATCATAATACAGGGTCCCGGACAGAGCTGGAGAAGAATGTAGAACAAAATTCTAACTCACAAAAAAAAAAAAAAAAAAGAAAAGAAAAGACCAGACTAACCGGTCTGACAGAGACTGGAGAAACCCCAAGAGTATGGCCCCTGGACACTCTCATAGCTCAATAATGAAGTCACTCCTGAGGTTCACCCTTCAGCCAAAGATTAGACAGGCCCATAAAACAAAGCAAGAATAAACGGGCACACCAGCCCGGGGCAAGGACAAGGCAGGAGGGCACAGAAAGCTGCTATTGCAGAACCCAAGGTCGAGAGGGGGAGTGCTGCCATGTCGTGGGACTGGCAACCAATGTCGCAAAACAATATGTGTATTAATTGTTTAATGAGAAACCAGTTTACTCTGTAAACTTTCATTGAAAGTCCAAAAAAAAAACACAAACAAACAAAAAAAACAAACCCACAGCGACATACCACTACACTCCCACCAGAATGGCTAAAATTTAAAAAGACTGACAATACTCGGTGAGAATGTGGAGCAACCAGAATGCTCATACATTATTGGTTAAAGTGTACAATGGTACAAGCACTTTGAAAACAGGCTGGGCAGTTTCTTACAAAAGCAAACATACACCTACCCTATGACCCAGCAATTCCGTTTTTATGTCCAAAAACAACAATAAATACCACAAGAATGTTTATAGCAGCTTTATTCATGATATTTGTAAACTTGAAATAGCCCAGGTGCCCATCAACAGGAGGCTGCATAAACAAATTGTGGCATACAATGGAATGCTACTCAGCAATTAAAAAGGAATATTCTACTGACACATGAAATGACTACTTTGAATCTCAAAAACATTATGCTGAGTGAAGAAACCTTGCCCCAAAATGATTCCATTTATATGAAGTTCTAATCTACGGTGAAAAAATTCAGAACTGTGTTTCTTGGAGCTGGAGTAGGCAGTGAGGATTGCCAGAGAAGAGCCTTGAGGAAACTTCCTGGGTTAATGGTTCTATGTCTTGATGGTGGTTTCATTACACAGGTGTATGTGTTTGTCAAAACATATCAAAGAGTTCATTTAAGATTTGTGCATTTCACTTTATATAAATTTTACCTTAAAAAAATAAAAAATATTGAACGTTAGTCAATAATATGGATGCTAAAGTATTTAGGGGTGAAGTCTGTAACTTACCTGAAATACATTTTAAAAAGATGGATTGATGTATGGATAGAGGGGTGATAGATGGCTAGAAATGTGATAGAGCAATTTTAAAAAATGTTAGTGGTAGACTCTAGGCGGTGGGTATACGGATGTTCATTGTCCAATTCTTCCAACTTTACTGTGTTTGAAATGTTTTGTATCAAAATATCGGGAAAGAAAGTGACTCATAAAGTCACATCCCAAATGCAGGGTCTGCCGCTGACAGAGTGAATGACCTTCTCCACCAGTGCAGAAAAATCCTGTTCTGTAAAAATGCAGAGCCAAGCTGCTTACAGAGAAAAGGTCCTTAATACCAGTCAGGGTCTTAACAACTCATTCTAAATCATGGCTTTGACCATTTCAAAGGCAACTGTCCTGAAAATCCATGTCAGTGGATGACCATCACAATCTGCTCCATTCTTGCAGGGCTGGCTTTGCCTGAGTGGAGATTATTCTAATTTTTCTGTGTATTTTTGAAAAGAGGAATCAGAAAACGGCTTAGCATGAGTGGTTATATGTGTGAATAAGGCAGCTTCACTTCCCAACAGACACTAATACTCTCCATTAATTATTTACTGGCAGAGACCCTGGGACATCTGAGAGCAGTGGGAGGGAGACAGGCCATTAGTAGAGTGAGAAGGCAGTAGAATCAACCACAGTGTCACTCATCAGAGAGGGGCACTTAAGTCATTGCTCATCTTTCAGAATTAAATATCTACCTTATTTCAGTAGAGTCATCTTTTAAAAGGCAAGCGTGTGTGTGTGGGTGTGGGTGTGGGTGTGTGGGGGGGTGTGTGTGGGTGTGTGTGTGGGTATGTGTGTGTGTGTGTGTGTGGGTGAGTTTCTGTATGCATGCCCGAGCAGAAAGAAAGTAATCTCTTCTATTCACATTAGGAACATAAATAAAAACAGTTAAACCCTTAAACCAAAATTAAGTGACATAGTGAAAGTAGACCCTACTACATATGGCGTATGTGAAATTACAAAGGTGGGCTTACATTCATTTTTAAAAATGCATATTTAAAAAATGCAATGTATGTTGAGTAAATGATGTAATAAAAGGCTTAAATATAAGAATCAAGAATCTGTCCAGTTCTATTTATATTTTTTACTGTTTCATATTTTTCAGCTTTGATGGCTGACTTTCTTAAGTTGCATCAGCAAACCGTGTCCACCCCACTGACCCTGGCGGCAGGGGCCTAGTCCAATCAAACTGTTAGAAGCACGTTACGGGAAAAACATGAGTGAGCGCAGATGCATTTAATTTAATCTGCCAACCTCATATTTAATTTCCTGCAATTATAGAGAGAGCAGTTAACATATATGTAAATTGAAAGAAAAAGGACCAAAATGCTTATGATGGTTATTAGGGAGGAGGGGTTAACGACAGAGTTACCAAACCAAAAACCAAACTCATTGTCCTTGAGTCGATTCTGACTCATAGCACCCCTACAGGACAGGGTAGAATTGCCTCATGGGGTTTCCTAGGCTGTAATCTTAATGGGAACAGATCACCAGGTCTTTTCTCACACGGAGCAGCTGGTGGGTTCGAACCTGCAACCTTTTGGTTAGCAGCCAAGCACTTAACCATTGTGCTACCAGGACTCCTTATACAAGTAATAGAAGAACACATTCCATACTGCTGCCTAGAGGTAAATATTTACTTTTATAGCAGTTTTTTCTACTATAAAAGATACTATGGTTTTGCATTTGAGAATTCGTGCCCTTTGATTTAAACTTAAAATGTAGGGGAATGTATTTATACTATTTGAGACTATCCAGTTACTTGTATCTATAATTCTATTATATAGTAAAACATCACAGCTCCAAATATTTTCCTTATTAACGTTTAGAATTCAATCGAACTCCCCAATAGTTAGACTATTTCAATAAAACACTAATGTTCCAAAGAAACAGAACTAGCAGGGAAATGATAGTTCAGGCAGTCCCTCCAGTTACCATTGTCTGACTTATGTACAATTTGAACTTCAGAACCAACTGCCACAAAGCCTATTCTATTAAAAATTTGAGTTAAATACATACAATGGTTTGCAATAACAAACCCACATACTACTTTGTGATGCTTATGAAAAAAACTCGAGGTTTGGAAGTGTTTATTAAATGTTTTATATGCACTGTTGCTGTCAGGTGCCATTGAGTCGGTTCCAACTCATAGCGACCCTATGCACAACAGAACAAAACACTGCCCAGTCCTGCGCCATCCTCACAATCTTTGCTATGTTTCAGCCCATTGTTGCAGCCACTGTGTCAATCCAGCTCACTGAGGTCTTTCTCTTTTCCACTGACTCTCTACCTTACTAAGCTTGATGTCCTTCTCCAGGGACTGATCCCTCCTGATAACATGTCCTGATAACATACTTGTGAGGTGAAGTCTCGCCATCCTCTCTTCTAAGGAGCATTCTGGCTGTACTTCTTCCAAGATAGACTTGTTAGTTCTTCTGGCAGTCCATAGTATGTTCAATGTTCGTGCCAATACCATAATTCAAAGGCATCAATTCTTCTTCAGTCTTCCTTATTCATTGTCCAGCTTGGGTCAGGTGCACCTTAGCCCTCAAAGTGACATCTTTGCTTCTGAACACTTTAAAGAGGTCTTTTGCAGCAGATTTACCCAATGCAATGTGTCTTTTGATTTCTTGACTGCTGCTTCCATGGGTGTTGATTTATATATACGCACACATATATAAAACTACAGACATTTCATTTACTTTTAAAGCAAAGTTACTATGATTAATTAAGTACTTAACTAAGAAAGGAGGAGAAGGGTAAACTAATAGCACCGCTCACTTTTTTTTAAAGATTTGGTTGATGTTGCTTGTTTGATTTTAAAAGAGTCAATTAGAAGTAGGAACTAGTGAGGGAAAATAATTTCGAGGGGCTAGGGTTACAGTTTTAGCATACATAGAGGTCTTCAAGAATACAAGAAACATTTGCAATAAGGTGTGAGAAGATAAGTGAACGTATTCCTTGTTGGTGAAAAATGTTAACGTTGACTCTATCCTGGTATTTAAATGTGCCAGATGTGGGCTGCATGGTAAATTAAGGTTCATTGTGTGAAGAAGTTATTTGGTTTAAAAAAAAAAAGTAAAATATTTTAAAACCTGCAGAACTAGAACACCATTTAGTTCTTGATAATCACTTTTAATATAATATTCTATTTATGAAGGAATACTTAGAATAAAACTGTATGTTTCTAATATTCAGATATTTCTAGGAGAAATGTTTTTAGTCACCAATAACTCAATCTCTAAACATCATTTCCATAATTCATGTTTTTGAAAAACAAATTACTCTGACTACAGAAAATCTAACAGAAATGATCCTTCCTTTTTAGTATTTTGGGGCAGTAACAAAACCAAATTTTTTTAATATTATACAGCAACACCTGCCTATAAAACCTTATCACTTATTCCAGTGGTTCATTGCAGTCTTCAGGCAAACCTAAAGAAAGAGTCCTACTTTGCTGTCGATTCTTTGAGTCTGTTCTGTCTTGATGTTGCAAGGAGACATTCTTACCTTTTCTTCTAGAACCTAAACCAAACCATCAAGTTGATTCTGACTCGTAGCGGCCCTAAAGAACAGAGTAGAAACGCCTCATAGGGCTTTAAAGACTGCTACATCTTTTTCCCCGAGGAATGGCTGGTGGGTTCAAACCACCGACCTTTTGTTTAGCTGCTAAGTGCTTTAACCACTGTGCTACCTGGGCTCCTTTTTTTCTTCTAGAACAGTATTTGTTAAATCATCTCTCCTGACCCAACAGTTGAAATAAAATTCTCTACTGTTTTTTTCCCTACAAACCTAGACAATGGCGAGGCGATATGAAAAGGACTTTAACTCTATGCGTTCTAAATGTTGGTCTTATGTATATATATTTAATTTACTCATTTTCCATAAAAGAAAACATGTTCGATGGAAGGCGAATACTGTTTGTCGATTCAAAACGTGTATTCCCTGTACATCCCAGAAGACACAGACCTTTCGCTGGCACTTCCCTGAATACAAGAAACATTTACAATAAGGTGTGGGAAGATTACATACCCTCCATCAACACAGCAGCAAAAAGTAAAAATAAATCAACCCACTGTTCACTGCAGAATGAACCAGACTAAACTTCAGAATGCTACTGACCTGGTCGTCACTGCCTAACGACCTTCTTGTGCCATCCTCCACTGAGTCCCCTTGTGGCCAAAGCACAGGGGAGAGGGTGTCCCTCCCGGGGAGCCACCCCCTCAGCACTGGGGGGCTCGCCCTCCACAGCCCCAGGCTTACCAGCCTCCAGCAGCTGGAACGAAGCTTTGTTCTTCACCCAACATCACTCTGGAGGTTTAGCCTCGGCTGCAGTTTTCACCTCTGGGTCGCATTATGGTGAAACCTAAGGCTTTATTTCTTCAAGGAAGAGCAGAGACTGGGGGTGTGGAGGGGAGGGACAGCAACATGAGCCCTCAGGGTGACCTCGGTGGTAATTCCTGCAGGCTCCAGATGGCGACTCAGCCCTCACTGGACCAACCAGCATCAGAAAAGAAGGCGAAGCGAGCAGGGAGCGTCCACAAGGGGCCTGGCTGGAAGCACACACACAGTGTTCTACCCACAGAGGCCAGGCACTCTTTGTCATAGAAAAGCTTCACCACGCAGACTTACAGCTCTTCGTGGATGTTCCCACCAGGTCATCGGAATGGATTTTGGTTAATAACAGGGGTGGAGGTTATATATGCAAACAAGTCACATGAGGGGAAGTCATGTATAAAAATGTTACTTTCTTTAGTAATAAAAAATACAATTAATCATACACCAGTGTTCACTGCAGCACTTTTCACAAGACCCAAAGTATCCATCAACAGTTGAATAGGTAGACAAAATATGGTATATACGTAAATGGGATATTACTGAGCCATAACAGGAAATGATGTCCTGATGCGTGCCACAACACGGACGATCCCTGAAAACGCGATGCTGAGTGAAATAAGCCAATTGCAAAAGGACAAATACTGCGTGATCTCATTTATACGCAATAAGCAAAGAGCAGTGGGTAAGAACTACAGCTGCTAACCAAAAGGCAGGCAGTTCGAATCCACCAGCCATTCCTTGGAAACCGTATGGGGCAGCTCTGCTCTGTCCTATAGGGTCGCTATGAGTCGGAATTGACTTGAGGGCAAAGGGTTTGGTTTTTTCTTTCTTTTTTTTTGGTAAAGGTGGGAGAGAGGGGGAAAGGGGAAGTGTTTGCTAAGGGGGCACTGAGGTTATGTCAGTGGTTGTGAAGGATTCAGAAATGGATATCGAGAATGGCGGCACAACTTGAAGAATGCAATCAATGTCGCTGAATCGCGCATGTGGAAACATGTTTTGTTATGTATATTTTCACAATAAAAAATATAATTAATCATAAGATGTCATGTTATGTCCATCCAAAACAGTGAAACATTTAAATAAACAGAATATTCACTGCTGGCCAGAGTGTGGTAAAATTGGCACATCTGTCATTGTTGGTGGCCTTGGAAATGGTATGGCTCCTTCAGGGCAACAGGACAATCCAAGCCCCCGGGGAGGCTTCCACTCTTTCACCTAGAGTCTTCTCTCCTGGGGATTTACCTGCAGGAATAACATGGCACCAACTGATGCACTCCTGAGCTATGGCACCGAGCCCTGCAGTGGTACCTACGGTGACCGCCAACCAGGTAACCGGGCAATGCTAGGGGGCGGGGGTGGCTTACGGTAAAGGGAGTGCCCACTGACAAGCACTGTACTGGGCACTTGACTTCTGTTGTCTGCTTTAATGCTCACAGCAACACTGTGAAGTAGGTGTCACTATCGGCATTTTACAGACGAGGGAGGCCAAGATGAAGGCATTGGCTCACAAGCTTATGGAGCTGTTTAAGTAACAAAGTCCCTGAGTGGCACAAGAGTTTGTGATTGGCTGCTAATCTAAAAGTTGGCAATTTGAACCCACCCAGAAGTGCCACAGAAGAAAGGCCTGGAGATTTGCTTCCATGAAGATTACAGCTAAGAAAACCCTATGGAGCTCAGTTCTACTCTGTAACACATGTGGTTGCCATGAGTCAGAATAACTCGACAGCAATGGGTTTGGTTTTTTGGTTTAAGTAGCAGAGGCAAGACTGGAACCAGATCTTTATAACCACAGAATTTCCACTACTCTGCTTTCCAATTCAGTACCTTATGGTACTTCAAACCCATTGTCATCCCTCAGTGGTGCCAACGATTTGGGCTCAGCTACTAATCAGAAGGCTAGAGCCACTAAAAGCCCTATGGTGGAGCTCAGCTCTACCCTGAGACACACGGGGTCACATGAGTCAGAACTGACTCAATGGTAACGGTTTGTTTGTTTGTTTGTTTTTGGTGGCGGGGATTTAAAAATGAGGGACTATTAGGCAGTCATTGAAACGGATAATAATATTGAGGAGAAGTACAGAAAATGCTTACCGTATAATATTAAGTTAAAAGAGTAGAATACAGATATAGAATGCAGAACACCATGGAAAAATACATAACACAGAACACTGATTGATGCCAGCTGAAAATAGGCAAAATGAAAGAATTTATTCCAGGTTGATAGATTACATGTGATTAAAATTTTTTCATAGCAAGGTGAAATTTTCGTTTAAATTAAAAAGAACGCTTTGATAAAAGGAAGGTTTCTAATAAGTATGTAGAGTCTATTATTTTTGTTTGTAAAAACTGAGTCTGCCCCTTCCCGCTCTCCGTTCAGAAAGAAGAACTGAAGGATGCACGTGTGAACGATGACGGAGGTTGCCTTCAGCAGGCGAAATGACTGGAAATTTTTTTTTTTTCTATTTGTGTTTTTCAGTTTTTTCCCCACTGAGCTTGCATTACTTTTGAAACAAAGAAAAAAAAAGTATCCATCTGTCATGGATTGAATTATGTCCCCCAAAAATATCTGTCAACTTGGCTAGGTCATTATTCCCAGTATTGCATGACTGTCTACCATTTTATCATCTGATGTGATTTCCCCATGTGTTGTAAACTCTATCACTATGATGTAATAAAATGGATTAGCAGCAGTTATATCGATGAGGTCTGCAAGATTAGGTAGTGTCTTAAGCCAATCTCTTTCGAGATATAAAAGAGAGAAGAGAGCAGAGAGACATGGGGACCTCATAACGCCAAGAAAGCAGTGCTGGGAGCAGAGTGCATCCTTTGGACCTGAGGTTCCTTTGCAGAGATGCTCCCAGAACAAGGGAAGACTGATGATAAGGATCTTCCTCCAGAGCTGAAAGAGAAAGCCTTCCCCTGGACCTGACGCCCTGAATTTGGACTTGTAAACTACTAGACTGTGAGAGAATAAATTTCTCCTTGTTAAAGCCATCCACTTGGGGTATTTCTGTTAGAGCAGTACTAGATGACTAAGACACCATGAAAAAGATGTCTGCTTTCAGTCAGGCTTAAGGAACTAGTTCTTAAATGGTACATCATCTAAACTGAAGTGACGTTCTGATCTTGGATACACTCTTTGCTCTAGGAAGACAGAGAGGAGGGACATCTGCTGGGAGAATAATTGGCAAAAGTGTTCCAGATTTTAAAAGATGAAATAAAATGGTCTATAATATTTAGTATGCCCATAATCTGTGTCATAAGGTACCATGGACTGCCAAAAGAACAAGCCTATCAGTCTTGGAAGAAATACACAAACAAAACACTCCTTAGAAGTGAGGATGGCGAGACTTCGGCTCCCTCACTGTCGTCCCCTCACCAGGAAAGACCGATTGCTAGAAAAGGACATCATGGTTGGTAAAGCAGAGGTCACTGAAAACAAGGGAAACCCTCACAGAGATGGACTGCACAATAGTCGCCAAAATGGACTCGAACATTCCAATGGCTGTGAAGATGACACAGGTTTGGGCAGTGTTTCATTCTGTTACACGTAAGGTCAACGTGAGTCAGAGCTGACTCAACAGCAACTAATAACATCAGGGCCAAGGGTTGAGTACCACCAGGTGCTATAGAAGGTGCGATGCATATATCTGCCTTTCTCCAACACCCCTGTAAGCAGGTATTCTCATCACCACTTTCCACAGGGACCAGTGTGCTTAGTGGTTAGGGCAGTTGTCTGCTCCACCTGGCTCCCAGCAGCAGAGCTGAGGTTTGAGCCCCCAGCAGGTGATGGGCTGTTTGCTCCCAACCAAACAGGAGACTCTTATTACAAACCTAGTATTCATGACAAGGAGTCCCTGGGTGGCACAAACAGTTAAGCGCTCGTCTACTAGATGAAAGCTTGGTGATTTGAACCCACCCAGATGCACTTCGGAAGACAGGCCTGGCAATCTGCTTCTGAAAGGTCACAGCCTTGAAAACCCTATGGAGTTCTACTCTGCATACATGGGGTCACCATAAGTAAGAACTGAATCAAGGCAACTGACAACAGTGACAACATTCAGGCAATGACTGGGAACTCAAAGGTGAGATGCTCCTTTCTCCTTATGCAGAAAAACCAGAGAGGAAACAAGCCAATTCCTCTGGGAATTTTCAGCAACAGAAAAAGAGAAACACAGAGCTACAGAGCTACAGAGCTACAAAGATTAATTCCTTTCTTAGATTTGATTTCCTCTTCCAAAAATTCATTTATGTATTCACTCATTCCTTCACTCTACAAATATTAAGTACCTACCAGGTGCCGGGCTGGGCCCTGGGGATACAGCTTGATGAAAAAAGCAGACACAGCTAGAGTGTGATGCTGTTTTTTCCCAGATTTTGCACATCTGCAACATAAACCATGCCCCTTATCCAACAGAGGATGCTCGAGAGTATCGGGATGGTCAACAGACAAAAACTGACCTGGCAAAGAAAGAACCATCCTTCTGGGAAAATAAAAATCACAGAAAGAGGGTTTTCTTTGTTAGGTTAATTAGGTCATACCCTAGCAAGGTGGGCTTGGAATCTCATCACTTTCGAGTCATAAAAAGAGCACATCATACACAGAGACATGTACACAAAGGGGGAGACAGATGCCGTGTGTGCATTGCCAAGGAACCAAGGAACACTTGGGGCTACCGAAAGGAAGGCATTGACACGGCCGAGACCCTGATTTGGACTTTTACCTTCCAGAGCTGTGAGAAAATAGGTTTCTGTTCTTTAAAGCCCCCTACTTGTGGTATTTGTTATAGCAGCACTCGGTAACTAACACAATCTCAGGCCCACAGGGCTGTGTGTGCTGGGTCTGCTCACAGCATCCTAGGGCTGAGAAGACTGAGGCTCAGCTAAGGGCAAGCAAGGGGCCTGGACCGTGTCCCTAAATGCACTCAGGTGGTGCCACGGCAGAACGGCAGCACTTGTGCTTGGATTCTGACCACACAGTGACTTTTGTTCCCAGAACAGAAAGGAAGATCTATAGGAGAGGGAGAGGCCTGCTCCCCGCCTCCCTACCACTCATGCCCGTGGGACCCCACTGCCAACGGCTCTCTGGATGCCCTTCCACAATGGCAGTGCATCCCTAAGTATTGACAAACATGTTTGAACGGCGAGGACAAAACCCAAAAGGAGGTGTCCCTGACTCCCAGTCTCCTCCTCACCCCCCCGATGCCCAGGCAGAGCCCAGTGTACCTCCTCGGGCAGTGGGGGCAGGAGGGCTGAAGGGCTGAGACGTCTGCATTAGAAAGGGCAGAAGTGGGACAGACAGACAAACGGACAGAAACATACACACACACAAAGACAGGGTGGCTTTGGGGGAAGGACCTGGGGCCTTCTTTGAGGGAATGAGATGAGAGATTGAGGCCGGAGACCGCATTTGGTGAGCTACTGGGAAAAAGCTGAGGGAAAAAGTTTCAAAGTTTGGCTATGTGGTTTAAATGGAATTTGCCTTGGATGCTGTCTCAGTTATCTAGTGCTGCTGTAACAGAAATACCACAAGTAGATGGCTTCAACAAACGAAAGTTTATTCTCTCACAGTCTAGTATGCTAGAAGTCCAAATTCAGGGTGTCAGCTCCAGGGGAAGGCTTTCTCTCTTTGTTGGCTCTGGAGGAAAGTCCTTGTCATCAATCTTCCTCTGGTCTAGGAGCTTTTCTCTGCAGGAGCCCTGGGTCCAAAGGCTGTGCTCTGCTCCCGGCGCTGCTTTCTTGGTGGTATGAGGTCCCCCTCTCTCTCTGCTGGCTTCTCTTTTTTATATCTCAAAAGAGATTGACTTAAGATACAACCTAATCTTGTATATTGAATCATGCCTCATTAACATAACCACCTCTAATCCTGAGTCATTAACATCTTAGAGGCAGGATTTATAACACAGAGGAAAATCATATCAGGTGACAAAATGGTGGACAATCACACAATACTGGGAATCATGGCCTAGCCAAGTTGACACACATTTTAGGAGGGACACAATTCAATCCATAACAGTTGCCTTGTCGAGAAACCTCAGTAAAGACTTAAGCTGTGTTTTGATCTGCTTTTAATATTCCAGACTGGTGTTTCTTCTGAATACACAACTGTGCTGACAGAGGCCATGATGTGGCTTGGATTTCCCTGGGTCTCACACATCTCTTCATTTCTCTTCTTTTTCAAAACACAGATTATACTATAATAATGTTCTGCAACTTGCTTTTCCTACTTACAAGGCCTCTCCTGTATCAGCAGGTGGAGATGGAGTGCATCCTTTCTCATGATAGCTTCTTGTTCGTGCTGGAGTCTCTGGGTGCTACAAACGGTTAAGTGCTTGGCTGCTCACTGAAAGGGTGGAGGTTAAAGTTCACCTAGAGGTGCCTTAGAAGACCTGGTGATCCACTTCTGAAAAATCAGTCATTGAAAACGCTATGGAGCACAGTTCTACTTTGACACATATGGGGTCACCATGAGTCGGAATCGATGGCGACTGTTTCTTTGAATCCCCACCGATGGGCAGTTAGGGTATTTCTAAGTTTTTGTTATTACCTGCAATGCTGCAATGGATGTCCCTGTGTGTGCATTTCTGATTGCTTGTGAAATGTATCTATAGGTTAAATTCCTAGCATTGGAAAGAGCAGGTAACATATTCAGCTTTAATTTTTATAAACACTGCTAACTTGGTTTCTTAAAAAGTTGCACTAATTATATCCTTAGTTAATTATCAACTCAGTATAAGTTAAATATAAAATACCTATGAAAAGTAGGATTGTTTTCTTATACTCTTTCTATATCAGGCAATATCAAACTTTCTGACTTTTTTTCCAATATGAAAAGCAAAATAACATATCTCATAATTGGTTTTTATTTGCATTTCTTTCAATATAAGTGACATGCAGCGTGTTTTCAAATGTTCACTGATCAATCTCATCTCTTCTATGAACTGGAAACTAAGCTCCCTAATCCTGCTTTTTCACTCATTTGAAATTGGACTGTCCTTTTTCTCATTGGTTCACAAGTGCTCTCTACGGGTGATGGAACTCCACTGTTTGTGGTATATGTTGAAAATATTTTTTACCTGTTTGTTGCTTGTCATTTAAGAGAGGTTTTGAGGCAGAACAGTTTTAATTGCTATGTAGTCACATTTATTAATCTTCTTTATGACTTCTAGGGTTTTTTGTTGTGCTTAGAAAAAAAGGCCTTCCTTGATCCAAATCATTTTAATTTAATCATTTCCCTTGACCTTAAATAGTTTCAATTTTTATGTTTAAATATTTGATTCATCTGAAAGGGATTTTGGTGTGGAAGTGAGAAAGCGACTTATCTATCCCTGTTCTATTTATTGGAGTCCCTGGGGGTACAAACAGTTAAGGTACTCTGCTGCTAAACGAAAAGTTGGAGGTTCAAGCCTACCCAGAGGTACCCTGGAAGAAAAGTGTGGCCATCCACTTCCGAAAAAATCGGCCACTGACAACCCTACGGAGCACCGCTCTACTCTGGATACGTGGGGTCACCGTAAGTCAGAATCGACTTGACAGGAACTGGTTTTTATGTTATTTACCCAATAAACTTTTTCCTCACTAATGTGAAATTGTAAACAATAAAGCAAAATCGATGTGCATTTTGGGCTGTTTTAGAGTTCCAGCCATCTGTTCTGTGGACTTCTCTGTCCTTTCTTTCTCTAGTCTCAAGCCTGTTTAAATACTGCAGCTTTGTAATCAATTCTAACATATGATCCGACTAATTGTCCCTCCTCTTCTCAACCTACCTTCTCCCCACTTGAATCTTCCTAACTATTCTCATACGTTTACTTTTCTAGGTAAGCTTTATTATACTTTTTTATGCTCCAAAAATAAATCTGGTTGGTATTTTAATTGCAACTGCACACAGCATCAATTTGTGGAAAACTGACGTATTTACAATATTGTCTTCCTATGCAGGGACAAGATGTGTCATTTTATTTACTCAAATATTCTTTATGCTCAGAGTTTAAAGTTTTACTCAAATAGATCCTGTATAGTTATCATTATTTTCCCTAGATATTTTATATTTAACTTATATTAATTTCATAATTAACGATGAAAAAAAGAAGAACATATCTAATTACAGCTCCCTGAATATTCAAAGTTATCATTTCAGCTTTCTGTGATCTCAAGTGTGTCTTGATAAGGCATGTCATTATGTGGTGACATCCTTGAGATATGATGTGAACATTAAGAGCTCTAGAAATTGATAAGATCAACTGCCCAATATGCAAGGGAGATGGGGAGTTCAAAAAAGGAAATATAACTGGCTTTTACACACATTAAAACATGCTCACCATCACTCGGAATAAGAAGATGCATATTAAAACTATACAGACACACCATTTTCCACTTATTAGATTAGAAAACACCACAATTCTGATAACAAATATTATCATCAGGCCTGCAGGGAAGGCAATGTCGAGATGGCGTAAACAGGTAAAACTCTGGTGGAGGGGAGGTTGGCAGTATCTGTCAGAATTTTAAATGCATATGCCCTTTGACCCATCATTTTGGGAGAATTAATCTTTTAGATACACATGTCTACATGTGAAAAGACATCTTACCATTACTTATATGAAAAGACATTAGAGAATTATTTGTTACAGCAAAATTGTAGGAACAGTCCAAATGCCCAATAAGAGAAGACTGTTTACTCTAAAGCTGGCCAAAAGAAAGATGATACCCTTTATGTACTAATGAGTTAAGAGAAACAAGTAAGGTACAGAACAATAGGTATGATCGGCTACCTTTTGTGGAATAGGGAGGAAAACAAGGATCTATGATTGTTTTGCTTGGATCCAACCAACCAACCCAGAGTTAACTGTACTCCATTGGGTTTTCAATGGCTGATTTCTTAGATGTAGATCACCAGGCCTTTCTTCTGAGGTACCTCTGGGTGGGCTTGAACTTTCAACCTTTTGGTTAGCAGCTGAACACATTAACCATTTGTTCTACCCAGGGACTCTTTTTGCTAGTATAAATATAATGACATTCTGGAAGGATGTAGAAATCTAATAGGGGATTGTGAGAGATTTTTCACGCTTTTGATACTTAGGGGTTTTGAACTGTGTGACTGTATTACATATCCAAACAACTACATTTTTTTAAAATTTTGGCAAGGAAAAAAATATGAGTCATTTGCTCTTCCTCTTCCTCTGCATGTCTGCAGATGTGACACACACCCTCAAGTTGTAACAACGAAAATTGAATCCAGCTGCTTCACCTCAGTACTGGGACTGCTATCTGCCTTTCAAACCCAAAAGGAAGCACACGAAAAGAAAGTAAAACCCCTGAACCAGGGCTCCTCTGCAGCTCTCAGAGTTGTAAGTTGGTGTATTTAATGCCTGGATTTGAGGTGATTACAATGCCGCTTGAGAAAGGTTAAAGCCAAATCCACCTATCCACGTAAAAGATGACGTTTGACAGAGAAGTGAAAGCCTGCTTCCCCGCCTCTTTGACTGAAGACAAAAGCTCTGGGAAGCTGTTCCGTCTGTGGTGACTGTTAACATTTCTCAGGAGTTTCTCCTCAGCAGCCAGGTGTTCAGTGTGTGGCTGAGTTGGACCAAGGCTGCTCTGTGGCTGTCACCTTCACAGCCATCATTCCCAAGTGGAAATGCCCACCTGCGTAGCACAACCTCTTCGGCTTAGCGCAAACCCTGGCTGGACAACAACACGTCTCTTTTCTTTTATGAGTGACATTCTGATTATTAAAGTGAGGAGCTCCAAGATTCCTCAGTAACCACAAACATCCCAAGAATGCCTGAGCTGTTACTGAGGTCCCTTGATCACCGAAACCTGACTGACTGTCCCTTCACAACTGCCCATGGCCTCAGTTCAAAGCACTCACTGTGGACAGCTTGGGGCTGAACATTTAAGAGACCTCACAATTCTCTTTCTTCACTTGCAACCAAATGGTTACAAAAAAGGCCAAGGTGTTGTGGGTGGGGGTGGGAAGAGACTAAGTCTATTTTCAAAGAAAAAACAAAAGAACTGAGAGAAAAGCGACATTTTTCTAAGAATAAATTCACTTAAAGTATTAAGTTTGTGATAACTTATTTCCACAACTTCCTAAAGCTAATTCATTAACCCACTGCCGTCAAGTGGATTCCAACTCATGGCAACCCCATGTGTTACAGAGTAGAACTGCTCCATAGGGTCTTCTTGGCTGCAATCTTTGCATAAGCAGATCGCTAGGCCTTTTTTCCATGGCACTACTGGGTGGGTCTGAACCTTCAATCTTCAGTTTAGCAGTCCGGTGCAAACTGTTTGTACCATCCAGGACCATGTCCTGAAACTAATAGTTATTTAAATTTGCAGAACATAACAACAAAGATAGAAATGCACTGTTTTGCAGAAATCTTTGGGACAAAGAAAGAAAATAGAAAATGATGTTACAAAGGTGGTGAGCAAATGTTCAAGGAGGTACTTAGATAAATTCATGTCATCCACTCAGGTACCAGAATCATCCCCATTAACAGGGGAAATGAAGTTCCAGAGAGATGAAGTAACTGATCAGGCAGAGTTCTTACAGACAGAACATCCAGAGGTCTGGCTCCAGAACAGCCACCCTGAACTCTAAGCTTTACTGCCTCCTACATGTGGTTTTACACAAGGGCAGAAAACAATGACCTAGCAAGCTGTGGCACCCTGTTGCAGATAAAGTGAATAAAATTACACTTAACAAAAAGGCGGGCCATCTTGTCTCTATTTGGAGGAGGAAAGTGAATTCATTTTACATACAATGTTTTTCAGGGCTGGAACCCTCTATATAAGGTCCCAATTTGGGACATACCAAGAAAGTTTATGGGCAATTTTATTAAGTCACTTTGGAGTTATTCTGTGAAAACCTGGGGAACACTTTTCCCCACTCATCTGAAGGGATCAACAGCACTATCAGCTGATCAGCAAGCACTGCTGGAGAGCCCCAGGATTTGAGAGCTAAATCGAACCTCAGAGATGATCGGGACCAGCACACCCCCTACACACTGTGGGTCCGAGGCCAGGGGACTCTCCAAGGTGGCACCGTTGGCTACTGACAGAACTGGAGAGGGTCTCTGTCTACCACACTGTCACCCCTGTTTACTCATGAATATCAGAACTTCAACTTTTCCAGGACTCTTCTTCCATGAAATGTATATATTTTACTGTTTTGGAAAAAAAAAATGCCCTGAACATAACATAGTTTATAAAGAAAATGTTCTACATTCTACCTTGGTGAGTAGCATCTGGGGTCTTAAAAGCCTGTGAGCAGCCATCTGAGATACTCCACTGGTCTCACCCCTTCGGGAGCAAGGGAGAATGAAGAGAACAGGATACAAGGAAAAGACTAGTTCAAAGGACTAATGGACCACAGCCAGCACAGCCTCCACCAGACTGAGTCTAGTACAACTAAATGGTGCCCGGCTACCACCACTGACTGCTCTGACCAGGATCACAACAGAGGGTCCCAGACAGAGCTGGAGAAAAATGTTGAACAAAATTCTTACTTACAAAAAAAGACCAGATTTACTGGCCTGACAGAGGCTGGAGAAACTCTGAGAATGTGGCCCCGGGCACCCTTTTAGCTCAGTAATGAAGTCACTCCCGAGGATCACTGTTCAGCCAAAGACTAGACAGGCCCATAAAACAAAACAAGACTAATGAGGCCCAGCAGTCCAGGGACAAGGACTAGAAGGCAGGAGGGGACAGGAAAGCTGGAAATAGGGAACCCAAGGTTGAGAAGGGACAGCACTGACATGTCATGGGGTTGTTAACCATTGTCATAAAACAATATGTGTACTGTTAAATGAGAAACTGTTTGTTCTGTAAACCTTCATCTAAAGTACAATTAAAAAAATTAAAAAAAAAAAAATGCCCTGAAGATGAGGCAAGGAAAGATTTTGACTTTAATAAACCATTATAAATGAAAACTTTAATTAAGACAATTTAATTTTAATGATTAGGTTGGGGTCATCACATTTCAGCTAATACACATATTGAAAAATGAGTTAAAGGATGACTGTGTTTTAAATTACATGCCTTCAATGGCTTAGAGACAAATAAAACCAAAGACTTCATTTTTATCATCAAAATAGTATTATCATTTTCACTAACAGAAGTAGAGCCTAGATGAGGCTAGATAACGTACCCAACACTGCAGGATTCACAAGGAAAGAGGAAGAGATGAACATGTATTGAGGAACCACCCAGCCCAGACACTTGGCATGGTGCTAAGGATTCTGCAAATAGATTGTAACCATGCCTGTGTTACAGATGAGGAAACTGAGTCCCAGGGGCCAAGGACATGCTTAGTGTCTTATGACTAGTGTGTGGCAGGGCCAGGATTTGAACCCAGCTCCTGCCACTGCAAAGCCCATATTCTTGACATCATCTCTCAGTTCTTCCTGCAAACTGTGTACCTCAGAGATGCCCAGGAGACACTGGAAGATGGGGTCAAGACAGCAGGCTGAGCTGTCCACCATCTCTTGTCCCAAATCCTTAGAAATTATAAAAACATAACAAAAATACCAACAGGCCATATTAGCACAAGAAAACACAGAGAACTTAAGAGGGCCAGAAGCCACGGTTTGTACAAGGTAGAGAAGGCTCTGGGAGTGCATCAAGGCTGCCTGGGGTACCCACTGGGCACAGGAGGCCCTCCAGGGCCACCAGCAGGGGGACTGTGGGTAGGGGAACCACAGTGAGCAGAGTATTGCAGTTCAACCCCATCCGGCCTGACAGGAAGTGTGGACCTCAGCTGGTGGGTGATACCAGTAGGAACATGGAGTGGAGCCCCCGCTCAGCACACAGGCTCCAGGGACCCCCAGGGCAGCCCACTGCAGTCCTCCTACCCTCTTCTCCACAAGTTGCAGTAACTGAAGCTGAGTTTCCAGACAGCTAAGAGGAATCACAGACGCAAAGATCAACATCCAACCAGGAACCAACAAACAATGAGGAAGATCAACGCATAAAGGAGAAGCACCAAACCCTACTAACAGACCCAGCAAGCAGGGCCCGCTACAGCTTGGCAGGAAGAGACTTCTCCCCCGCACCTCGCACACAGAAAGTAAAGTTCCCTGTTTATGTGTCAAGGGTATAGTCTCATTGAAGCCCGATGACCACCCAGAATAGGAGAAGAGATGGCATATCTCACTACAGCACCCTTGGGCCTCAGCGTCCCTGAGAACAAACAAGCGGCTGGTGCTAGCAAGGTCTGTGCAAGACAGGGGCTTGCCAAATATGAGAGCCTGCATTTCTTGCTGAACTCTTACATTACTGCTCAGGGAAAAAAACTTATACAAATAACCCAGTCATTAAGATGTAAGGGAGTGTGGGCAAACTTCGGAGTCCCTGAGTGGTGTGAACAGTTAACAGGCTTGGCTGCTAACTGAAAGGTTAGAAGTCTGAGCCCACCCAGAAGCACCTCGGAAGAAAGGTCTGGCGATCTACTTCCAAAAAATCAGCCATTGAAAACCCTATGGAGCATAGTTCTACTCTGACACATGTGGAGTAGCCATGAGTCAGAGTTAACTTCACAGCAACTGGTTACTGGTTGGCTGGGCAAACTTTGGGCTCTTCAGGTTCAGGATGAAACCTGATATCAGTAACCGCCATGGTCATCCAGGAGAAGAGACTGAGGCAATGCCTGAGCATCCCTAAGAAGATTCTCCAACTCTAGCTTTTCAGTATCTCAGGAACTCATTCTACCCAGACTAGAGTTAGTAGAACAAGAAGGCCTCGGAATAAATATTTCATGGTATCCTGGAGAGATACAGGAGGACACGGCATTCACAGACAAGAATCATCTAGATATCTCGGAAATGAAAACTAGAAGAGTCTAACTATAAAACTCAACAGACTGGCTAAAGAGCAGAATGGACACTGCTGAAGGATGAATCAGTAATCTGAAAGATCAAGCAGAGGATATGGCACCACAGATAAAGAGGTTGACAGTACAGGGAAAAATTAAGAGACATGGAAGATAGTTCTTGGAGTTTTTCAACTAGTGTCTAATAAGAATTCCAGAACTATATACTCAAAAAAAAAAAAAAAAAAAAAACCCAAGAAAAAAACAAAAATTCTCAAGTTGAAAAAAGATATTCTCAGAATGAGAGGATACTTCTTAAGAAGTTAAAAGTGGAAGTCTTAAAAGTGGGGGGGGGGAATAAATGTAGAAAAAAATAAAGAGAAAAGCAGAGATTAACTCAATAGAAAGCAAAGAAATAAAAGAGAACAACAACAAACCCACAGCTGGTTCCTTCAAAGGACTAATGAAATAAATAATCTTACAGTAAGGCTGGTCAAGGAAGAAAAAAAAAAAAAAAAAAAAAAAAACAAGGGCAATCAAGGGCAAGCACAAAACAATATCCAGAATGAGGAAGGAGATAAAACTATAGCTACAGTAGAGAATTAAATTTATGAGGCCACTAATAAACCTAAGCTCCTTGGAGCAATGGCAGATTGTAGATCTGGGACAGGAAATGGAAAACATAGGCCTGGAAAAACTTGTCATACCAGAAAGCAAAGATGTTATCAAAGACTCCTGGGGTTATGCCAAAAGGTAGAGGAACCAACCTAAAGCGGCTCCTACAGTCCAAATATGGACAATTTGAGCATCAAAAATATGTGTAATGGACTAAACCAAATAAAAAAAAAAACAAAACTAAACTTGTTGCCATCAAGTCAATTCTGACTCATAGCAACCCTACAGGACAGAGTAGAACTGCTAACTGCTAACTACCCCATAGGGTTTCCAAGGAGCAGCTGGTGGATTTGAACCACTGACCTTTCAGTTAGCAGCCAAGCTCTTAACCACTACGCCACCAGGGCTCCAATGGACTAAAACGTCAAATATGTTAAAAATCTGTGAGTTCATAATGATACTAAGGAAAAAAAAACCCTCATTGGTCAATCCTGACAGATGCTCTGGAATTGACTTATTTTCAGAAAAATGAACAAGTAAATTGAGGGAAAGAACCAAGCATTTATTCTTCTTTCCCCATACAAACTGTAACTCAAGGTACCAAAGAGTTGATGGGAGAAAGGTCTTCTTTAGAGATGGATTTCAGCAAACAAAGAAGGAATAATAGGTTTAAAATATCACCACTTCACAACCAGGAATGACAGAATGGGTCTAAGCAATGATCAATGACTGATAAAACCATTAGGTGAAAAGCAGATTGGGACCTTTATGATGAATGGGCAGGCTAACAATACCTGAAACCACTGAAAAATCTTAACATCAAAGAGAGACAATGAGACATTATTTGACTCCTGAGGTGATGCAATAGGAAGTACACAACACCATCTTTAGAGTGTTATTGCCAAAAACTCATGCTGAATCTAATCAAGACTCTGAGTCTAACCCCCAGTTTATAGACACAGGACACAGAGGAACATGTTAAGCAACATAAAGGAATGCAATCACCAAAATCCAGGCTTTGGGAAACTGCAAAGGACAAACAACGTGGTTTCATTAACAATTAAACTGCAAGGAAAAAGAAAGACAGAAATTAAGAGACTCAAAAGCCATATAGACCCAAAAGAATGAACTGGCCTTTAGCTGTTTAGCTCCTGATTCAAACAAACCTACTATAAAAATAAATTAGGAGACAATCGAGGAAACTCGAACACTTGCTAGATACTTGGTGTTACTAACGATTTGTTAAAATTTTTAACAAATGGATCTTAAATATATTGTGATTTTTTTCTAGAATTCTTAAGATACGAAGTCTGAAATTTGGTTCTAAATAATCTAGAGAGAAAAGATTATTTAGATTATTAGGTTATTTAGAGAAATGTGTGATAATTGCTGACATTGGGCAATGGGTACAATGGGGAGGAAGTCAGAGTATTCTCTCTACTTAGGAAATGTGTTTGAAATTTTTCCTACTATAAAAAATGAATTAAAAAACTAAGACAAAAGCATAACTTTCCACAATTCCACCAAGGCTAAAGACTTATAAAAAGAAAAAAAGCCATTTTGAATATTGGCCTAAGAAACTGTAGTTTCTGATGCAAAAAAAAAAAGGAATTAACAATTTTCCCTGATTCTTTCGAAGAGAGGGGAACTAGAAGTCTGAGAACAGTGGTGGAAGGGAACACTTTCATTGTATTCCCTTTGGTATTTTTGAATTTTATATCAAGCATATGATTTATCTACTAAAAAAGAATAATTAAAAAATAAATTTTGAAATCCCAAGGTCACTTCAAACTTTATGCTGATATGTTCTGAAAATCTAGAGAAACTGACTTTCTAGAAAGTATATTGCCAAAACTAACTCAAGAAGTAAAAAATATAAGTCACCCAAAAACCTTTAAAGAAATCGAATCACTACTTAAAAAAAATCTACCCATAAAAAAGGACCAGGCCTAATTCAAAATCCATCAAAGACCTAAATATAAAACTAAAAACTATAAAGATCATAGAAGAAATGGATCTTCTATGCTAGAGGCCCTAAAGAGTCAATGCTAGAGGCCCTAATACACAGCCTTAACAGGATACAAACCATAACTAACAACACACAAACTCCAGAAGGTGAGCTAGATAACTGGGATCTTCTAAAAATTAAACACATATGCTCATCAGAAAACTTCACCAAGAGTAAAAAGAGAACCTACAGACTGGGAAAAAATTTTGGTTATGACAAATTCGACAAAGGTCTAATCTCTAAAATTTACAGGAAAACCCAACAACTGTACAACAAAAAGACAAATAATCCAATTAAAAAATGGGCAAAGAATATGAACAGATACTTCACCAAAGAAGACATTCAAGCGGCTAACAGATACCTGAGGAAATGCTCACGATTGCTAGCCATTAGAGAAACGTAAATCAAAACCACAGTGAGGTACCATCTCACCCTGACATTACCGGCACGAATCAAAATAAACAGAAAATAACAAATGTTAGAGAGCCTGCGAGGAGATTGGAACTCTTATGCACTGCTGGTGGGAATGCAAAATGGTACAACCATTTTGGAAAACAATACGGCTCTTCCTCAAAAAGCTAGAAATAGAAATACCATATGATCCAGCAGTCCACTCTTAGGAATATATCCTAGAGAAATAAGAACCGTCACATGAATAGACACATGCACACCCATGTTCACTGCAGCATTGTTCACAATAGCAAAAAGATGGAAACAACCTAGATGCCCATCAACAGATGAATAGATAAACAAACTATGGTACATACACACGATGGAGTACTACACAATGATAAAGAGCAACGATGAATCTGTGAAGCATCTCACAACATGGATGAATTGGGAGGGCATTATGCTGAGTGAAATCAGTCAATCACAAAAGGACAAATACTGTATGAAATTACTACTGTAAAAACTCATGAAAAGGTTTACACACAAAATGAAACAATCTTTGATGGTTACGAAGGAGGGGAAAAACACGAAACAGACAATAGATACATGGTAATTTTGGTGAAGGGTAAAACAGTACACGATAATGGGGAAGCTAGCACTACTTATCCAAGGCAAAGTCATGGAAGCTCCACAGACACATCCAAACTCCCTGAGGGACCAAATTACTGGGCTGAGGGCTGTGGGGACCATGGTCTTGGGGAACATTTAGCTCAATGGGTATATCATAGTTTATAAAGAAAATGTTCTACATTCTACTTTGGTGAGTAGCATCTGGGGTCTTAAAAGTTTGTGAGTGGCCATCTAAGATATTCCACTGGTCTCACCCCATCTGGAGCAACAGAGAATGAAGAAAACAAGACACAAGGGAAAGATTAGTCCAAAGGAATAATGGACCACACGTACCACAGCCTCCACCAGACCGAGTCCAGCACAACTAGATGGTGCCGGGCTACCACCACTGACTGCTCTGACAGGTATCACAACAGAGGGTCCTGGACAGAGCTGGAGAAAAACATAGAACAAAATTCTAACACACACACACACACAAAAAAAAGACTAGACTTACTGGTCTGACAGAGACTAGAGAAACCCTGAGAGTATAGCCCCTCGCACCCGTTCAGCTCAGTAATGAAGTCACTTCTGAGGTTCACCCTTCAGCCAAAGATTAGACAGGCCCACAAAACAAAATGAAACTAAATGGGCACACCAGCCCAGGGGCAAGAACTAGAAGGCAGGAGTGGACAGAAAAGCTGGTAATCGGGAGCTCACGGTCAAGAAAGGGAGAGTGTTGACAGGTTGTAGGGTTGGCAACCAATGTCACAAAACAGTATTTGTACTAAGTGTTTAATGAGAAACTAGTTTGGTCTGTAAACCTTCATCTAAAGTACGATTTAAAAAAAAAAAAAAAAGCACCAGGCCTAGATGGTTTTATAGGCAAAAGATTTTATTCAGCTTCTTGGAAAATATGACTCCTGCTTTGGACAAACTTAATGTTGAATGAAAACACAAGTTCCAAAAGGACTGGCATAGTACAAAAATGTTTACTATGCAAACGTTTCTGCAAGAAGAAAGACTGCCAAAACATGATCCTGGTTATCCTCCCACTCCATTTGCCAGCTGGGACCTGAGAGGTGCCCCCTTCTCCCAGCTGAGGGGGTAGCACCCAAGTTCAGTTTCCTATCAGTCTAATGGCTCTCAAGCCCCAGCAAGGAGGACTGTAACATTACACAGGCCCCAAGTTACTCAAAATAAGCAGACAGCACATATAATCCAGATGTGCCTGGCACCTAGTACACCATTGACAGGCTGGCCCACAGGAGAAAGAACTCCTTCGCTGGACTGAAACCCATGTACTGTCCAGCAGATGCCCCAGCACACCTCCCTATGAGAGGACGAGAGACTAGGGGTGATTCATGAGCAACTCCAACTTGTAGATTCAGGCTTTATGATTTCCTTTTCCTCAATGAAACCTCTTCTTAACCCAGGATGGGTGACACTGTGGAATTCACGGCAACCCATTGCACAATAGGTGGCAGCTTGAGGCAGGACAGAAACAATACTATATATTTATGGACATCACACATTTAGTAATGGTGTAAAAACATAGCAAAGGATTTGCACTAATTTCAGAATAATGGCCATAAGTCCCTCGGTGGCACAAACGATTTGCACTTGACTACTAACCTAAAGGTTGGCAGTTTTAATCCACCCAGTGGTACCACAGAAGAAAGGCCTGGTGATCTGCATCCATAAAGATTACAGTCAAGAAAACACTATGGAATAGTTCTAACTCTGTAACACTTGGGGTCACCATGAGTCAGAACTGACTTGATGGCATAAGACAACAACAACATAAAATATGGCAAAGGATTCACACTAATTTCAAAATTATAGCCACCTTTGCGGGGGGCTACAGGAGAATAGAAATCAGGGAGAGGCCCAAATAGGGCACTAACTAAATCTGTAATGTTTTACTTCTCTAAAAAAATATTTTTGAAACAAAAATGGCAAAATATTAGCATTTATTAAATCTGAGTGGTAGGTGCATCCTTGATTGCTTTTTCTTTTACTCCTCACATCTAACTCATTTGTGCATTAAAGATGGCCAACTATTTGCTGGTCCTCCCATCAAAAGGTGGAGTCTATTTCCTGTCTGGCACTGCCTCTACGCTGGGCTGTGACTTGTTTTGACCAATAGGAGGCAGTGGTAGTGATGCCGTGACAGTTCTGCCCCTAAGTCTACGAAGGCCTAGCAGCTTGTTTCTGAACTCTGGCAACACGACTGTTATGCTGCAAAGACACCTGAGCTAGAAGTCTGAATGATGAGAGAGTATAAGGTGAGAGAGAAGTCACGAGGAGGAGCACTGAGGCACCAGACATGTGAGCAAAGCATCCTTGGACCTTCAGCCCAGTCCAGTCACCAACTGTATGAAACCAAGTGAGTGACCCAGCTGGTACCACACGGAGCAGAAGAACCGCCCAGCCAAGCCGTGCCCAGATTCCTAATCTGCAGAATCCTGGGAAATCATAAAATGCTGTTGTTTTAAGCCAATAAGACCTAGGGGTTCCCTATGAGTTGGAATCGACTCGACAGCAATGGGTAAGTTACGGGGTGGTTTGTTACATAACAATAAACACCTAAACAAGTCCTGATACTCTTCTTTCAGAACATATTCCCAGTCCTTCCTTCTGTCCCCACTCCAGCCCCACCACCGAGGGCTCTGGGAACAGCCTTTGATATCCCTAAATCAGACCACTTTGCTCCTTGGGTGCTTCCATCACTCTGCGGCATGGTCCGCCATGAGGCTCACCTCTCCAGCCCTACTAGGGGCTTCCCTCACTCTGCTCCAGCCCCAGAGGCTATCTTGCTGTTTCTCAAACACGACAAGCCCAGGCCCACTTCACAGCTTTGCACCTGCTGGTGCCTCTGCCAGGAGTGCCATTTCCCTAGCCCTTCACAGGACTAAGGAGCCCTGGAGGTGCAGTGGTTAAGCGCTTGGCTGCTAACCAAAATATCAGCAGTTCAAACCCACTAGCTGCTCTGCAGGAGAAAGATGTGGCAGTCTGCTTCCATGAAGATTACAGCCTCGGAAACCCCATGGGGCAGTTCTACTCTGTACTATAGGGTCGCTATGAGTTGGAATTGACTTGAGAGCAGTGGGTTTGGTTTTTGGGCACGGGACTAACCCATCACGCCCTTCCTTTGATTCTGCTCAAATGCCGCCTCTCCATGGACACACGACCTGACCTTCAATCTAAAACAGTGCCCACCGCCCATCACTTTCCATTCCAACCCTGACTGAATTTCCTCTTGGCCCTTTTCACTCCTAACAGTGAAACTAACTCAGTGACCATCAAGTTGACTCAGAGTAGGACTGTGCTCCACAGGGGTTTCAATGGCGAGTTTTCGGAAGTAGATCGCCAGGCCTTTCTTCCAAGGTACCTCTGGGTGGGCTCGAACCACCAGCCTTTCAGTTAGTAGCAAAGTGTGTTAACTTGTTTGCACTTGCAGGGGGTCCCCTTAAGTCAGAATCGACTCGACGGCAACTGCTTTTTCTGAAGTAAAGCACGTGTTTATTTACTGTGTTTCCCCCGGAACGCGCGTGCCATGAGTACAAGTGTGTGTCCCAGTGCCCCATGCGTAGCAGGGAGGGAATGAGAGAGTTCAGGGAAGAGGAGGAAGGCATATCATTCTCTGTTGTTTTCGGAATGTCTGAAAAACACTCTTCTTCCCAACTTCCCACGGCTCCCTCCTTCTGGTCAACCATGTACATCTTAGATTCAACACCACCTCAGAGAGGTCTTACCCAGTAACAATTAAAAATAGCCACGTGTTCCCTCTGGAACACATGACCTTGCTGTACTTCTGTACATCAAGCAGCACTCTCTTATTTACCCTCTTCTTTGCGGACTATTTTCCCTCTGGAATTAGAAGCAGAGCCCATTCCTGCTATATCCTCAGCATCGAGAACAGTGTCTACCACAAATAACACTTGATGACTGTTGAAATAATGTTGAATTAATAAAAATGACAAGCAAAAAAGCCAGGCCTTAGAGGAAACAGGTTAACACTGGCCATTAAAAAGAACTTAAAAAAAAATTACAATGAAAAAATGTTTTTCTTCCAGCAGTTTTGCTGACTTCTCTTAGCACCTTAGGAAGTTGCTTTCCACATAATTTACGTACGCATGCTGCCTACAAAGTCAGCTGACTACAAATTTCCCTAATAATATTTTGAATGTAATTATTAGTTTATCTGGAATTCACTGTAAAAATACTGATTTTAATAAATAATCTGACATTGAAAATATACAAAAAAATTAACTGAGAAGATAATAAGCTTGACATCAAACTAAAATAAAATAAATGTCAATTAGGATCCTCAGAAGAATCCACAACACAGGAACAGAATGCTATGAAAAGAAGCAATCAACAACAAGAAAGAGCTAATAAAACGTTCAATACAGGGGCTGGAAGAGAAAGTCAATGAAATCTCTCAAAATTTAAGAAGGAAAAGAAGAGTCAGAAAACATGAGAGAAAAGATAAACAACATATATTTTAACGAATAGGAGTTCCAGAAAAAACAAAACAAAAAAGAGAAAAAGCAGAGGAGAAAAAATTATCAAAGACAATATAAGGAATTTTCCAGGGCTGAAAAGGGTAAAACCTGGGCATACTCAGCGCCAGTAGCGTGAATGAAAACAGGCCCTGCCCCAGATCTTTCCTGATGAAATTTCAGAAAAACAAGCAGAGAGGGAAGACCCTAAAAGCTTCCAGGGAGGAAAAACCAGGTCTCCCATAACGCAGTAAGAACCAGATCACATCAGAAGACAGCGGAATATGCTCCTCCAAGTTTTAAAGGCAGATGAGCTCCAGCTTAGGTTACAGTGCAAATGAACGCGTGCCTCCCACGAATCCTTTCTCAGGAATTTTCTTGTAGATGTGCTATGTAAGGATTCCGACAGTTCCAGGTGGGAGGTGGATGCGGGACGGAGGTTGAAGGAAGGGAAGAGGTGTTCCCATGCTTGGTCTCACAGAACAAGGATGATACTGAGTCTCCAAGCACAAGTCACAGAGATTGGAACGTACCATTTAAGTCACAACTTGCAGGAAGCTAGTAGACACCGTCTCAATGGATCAGGCAAGAGCAGAGTGTAAGTATATTCTTTAGAGAAATGGTTATTACCTAAAGAACTCAAATCAGAAACAGGAAATAAAGATCCTTTGGGACAGACACCGGGGCAGAGATTTGTTGCTTTTTCCTTTAGTCCCTTCTGGGCTACTTGCTTCTTTAACTATGGGTGTGATTATTTTTAATGTGCTTATTCTTTAATCCCAGAGGTTCCTGGATGGCACAAATAGTTTGCACTCATCTACTAACCTAAAGGTTGGATGTTCAAACCTATCCAGTAGCACCATGGAAGAAAGCCCTGGCAATCTGTTTCTGTAACGATTGTTGTTGTTAGGTGCCATCGAGTCGGTTCAGACTCATAGTGACCCTACGTACAACAGAACGAAACACTGCTGGGTCCAGTGCCACCCTAACAATTGCTGCTATGCTTGAGCCCATTGTTGCAGCCACTGTGTCAATCCATCTCCTTGAAGGTCTTCCTCTCTTTCGCTGACCCTCTACTTTACCAAGCATGAGGTCCTTCTCCAGGGACTGGTCCCTCCTGATAACATGTCCAAAGTATGTGAGACAAAGTCTTGCCATCCTTGCTTCTAAGGAGAATTCTGGCTGTAATTCTTCCAAGGCAGATTTGTTCATTCTTCTGGCAGTCCACGGTATACTCACTATTCTTCGCCAACACCATAATTCAAAGGTACCAATTCTTCTTTGGTCTTCCTTATTGTATGATTGAGTCCTTATTTCCATGTTTTGTTTTGAGGTTTTTTTTTTTTTTCCCCTTCCTGAGTCAGTTTCTTCTAGTAAAACTTTTCCAGTTACTTGTTTTTTGGAACTAAGTCTTATAGGCCATGAAGGTTTTTCTTGACTAGAAAGAAAATAATTTCATCCAGAAATCTAAAATAATATTTCCCAAAATGTCTAAATTATATCGAGACAATTTTTTTTTTTTTTGGTACTTGCAGCTGGAAAATGAATCGAATGATTGCAGGGGGATGGTTTTTCTTGCTCAGCTTTATGATCTTGCACATATCACCATATATGCCCACACAAGACCATAAACATTAAGTAGCCTAACTCCCACTGGGACCAGGATCAGGCTATGACAAACAATTCGCTTTGGCTGACTAAACTCTGAATACCTCAGTGGCATGGAAATTTAACAAGACGACCATGTTCTGGAATTTACCTTGTGCTTTATGAGATTGTTCCATTTTTATTCACATCTCTTTTCTCCAATCCTCAGAAGTCTTGCTCTCACCGTTCATAACGGACCCTCACACAACACAATCCACCTTCTCAGGAAGCCTCTAAGTCCAAGGCAGGGCCCGTTTTACCTCCATGTGTATCATCTGCACTTGAGTCCTGAAGGCTGGATTCCCCGACAGCGCTGATTCTCACATCTACTCTCACAGTGTTCTCAGGCGAACTCTGGATTTCATTTGCCTGCTCTTGTCCAATGAATACATCATTCTCTTGTAATTGAGAATAAGTCTCAACCACGCCAGCATTTCTTCTTATCTATCTTGTGGCTGAGCCACACAGAGGATGGCTCCGGGATTTCTAGGCTCCAATGGCGCCTTGACTCATAATCCATGGTTTACAGTAGGACCTCAGCAGTTACACTGGACTTTACAGTTTACAAAGGCCTTTCCCCTATCTTTACATGCAGTGGTTCTAATCCCTAGGTGCACGTTAGAATCACCCGGCAGGCTTTAAAAAAGCATTGGTGCCAGAGCCCGCACGCAGAGATTCTGATTTAGCTGGTCTTGGGGGTGGATGGGAGACATCCACATTTTTCAGAAGTTCACCAGGTAATTCTATGTGCAGCCCTGGCCTAGTTTTACAGATGAGGAATGAGCACCTTGTGATCGAAGCTGTATTTCTACCAGTACTGCTAGATTTCCACGGGCCAACCATTCTTACCTTCCTTATGACAAACATCACTCAATAAACAGATGGTTAAGTGGAGTCTGGACAAACTGAACATGTGGCAGCTGGGATGGTGAAGGGACTCGGGACTGAGTCTTCTAAAGAATGATGGTAGCTCTCTATCTTCATTCATCAGGGTTCCTGAAAATGCACGTGAAATTCATACACTAGAGTGTAGACTTGTATGCAGGGGGCCATTCCCAGAGACCTAAAGAAATTCATAAAACTTCCTATGTATATCTCCTTCAAGGTCAGACTTGTGTGGACTAGGAAACCAGGTCTGTTAGTGAGTTAGTTGTCAGTTGTTATCGAGTTAGCTCTGACTCATGGTAACCTCATGTACAACAAAAGGAAATACTGCCTGGCCCTGTGTCATCTTCACAATCACTAGTATGCTTGAGTCCACTGTTGTGGCTATTGTGTAGTACCTTCCAACCTAGGGGGCTCATTTCCAGCACTACATCAGACAATATTTCACTGTGATCCATAGGGTTTCACTGCCTAATTTTCCGATGTATATCGCCAGGCCTTTCTTCCTAGTCTGTCTTAGTTTGGAAGCTCTGCTGAAACCTGTCCACCATGGGTGACACTGCTAGTATCTGAAATACTGGTGACACAGCTTCCAACATCATAGCAACATGTAAGCCACCACAGTACAACAGACTGACAGACGGGCAGTAGGCAGATGGGTGAAAATCCTTTCCCTGTCCAGGCCTTGCTCATTGTCTTAGGCTGGGTTCTCTAGAGAAGCAAAACCAGTAAAGCATATAAATACACATAGAGAGAGATTTATATTAAGGAAACGGCTCACTCAATTGTAGAGGCTGGAACATCCCAAGTCCGTGGATCAGGATAGAGGCTTCTCTTGATTCATGCAGCTGCAGGGGCTGGTGAACCCAAGATTGGCAGGTCGGAGAGCAGGGCTCCTGCTCACAGGCTATGAATATCGACGAATCCCAAGATTGGCAGACAAGACCGCAAGGCTTCTCCTGATTCACATAGCTGCAGGGGCTGGTGAACCCAAGATCAGCAGGTCGGAGAGTAGGGCTCACAATCACAGGCTGTGAAGATCGATGAATCCCAAGATCGGCAGATAAGCTGACTGCTCAAGTCCCAAGAACCAGAGGTCAGACGAACAGGAAGCAGCCACAGAATCCAGAGCGAGCAAAAAGCCAGAATGTCTGCTTATATTCGGATGTAGGCCACACCCCCAAGGAAACTCCCTTTTAAATGACTGGCTACTCAGCAGATTCCATCATGGGAGCCATTGCATATAAACACTGAGAATCATGCCCCAGCCAAGTTGACGCACAATCTTAACCATCACACTTGTGTTAGAGGCAGCTAGCTGCAGGCTCAGGGCCCACCAGGACCTGGGGAGGTCCACCTAGGCATCTCCCTGCTCACAGGCTGCTGTACCTCTTGACCGCTTCATGGGGGCCAGGGCGCACGGCTGGAACAAAAATCCCTCTTGGCCACTCCGTACATGCCCAGCAGGCCTGGACTGCTCCCCAGCAAGTATAGGAACCGCCAAGTGAGGCTGTCCTGCCCCTATCTCCTCCCGTCGCCCCTCCTCCCCCACATGACTCTGGAGGGTCACAGTGGCCAGGCTGGATGAAGATGCCCACTGACCATGGCCTCCTTCCCAGCAAGCTCTCGTCCACCGCACCTCGCCCCACAGTGTAAACACAGCCCAGCAGGCACAGGCAGGACACCAGCACCAGAACAGGCTAAAGATCAGGCCGGCAATTATGCTCTAAACGGCTTTCATAAACATAGATCTGTTCCTTGCAACCAGTTGCTACTGAGTCATTTCCAAGTCATGGCAACCCCACGTGTGTCAGAGTAGATCTGTGCTCCACAGGATCTGCAATGGCTATTTTTCTGGAAGCAGATCACCAGGTCTTTCTTCCGAGGTACCTCTGGGTGGATTTGAACCACCAACCTTTTGGTTAGCAGCTGAGCACGTTAACCATTTGTACCACCCAGGGATTTCCTGTCCCTTAGGATTCGTTAAAGCTGTCTGCCATGAAAGCCAGCTACCAATGAAGGGGCACTTTCTATTTCAGTCCATTTCCTACTTCTGTCTCTGGAAGGCAGGAAAACCTCCCACTCAGGAAAACTATGTGGCTCACAGATTAAGAAGTTATTTTTAATACAGATTTGAAAAAGCAAAAAAAAAAGACACTGGAAATAGTTGTATAAAAACCTGGGAGTTGAAGACCTTCCGGAATGTTCCTTCTCCTTCTTTGGTTCTGCTGTCTCAACGGCTTCTGGCCCCACATGCTAGATCCAGCGGAGGACAGTGCTCTGAGGCAGGCAGCTAGTGTCAGAAGCTATGACCACTCACAGAGAGGTGGGGAAACACGAGCCAGCTTCTGGGGGATGCCCACCCAAGCACACCTTACCCTCCATCATCCAGAGAGGCCTTGCTCAAGTGTTCTCGACCTGAACTCTGTGGGCGTTTCTTCACTTGGCTACTTTCCCTGGTGCCTCACCTCAGCTGGCAGGACAGGTTCTTCTCAGATATGCAGAGTGTCTAAGCAGACTGCCCAGCAGCACCAGCCTGTTTCCCTGACCCTCCGCCTGTCAACTCACCCACCCTAAACTCCCCTGCACCAAAGGGAAGCTGACTGCTGATGGAGCTAATGAGGTCAGGGGGGGACACACCCACCTAGAACTCGGTTTTGCTTCACAAACACCTGGCAGGCTCCCCGTCACAGACCTGCAAGCAAGCTAAGGACACCACGCTACAGCTGGGTGAAGAACTCACCTGTTTGTGGGCTTTGAAAAGGTTAAGAATTCTGAACAAGTGCAAGGTGAGGTCACACAAATCGAAACAGGTAGGGACACGAAAAAAACCCACCTGGTGTACCAATGGAGCCCTGGTGGTGCAGTGGTTAACAGCTCAGCCACTAAGCCTAAAGGCTGGCAGTTCAAAACCACCAGCCGCTCCTTAGAAACCCTACAGGGCAGTTCTACTGTCCTATAGGGTCACTAATCAACTCAATGGCAACAGATTTGGTTTATTTTGGTTTTTAGTGTATAAAAAATACAAACTCTGGAGTCCCTGACAGTTGTAAGGCAACAGGTTTCTCTTTATATGCAGCCTTTCTGGCCCTGGGTTTGCAGTTCTGCCAAGATGATTTGCTAGGCCACAATCTTCAAAGGGACTGGTTTGTCTACTATGCAAATAAAGGTATGTAAAAACCTTGTGGGAATTGGTAGATTACTATGCAAATTAGGTGGCTGTGGCCTACTGAAGCGACTGGTCAGTTCAAGGTCTTGGATGGACTGGTCAGTTCGAGGTCAGTTCGAGGCCGAGGCTTATAAAAGGGTCAATCCCACAGAGGTTGAGGGGGACCTCATTACCATCAAGAAGAGCCTGGAGGAGAGCATATCCTTTGGTTCTGGGGTCGCTGCACTGAGAACCTTCTAGACCCAGGCGACAGAGAGAGCTGTAACAATAGAGATGGCATGAGACAGCGGGAATCAGGAGACTGGTGCAAGACAGCTGCAGTGGGCTTCCCAGCCCATGAAGCGAGATGGCTACAGTGGACTTGCTGACCCACGGAGTGAGAGAGCTGAGTATCTTCGGGCAGGAGGCTTGCTGGTGGAGTGGGGCGTCTCCGGACACTGTCAGTGGAGCTGAAGAGATATAATACTTGCCCTAGCAGGGCATGGCTGAGAACTAAGGCCTGAAAGTGGAGGTCAGGTCAAAAGGGCCGCCCACCTGAGGGTACAAACGAGAAGAAGCTGACAGCTGTCTTGATTAGAAGCTGTCCTGATTGACAAACTGTGTTCTGTCTCCTGAGTTGTATCCTGTTACCTCCAAGTTGATCCTGATCCTGAGGAACAGCCTGATACTTCCCCAGTAAACCAAAAAATCGTGAGTATGGTCTGTGAGTTTATGTGGCCACTGCAACAATTATCAAACCCAGCAGAGAAGTAGAGAGTGCTGTGGGGAGGACGGCTGGTGTCAATTGGTAAAAAAAAGTTGGAGAATGCAAGTATGTCTGACCTCCACCTCATAAGAATCAGCTTTAGGCTGATCTTGATTCTCATCCCTCCTTGTGAATTCAGACAGCTTCTGATGCCACTAGATGGGAGTGGTGCAAACGGTTAATACACTCAGCTGCTAAAAGAAAGGCTGAAGGTTCGAGTCCACCCAGAGGCACCTGATGATCTATTTCAGAAAAATCAGCCAATGGAAACCATATGGAGCAGAGTTCTACTCTGACACACATGGGGTCGCCATCAGTTGGAATCAACTTAACAAAAACAGGTTTTTACCACTACCAAAAAACCCCAAATTAAAAAATACGTTTTATGAAAGTTTGAATCTTTTTCTCAACTGTACTTGGAATTACAATAACAAATGTATCATTTTCAAAGCATGTTTGAAAAAACATGCATGTCCCATGATTTCTGAAAGGTGAGAGAGCTGCTCTTACATTAGAAATTTCTCTGAGTATAATTTGTTTTCCTTCTGGTCATCAATGTTCCTTTGCCAGAGCTGGGATTCGGTCTGGAGCAGTCTTCTGTGGGGTGAGGCTGGTGGATTTGGGGGTGAGGGAAACCAGGGCTCCTCATGGACTCAGGAGGGCTGGGGAGAAGGTAGGGTGGAACATATCCAGCTCATCTGCTGGGGGCACAGCTCAGAGGGTGTCCCCCAGGAGGCAGGTCCCCAGGTTTTTCTGGGTCAAGTATACCCTATTTGTTCTAGAAAGAACTTAGGGTGAAAGAGGCCAGCTGCAGTAAATTCGACACTGGGTGTGAGCATATAAGGTGTGGCTAGTTAGGGCAAAACCCCCAAACATCAGTACTTAACAAAATAACCATTTTTGAAATAAATTGCAATATTATATTTCTGGTTGCAAAAGTAATGCAAAAAAGAAAATAAAAGCACATGCTCACTGTAGAAAATGCAAAGAGCAAACGGTTGCTGTAACCCCGACAACCAGACATGACTACATGCTGCCATTTGAGTGTCACTGGTCCCTGGCTCTGGTCTTGGTAGATACATTTACATTTTGTGAAAATGAGATCCAATACACAGTGTTTTTAAATTGGGCTCTACAGAGCGCTGGGGTCCAGGTGGACTCGGAGGCGGAATTTGTAACACCTACCCCCACACCACTGCTCCTCAGAGCAACTTCACTGTTATCTGTTATATAGGTTGGGGCTCCAGGTAAGGCTTTACGTGAGAAAAGGCTGCTTAAATAAACAAACAAATCTAATATAATACATAGATCAATAAGATTCCGTTTTTAGAAAGGATTGAAACCCACCAGCACAATGCATGGTAGATTGCCTGACCAGCAACAATTCCCGCAGCGCCCCCACCCCCATTTACAGCCTCGACATGGCCTCCCCGTGGAGGGAGGATGTTTCCCACCCTTGACTTTGGCCTTGGCCGTGTGATTGCTCTGGCCAGTGGCGTACAGGCAGAGGCAACAGCATCCCATCCTGAGCCTAGGCCTCAAGAGGCATCACAAGCTCCCAATGTTCCCACTCGTGCCGCTACCACAGCCAGGGGGTTAGCCTGTTCATCCCAGGACAGGAGTCACGGGGGTTAGAGCTGCAGGTGGCAGCATGAAGCAGAACCCCAGCCTACTGTTTATTGGTATATTCCATGGAGATTTTGTGCCTATGTGAATCAGGGTTCAGAGGGGTTAAGCCATTCGGGTGAGGTCACTCAGCACCAAGAACTGAATGCAGGCCTGAATAACCCCGAAGGCAGGCTCTTGAGCCCCCACTACACGATATAAGTGCCAGAAGCTTCTCCCTACCCCTCTCCACCCACTAAAAGGGAATACATACCCATGGGGTTTAAAACAGGACAGTGACATGAAGTACCCCTCACTCTACCTCTCCACCTGACATATACTTAGTAGGGGGTTCCTTAAACAGGAGCTGGCTGCAATGGAGTCAGCGTTCCCCATGCCTGGGGCGAGGGCTGCGGTGACTCTGTCCTCTGCCCTGACTTGCCCACTGTGCTCAGGGGTGAACAGTGGCTGAAGGAGGCCAGAAGGGGCCTGCAACTGGCTACCTGGGGTGTAGCTGGTTCCAGCTGGAGGAAGGTGCCATCTGGTTCAGTCACCAGAGTCCCAGGCTCAGCCTCCACCTGTGAGACTTTGAAACTCTCACAGTACCTTCTCCACAGGGTTCCTTATGAGCACTCGATTATAATTTCCTTAATGCTGAGCCACAGGACAGAGTTTTTGACATATTTCAAACCACTTTCCTCTCACCTTCTCCCAATCTGCAGTTCGTTATCTGGTTTCTGGATAAATGCCTCCCGCATGGTTAGGGGCTCAAAGGCCATCCCTCCCTCCCGTCCTCAAACCCTGCCCCCTCAGCACCTAGAACAGAATGGGGTGTGAGAGGAGGCACATAATTTGCATAATTCCCTTCAGGCTCCTGGTCCCTTGTGAGTGTTCTCAGGTTTATTTAAACAGAGATGGTGGAGAGTCCTGAGACCCCACTGGGGCTCCCGGGGCTGCTCGTTCTGGGTGGCAATCAGGGCTGTCAGAAGAGGGGAATTGCCTCAGGAGCAGATCTAGATCTTTAAGGGAAGAGGACAGGGGCTGAGAGGGTCAGTGCTTTGGCATGTCAGCACATGCTAACTTGTTCTGGCGATCTGTCCTGCCGGCTGCCAGGAGGTGGGGCTGGTTCTGGCTGTGTCCGGGTCCCTGGCCCTGTAAGAATCCACTGGGGCACCGGGAACCTGGGAAAGCCATCATGTTAGCCTTGACACTCTGGAGCGTGGCCGGCTAAGCACCCCCTAGGAGCCTCTCTGTGCCCTCCAAGCCTACCGAGTGAGAATCTGCACTTCAACCAGATCCCCAGGATTTGAGAAATGCTGCTCTATGGGACCCAAACCATTTAGACCAGCTGATTTTCAGCCCCAGCTGCACATCAGAATCTCTGGGTAGGGGGAGGGAGGAGCTTTGAAAAATGACGCTGCTCCAGTGGGATGGGGTGGTGTCCGGGCATCGGCAGTTTAGACGCTCCCAGTAACCAGTGTGGGCCAGGGTTTAGATCACCAATTCCTGAACAGGAAGGGGAGGGGCAGAGTCACTTGTGGGGCCTTTCTAGACAACACAGTCCCAGCCAGCAAGCCCCAAATGGGCCCAATGTCCCCAGCCCACCCTCATCCTCAAGACTGCCATGAGGAGCAGCCCGTGGGATAACGGGGCAGGGAGTGCACCGGGAAGGTAGACATGCCACCCAAAACTCACGTTTAGCATTCCGTTATACACGGCACCTGGACCTCACACTGATAAAGCCAGGCCTTCCTAAGGCCTGAAAGCAACTGAAAAAAGACATAACGTCTGAAAACAAGAAGAATCTTAAAAAGATGCAGATTAAGAACTGGGAACATTTACTGCTAGGCAATGTCAAGAAGTGAATTTTTCTCGCATTCCATAATCTGATTTATGTGCACAGGAACTTTCCAGAAACATCACCCTAGTTAGCCTCTGGGCATCTTAGATGGGGAAAAAACACTTAAGCAACTGAACAGAATGTCTGCCGAGCCAGTTAAAATGCTCACTCACTACCCTGGCTGAGGGTGCAGACATACGGGCCCTCTCAAAGCCCACAGGATGGCCCAGAATTTAAGAATGAGAGTTCTACAGCTAAGACAGGGTTCAAATTCCAGTCTTGCTATCTATCAGTTGTGTTCTCGAGCAAGTTACTCAATCTCTCCTACCCTCAAGTTCCTCAGCTATAAAATGGGGACAAAAGTACCTTTTCCACAGGTTATGGTGAGGATTAAACGAGATTATTTTGTACGGCACTGAACCCAGTGCCTCGTATATACTAAGGGCTTAACAAATATTTATTGTTAAGAAAAATATTAATGATATTCTATTGGTGTTAAGAGCTGTGTAACTCCAAAAAGACAAACAACCCAATCAAAAAACAAAAAAAAAGGGCAAAGGACTTGAATAGACATTTCACCAAAAAGGATATTCAAATGGCCAACAAGTACATAAAAAGATGCTCAAAGTCATTAGTCATTACCAAACCTGAAAGTCGCTGCCTTCGAGTCAATTCCAACTCACAGTGACCCTACAGGACAGAGCAGAACTGCCTCATAGGGTTTCCAAGGAGTGCCTGGTGTATTTGAACTGCTGACCTTTTGGTTAGGAGCTATGGCTCTTAACCACTATGCCACTAGGGTTTCCAAAAACCAAACTCATTGCCATCAAGTCGATTCTGACTCATAGTGACCCTACAGAACAGAGTAGAACTTCCCCATACGGTTTCCAAGGAGCACCTGGTGGATTCGAACTGCCAACCTTTTGGTAAGCAGCCAAACTCTTACCCACAACACCACCAGGATTTCCCATTAATCATTAGGGAGATGCAAATCAAAACTACAATAAGATACCACCTCACCCCCATTAGAATGGCAACGATCAGAAAAATGGAAAACAACAGGTGTCGGAAAGGTTGTAGAAAAACTGGAACCCTTATCCACTGCTGATGGGAATGCAAAATGGTACAGCCACTGTGGAAAACAGTTTGGCAGTTCCTCAAAAAGTTGAACACAGAACCCAGCAATTTCAATCCTAGGTATATACCCAGAGGAAGTAAAGACAGGAGCGCAAATAGAAACTTATACACCAATGTTCACTGCAGCGCTTTTCACAGCAGGCAAAAGTGGAAACAACCAAAATGTCCCTCGAGAGATGAATGCATAAACAAAGTGTGGTATATACACACAATGGAATATTACACAGCCGTAAAGAGAAATGAAGTCCTGATGCATGCCACCACATGGATGAACCCTGAAAACATGCAGAGTGAAATAAGTCAGTTTCAAAAGGACAAATACTGCATGATCTCACTTACATGAAATAAGCAAATATACACAAACTCGAGATTATTAGTGGTTACCAGGGGGAGGGAGGTGGAGAGGGGCAGCTTTTACTTAGGGGGCATTGAGGTTATGTTAATGGTGGTGGAATGATTTAGAAAAGGATAGTGAGAATGGTTGCACAACTTGAAGAATGTCATCAATGCTACTGAATTGTACATGGAGAAATTGCTGAGACGGCATAGGTTTTGTTATGTATATTTTCAGCACACACAAAAAAAGTGATTCAACTCTAATGGAAAATCTGGCAACACTTAAAGGCTTAAAAATGTTGAGAACCAACAATTCCACCTCTGTAAATCTACCTTATAGAAATAATCCCAAAAGCATGCACTGAAAGATGGGAATGGAATGCTTTTGGTAACAGTTAAAAAAAAAAAAAAAAAAAAACTAGACGGAACATCCAAGAGAAAAGTAAGGACTAAGTCAACAATTTTATATAGTGCTCCCTATAAAATGTTTCCCTGATCACCTCAGCTAGGTGGTGCCTCAGGTAAATGTTACTGATAGAAGGTTAAGAGAAAAAAAAACGGTACACAACTATAGACACCGTGTAAGCATAATAAAGCTAAAACAAAAAACCCTTAAGCACAGAAAAGCAGACTAGAAAAGAACATACTAAGATGTTAACTGTGCTCGTGTCTGGGTGATTTTTTTTTCCTACTTCCTTCTTTTTCTTTTTTCTAATTTTCTTTAATAAGCATGTGTTATTTTTATAAGAAACCAAAACCAAATCACCATTTAAAAAAAAACAAAACAAAACTTTTTAACCAACATGACATGATGCCCTGATTCTTAAGATCTTTGAGGCCACAATAAATTTTGTACCATGGCTCTCAATTTTTAGAATTTCAGCAAGAATCCTGAGATATGTTTTCTGAGAAAAGCCTTTGGCTGGAATCCCTTATTCTCGCAGAGGACAAGCAGGCAGACTGTGCCCAGGCAAGCATGGCCAGCCCTGCCCTTACCGTTAGGGGTCTCCATGGTACGCTCCGGACATGCGGCTGACCCCTCTGGCCCCACACACCAGTACATGCTGGGCGGTCGCCGTGACATGCCAGCCATCAACCCTCGAGGTGACTGTTCTCCAAAGTCACTTTTTGCTGTCACTGTCACCGCCGCTGTCCCACGTGGGGTAGGTCAAGGCATGGACGCACAGACTCATGGACGAGCAGAAAGCTTTCTTGTTCTGGTGGTGAAAAAAAATCATCAAAATAGAAAATTAAATGTCAAGCCTCTTTCTGCACCCTTGCAAACATTCACATTTATATTTACTCACTGACATTCTCCTTTGCAACACTCTTCATGTCCCATGTATCCAGCCAAGCCCCCATCAGCTGGGGCAGTGAAAGGACGTCTCACCCTACCTCGCTGCTGGGCTCCAAGCATGTCTACCCGAGAACAGTCATGAAGAAACCTCAAACAATTGTAAACACCTACCAGTTAAGGACTTGCTGCTCAATCAACAAATATTCAGTGTTACTTGCAAAGCAGCCAGCCCTGGCTGAGGCACGGCAATTCTAACACAACTAAATGAGGTCCCTGCTCCCAAGGGGCTTACACTCCAGTTGGAGTGAGGCAGACATGTAACAGCGGGTCACAGTACAAGGCTCTCCCTTTGCCCACAACTGACACTCTCGGACACCTAGAGGGGAGACTCTAATCCCAACGGAGCAGTCAGGCAACAACCCTAAAGAGACGGGTCTAGAAGGAATCCTTACTGGTGATGAAGCCAAGTCAGGAGTCCCTGGTGGTGCAATTAAGCACTCGGTTGCTAACTGAAAGGTTCAAAGTTGCAATCCACTCAGGTACCTCAGAAGATATGCCTGGTGATCTACTTCCGAAAGATTATATCCTTGAAAACCCTATGGAGCATGGTGCTACTCTGTACACAGGGGGTCACCATGAGTTGGAGTCAACTCAATGGTAACTTTTTTTTTTTAAATGAAGTCAAGTCGGTTTGAGCTTTGGGCATCAACAGAAAGAAGCCTCAGAAAGTCTCCCCTCCACCCCCAGGGTATATTTGGCCATGTCTAGAGACGCTTTCAGTTGTCACAACTGGGGGCGGGGGGAGGTGCTATAGGCATCTAGTGCGTAGAGGCCAGAGATGCCACTAAACATAACCCACAGAGCAGCCCCACAACAGAGAATGATTCAATGTCAACAGTTCCAAGGTTGAGAGACCCTGAGTTTAAGTAAGACTAACCAAGTAAGACTAAGGAGATTGTGATGAGAACTGCTGAGACAAGGCACTGTTCTTCCACGCTGGGCTCCCACTGAACTTGGAGGGCCCCTCAGGATGAGTGTTCATCCTGGTATGGTGATTGAAGTCTACGCCCAGCTAAGGCCTGGCATGGGGTGAACTGGATGATGGGAAGAGTGTTACTATGTGGAATGAGTGGGTTTCTATTAGTCTTCGTATAGAGTCTGTACTGTAGGCAAAGTACGAGGCAATTAGAAACCCTTGTCTGTGTTCTATGAGAAAGACTACTCAAAAATGGGTACTGATATCTCAGCCAAAATAATAATTATAAGGGTCATATAAATGACTCCTAAATATGTGGAGTCCCTGGTGGTGCAAATGGTTACCACACTCAGCCACCAACTGAAAAGTTGGAAGTTCGAGTCCACCAGAAAGGCGTGGCAATCTAACTCCGAAAAATCAGCCATTGAAAACCCTATGGAACTCAGTTCTATTATGAGGCACACGGGGGTCGCCATGACTCAGAACTGACTCGATGAGAACTTTTTTTTAAGACAACATGTAAAGGAAAAAGCAGGATCCAGACGTCACAGGCTTGGATTGTCTCTCATATGCTGGCAGTGTGACCTCGAGCTGGAACTGATGCGTGTCTTTGTTTCCTCATCTATAAAAAATAGACTTACTCCCCCTGCCCGGTGACCTCACAGGGTTGTGAGAATTCAACAAAGGTAAAGTTTCTGCGGTCACTTTCCACAGAGTCGTAGGAGTGGGTACTACCTGCAATAACTCCGTGAGGACGGGATGTTGGCAGGGTCTCCTACCTGCCCTCTGGTTCAGAAGCTGGGAACAGAAATGCTGTAGAGCAGATGCCCTGTCTCCTTGGTGCCCTGCCTCAGGGTCCTAGCAGGTGCCCTGAACAGTGTGGGCACTGAGAAGGTACAGAATAAGGCTGCCGAGAGCTCTGGGATGGCTCATTTAAAGGCCTAGAAATAAGGCACCTGGCCCCTAGGACTGCCTACACTGATGAAAACCCAAACCAAACCCGCTGTCCTGGATTGAGTCCGACTCATAGCGACCCTATAGGACAGAGCAGAACTGCCCCATAGGGTTCCCAAGGAGTGCCTGGTGGATTGGACCTGCCAACCATTTGGTTAGCAGACGTAGCTCTTCACCACTACGCCACCAGGCTCCCCTTAAAGCCAGGGAAAGGCGGGGCTAGGAGAAGCCGGCAGTAGAGGCCTGCTCGCTATGACTGGCATCTTTCCCAACCAAAGAAGAAAAAGCCTATCAAAGCCGCCAGTGGGAAACACTCTGAAGTCTGGGAGCCTGAAGAGTCTACGGGGGAAAGGAAAAATGGTCAGTCTGGTCAAAATTCAGGAGACGGTTAAAACCTTATAAATTATAAAACCCGATTAGGAAAATTAGCTAGAAACTCGGACCAGAGGAAGAAACCAGGCAGAATCTCCATTTTTAAAAAAAAGCTCCAAGCCACACAGAGAAGCATAGTTGCCATCTGCTTCCAAACAATCTCTAAAACAGCTAAGTACACCAAACAACATTTCAGAAATCCAAAGGCTAGACATTCCTTCTGAAAACAGAAGTGTCTTATTACCCTATAAACTCACTGCCATCAAATCGATTCCGACTCCTAGCGACCCTATAAGACAGAGTGGAACTGCCCCATAGGGTTTCCAAGGCTGTAATCTTTCCAGAAGGAGCGTTGGTGGTACAGTGGTTAAAACGCTAGGCTCCTAACCAAAAGGTCAGTGGTTCGAACCCACCAGCCACTCCTCAGAAGAAAGATGTGGCAGTCTGCTTCCGTAAAGATCACAGTCTTGGAAACCCTATGGGGGCAGTTGTACTCTGTCCTATAGGGTCACTATGAGTCAGAACCAACTCGATGGCAGTGGGTTTGGGTTTTTCGGTAACCTTTACAGAAGCAAACTGCCACATCTTTCTCTCTAGGAGCCAGTGGTGGGTTTGAACTCCTGACCTTTCAGCTGGCAGCTGAGTGCTTAATCAGACACACCAAGAGTTGCCATGAGTTGGAATGGACTCAATGACAAAAAAAAAAAAAAAAAAAGTCTTAAAAAATATTTTTGGCTAAACCTCGCCCAGCACATTTGTTCCCCTTTTCGTTTTCAGTTTCCTTTTGAAAATCACTTTACCGATGGAAGATTCTGCCACTGGAGCAGTTTTTAAATTATAATTTCTATTCTGGCTTACATTCTAAGGTAGAAGTTTTAAGATGAGGTAACACAAGTTTTGCTCAATCTTTGCCCTCAAACTCATCTTTGCTTCCTTCTGCTGCTTCTTTTGGGTTCAGACCAGAGCAATAAAGCCTGGTGGTAAATAACATTTTTTCTTTTTGTTATGGTACATGCTTCTTAAAGAGGACTTCAGGTGCTTTTCAGAAATAATCATTGTTTTAATGATTTTTTAAAACCTCACCAATTTCCTTTTGCTGATTCTTTACACTTGCATTATTTAGTAAACCTAAATACTTGATGAAAAAGGAAAAAAGGAACCTATTATTCATTCTACAAATAGTTATTAACCCTTTTCTGTAAGGAGTCGACTTCATGAGTTCTTGAAATTTAACATAAAGGGAAGACGGTGAAGCAAAAAGCAGTTGTTGTTGCTTTAACTCTGACTCATGGCGACCTCGTGTGTGTCACGGCAGAACTGTGCTCTACAGGGTTTTCAACGGCTGATTTTTCAGAAGTAGAACACCAGGTCTTTCTTCCAAGGTGCCTCTGGGTGGACTCGAACCTCCAACCTTTCAGTTAGCAGACCAGTACATTAACTGTTTGCACCACTCAGGGGTTCCACAATAAAATAAGCAATTGCTATAAAGCTTCTGACAGAGAAGAATCATAGGAGGCCCTGTGCTGCTCACCTGGTCTTCCTTCAAGAGACTTAGAAAGAATTGCCACTACCAAAGAATGGGAAAAGGAAAAAAAAGACAATTGCCGTGGAGTTGATTCAGTCTCATGGGATCCATGTGTGTCAGAGCTGAACTGTGATCCATAGGGTTTTCAATGGCTGATTTTTTTCAAAAGTAGATCGCCAGGCCTTTCTTCTGACACACCTCTGGGTGGACCCAAACTGCAAACCTTTAAGTTGGTAGCTGAGCTCTGACTGTTTGCCCCACTCAGGGACTCTACCAAAGAGTGAGAAGCAAATATGCAAATGAAGCATATTAGAGATGCTCCTATAGTCTAGCTTCTTTTTGAATTGATAGTAGCCTGGTGGAGAAGGCTGCTCTATGGTTCTAGAATCCCTTTACCAATATTGGTCTGCCTACAAAATGTGTCTGACGAGTTTGCGAACATCAAAATAAGCACGGATCTGCAGGCTGGAGAAGCATGTAGTTCTCAATCCCAGATAAGCACCCAAGGGTTTCACAACAGAGGCACTTCTTGAGTCCCAAACCACCAATAAGTGAAGGCTGTACCATTCACCATTTCCACCACCCGTCTGTCAGCGTGTAGTACTGTGGTGACTTACATGTTGTTATGATGCTGGAAGCTATGTGTCAGGGATTAAATTGTGTCCCCCAAAAATATGTGTGCCAATTTGGCTAGGCCATGATTCCAGTATTGTGTGACTGTCCGACATTTTGTCATCTGATGTGATTTTCCTGTGTGTTATAAATCCTATCTCTATGATGTTAATGAGATGGGATTAGTGGCAACTATATTAATGAGGCAGGACTCAATATATAAGATTAGATTGTGTTTTAAGCCAATCTCTTTTGAGATATAAAAGAGAGACGCGAGCAGAGAGACATAGGGACCTCACACCACCAAGAAACAAGAGCCAGGAGAACAGCGCTTCCTTTGGACCCAGGGTCCCTGGGCTAAGAAGCTCCTCAACCAGGGAAGACTGATGACAAGGAACTTTCTCCAGAGCCGACAGAGAAAGAAAACCTTCCCCTGGAGCTGACATCCTGAATTTGGACTTGTAGCATCCTAAACTGTGAGAGAATAAATTTCTGTTTGTTAAAGGCATCCATTTGTGGTATTTCTGTTATAGCAGCACTAGATGAGTAAGACACTATGCCACCACTATTTCAGATATCAGCAGGGTCACCCACGGTGGACAGGTTTCAGCAGCGCTTCCAGACTAAGACAGACGAGGAAGAAAGGTCTGGCTATCTACTTTCAAAAATTAGCCAATGAAATTGCTGGAAAGTGAACCCTCTAGGTTGAAAGAGACTCAAAATACACATTGGTTGCAACAACGGACACAATACCAACGATTATGAAGATGGCACAGGGCAGGGCAACATTTCGTTCTGCTGTATGTATGGCTGCCATGAGTTGGCACTGACTCCTTGGCAACTAACAACAACAACAACATTCACCATTTGGTCACTCTCCAGTATGCACTTGGCATCTCCTATGCCAAGCACAGTTCTAGGAGCTGGGGACACAGTGATGAGCAAGACAGACATCATCTTTGACTTCAGGAGACAGTCAGGCAATTAAAGAAGAAACTGAAAAGATAAAGAAGGTATTCACAGATAGTGGTGGGTGTAAGGATGTAGAGAGGGGATGTGAGAGAGACTGAGGGTGGGTGTAGAGAGGGTGGTCAGGGAAGGCCTTCCGAGGTATCAGCCATGTGAAGTCAGAGAACAGCAATGCAGATGCCTCGTGCTCGCAAACAAGCTCCACCAGGGTGGCTGGGGGGCAACATCGATGGCAGAGGCCAGATCACATAATAAGGGGAGAGGGTGAGAGGAAGGAGTTCCTCTGGATTTCATGCCAATTACAAGAAGAAGGCTTTAAAAGGTTCCAGGCAGAGTAGTGACACGATCAGATTCACCTATTAAAAAAATCACCCCGGCTGCTAAAAAGGGTGGGCGGGGAGGTACTACAATCTTACAAGAAAGAGATGCTGGCATCTTGGACTAAGGTGGGGCGGTGGGTATAAGAAAGAAGTGGATACAGCTAGGACACATTTTGGAGGTAGGCCCAACAGGACGTGCTAACAGACAATTCCAGGAACTAGGGGATGGGATGTCCCTAGGGCTAATTCCTACACTTCCCCTCTGAGCAACTGAGCTGATAGGGCCTTCCTTGGGGGAGGGAAAGGTTTGGCTGATGCCAAGACCTGTTTTAGGGACATATTAAGTGTGGGGTTTGTATGTTATTAACTCAATAATGTTTTTTCTTCTAGGACATAAGCAAAGATAATGACAATAAGATCATAATGAAGCATTTAACTTTAATGTTTTCCAAAATGGTGCATATTTCTAGTTGTCTCTTTAGTATCCTCATACTTTGATACCAAAAGGCGCCCTGGCTGCTAACCTGCTAACCAAAACACTGGCTGTTCGAACACACCCAGACGCTCCAGGAAAAAAAAGACCTGGCGATCTGCGTTCGTAAAGATTAAAAAAAAAAATTATGCTGAGTGAAATTAGTCACAAAAGGACAAATATTGTATGAGACCACTATTATAAGAACTCAAGAAAAGGTTTAAACACAGAAAAAAGCATTCTTTGATGGTTATGGGGGTGGGGGTGGGGAAGGAATTCCCTAACTAAATAATAGACAAGGATCAGCTTTGGTAAAGGGAAGGACCACACACAATATAGGTGAAGTCAGCACAACTGGACTAAAGCAAAAACTAAGAAGTTTCCTGGACACATCCAAACCACTTTGAGGAACAGAGTAGCTGGGGCTGAGGCCTGGGGAACACAGTTTTGGGGGACACCTAGGTCAAGTGGCGTAACAAAGTTTATTAAGAAAATGTTCTCCATCCCACTTTGGTGAGTGGCATTTGGGGTCTAAAAGTTTTTCGGTGGCCATCTAAGATGCATCAATTTGTCCCATCCCACTTGGAGTAAAGGAGAATGAAGAAAACCAAAGACACAAGGAAAATACTAGCCCAAGAGACTAAAGAACCACATAAACCAGAGACTCCACCAGCCAAAAAAGAAAAACCAAACTCGTTGCCGCGGAGTCGATGAGGACTCATAGCGACCCTATAGGACAAAGTACAGCCTAGAAAACCCTATGGGCAGTTTTACTCTGTAACATGGGTTGCTACGAGTCGAAATCAACTAGATGCATCTAATAACAGCAATAACTTTAATACTATGTGAGAAACTAAAAATCGTCTAATCCCTTGGTGAGCGGCTGGCTAAGAACATAACTCCACGCTTCTGGTTTCTCCACCTCTCAGACCCCTGCAGGGGCCACATTTGGAAAGTTTGTGGGAGAGAACTTTGGTGCGTGGCCTCACTCGGTTAAGGTTTGGCTAACCACCTAGCTCCCACCTTCTCCATCACCACCTGTCTCCAACCCCCAGCACCTCTCCCTAACACCCGCACCCCCAGGTCGCACTCACCTCACTGACCCCAGCGCGCTTGGGGAGGTTGCCCACGACCACAGAGAAGGTGGATTTAATCGGTATTTGGCCAGATACGCGACCCTTAGGCAAGAAGGATGCCCCCGACTTTGCGTAGGGTGAAGGCGCGCTGAGCCAGGCCGCATCACCGATGCCGCCGCTGGGAAGAGAGGCTCCTGAGACAGTCCCTTCCCTACACACACACCCTCACAAGCACACGCGCGCGCGCACGCATGTCCCGCTCCAAGCTGAAGAAGAGGTTTTCTCAAAAGGCAGAGGAAACGTGGAGACTCCCTGGCGCACTTTCCTACTTTTGTTTCTTGCCGCTGCTCCTCCTGCCCTGGCGCTGTCCCGCGCGGGGTTTCGGGGATCCCTACCTGGGCCTCACACACCCCTACCCGGAGGGCTGGCTTGGGTCCGCGCGCACGGGAGGCCGCGGGGCCGAGAGACAGGGGTTCGTCCGCGCCCTCGACGCCCCGGTCCCCGACCACGCGGACGCCTGGGTCGCAGGGCCGGGCTGTGGGCCAGGGTCACTGAGCCAGGCAGAGGCCCAAGCGCGGGCCAGGACGTTGCGGGAGCCTGCGCTCGGGTCCCGGCCAGGCTGCAGGAAGCGACTAGGTCCCTGAGCGGGCGGCGGCGCGGGCCAGGACAGCGCTTACCTGCGGCGGCAGCAGCCGGCGGGGAGGGGCCCAGGCGTTCCGGACGCGGGGCTGGGGCACCCAGGGCAGCCAGGAGGAGACCAGCGGGCCCGGGCCTGGCCGTCCGACCGCCTCCAGCCCCCGCGCCTCCGGCCGCGCCGGGACCAGACGCACTTCCTCAATCCTGCGGAGGGCGCCAGGGCGGGCGGCGGGGAGGGCGGGCCGGCGGGAGGGCGACGGCGGCGCAAAAGGCGCGCCCGGCGAGTATGCCGCGCGCCTAGGGTCTGGGCGCTGCTAATTCTCCCAGAATGGGGTCGAGGGGCCCCTGGGTGCCCCGCCTCAGTTTCCCTAGCTGTTAAACGTAAATAACCAAATTTCTGGCTCCCTGCCCCCGGGAGATGACAGGCTCCCAGGGTCCTTCTGGGGTAAAGCCCTCCTCCAGGTCCCGGGCGCGCGGGAAGGCGAAGAGACAATTCCCACCTTCACCCAGCTTGCACCGTCCCGCTGCTCTGCTGGGCACCCAAATCAGTGAATTAACTCTAACTTGCATGTTACCCGTATTCTCAGGCAGAAAATATTGAAAATACAGGGAAATTCACTTGTCTACGAGCCTTCTACAGGGCAAAACCGTATTTTTAAGCTTTAGCATTTTGCAAACTGCACCTCTTCCACCATATGAATTTAACTGATTTAATTATGGATGTATGCAAAGATGCAGCTATTTGGTGAATCATTTTTAATTGTCTATTTTGTTTGTAGGTAAAACGTGGTAGAATATCGGCAATTTATGATGTTTCAACCTAACGTAAGGATGTCCATCACACCATTGAGGCTAATAGCAAACACCCGTCATAGAGGTCCATGCCCTTCCTACAAGCAGGCTTCAGATTAGGCGCTGCGTGTTCACTGAGGGGAGAGAAGCTCGCTCAGAAAAAGTTTATCAATGGACACCCTGTCAGGACCAGCCCCATAGCCTCCTCTCATGTAACGTAATGATGGGAACATTCCCAGGACTTAGCGCAAAGCACATGGATAAATGGTCACGACCCTCACTGCCATTTCACTGAAACCGGAGCAGCCACAGGGCCCCAGCTCGACGTTGCGGACACCCTGGGCAGTGGCCACAAAAAGCGCCTAGTGAGGCCCCTGGTTGGCGAGGGAACCACCGATCAGCTTTGCTCTGCCTTCAGAATTTACGGCCACTCGGCGCCCTTTCGGTTGTGCAATTCTATCCCCACCACTGGGGTCTTAGTACCAGTATGTTAGGTCAGCAGTATTACTGCCACCGAAAAGTCCCTAATAATTTGTGGGACGTGGTGTGCGTTGTGCTGAGGGAGCCCTGCGGCGGCGGAGCGGCGCCTCCCCGGGGAGGCCCCGCCACCTAGCGACGCAGTGATGAAGCGCGCGACCCTAGCCGGTGACACTGGAGCAGCCTGGGCCAATACCCAGGGGCCGATTATTTCACATTTTTTCACCACATCAAAGATTCTGCTTCCAGGTATGGCTGGTATCTGTCTCTCTCCCAACCCCATAGCACCTTCCTACAGGATCAAAGCCTCTTTTCAAATTTACAATCCCTGACACAGGCGGATAACTCAGTAAGCAAGGTAAGCATGAGCTTACTTACTAATCTGTAGTGAACAATCAAAAATGTGGTGAAACCCATGTGAAATGTTCACTACAGATGATCTGGTGAGAAAGGTAAATACTGTGCTTCCACTGCCTATTGGATAATCTGCCCCGCCAACACCAACAGGGTCCACTCAACTTCCCTGTTAAATGAGCTTGGAGACAGGCTAAAAATAAAAACATGAAAATCAGCTGGGACATTTGACACTCAAGATATCCTGTTTTGAGCTAGTTACATCCTGGCATTCAACTAAACTCTATCCATTAGGCATGAGTTAGTCATAGGTTCCCAGGGAAGGCTGTTACAGGTCAATTAAGGTTCCTTTCGGCTTCTCCTGGGATCCCACTGGCCCATGTTCTCTAGCTTTTACTCAGCACCCTACCCAGATTTTCAGCACCTCAGATTGGAATGGCCCACCTAAGGTGAGTCAGCCGGAAGCTGCCTCCAGAAACTTCCATTTCTGCCTTCTGAAGGCATAGTGGCGGGCTGCTCCCTCCATGTCTTCTAGCCATCTTTCTTCAGTGTGGTACTCCGTTTCCTCAGATGTTTCTCCATGGACACTTTTTGTTTTAAATGTCCCTTACTGTCCTGGTCACCTTCAAACTCAAGTCAGCCATATGGCTAGGAGCAAGGACATTCAAAGGACTTCAGATATCATCAGGAGGAGCAAGGGTATTCCAAAGGCGCCGCTTTGAGAGACTGTGCCCCCCCCATCCCACAGGCACACAAGTGTACACACACACCATGGCCCACCTATTGTCCCCATGTGCTTTGTCAACAATTGGCAAGAGTGATCTGGATTTTCAACATTAAGTGCACAGGTTAGGCTTGGGGGACCTAACCAAGTACAAGGAATGTTCTTGATCCAACTTCAGTGTCAGCTCACAATTTGGTGATTGAGGCTTCTTGGTTAGAAGTCTTAGAAACTTGAGGTAAATTAAACCCAAGCACCTAGATCCTCATGAAGAAAGTAACAAAAATAGACACTTACAGACACACAACTGGGGACATGGTGTTTTCCCTAAATCCTCATGTGATCTTCCTCACCACTTTCCACACTTATGGCCAATGTCCTCGTCACTGTGTAATAAAAAGATCCTCAGACAGCTCAGGTGACCAGTCTAAATTTAACGAATTAAGACACAGAGACAGTGCCAGGCTCCCTGCCTGGTTCACTCCAAAACCCATAGGAATGGGTTTCACGCTCAGGCAAAGCACTAGGCCTGATCAATTGAGCAAGTGGTATTTTATTCTAAAGTTACTGATCCTGCTTTGTTACAAGACATTTTGTACAGAAGATCCAGGAAAGAGACGTCAGCCACAGAATTAAAATGGGTTTAGTCCTCAAATGAAAAAAAAAACAAAAAACATAACGTTTCTCAAATACCAAATTTTATTTTATCATTGGTGCATTGTTGAACTCAGTCTGTAGTTAGGACCAGAATTTCCAGGCCGATAGATTTTTAAACCATACCACAGTGGTAAACCTTTAAAGAAGTGAAATCGAACATGATATAGATTTCCATTTCTAAATACAGTATATTACAGAAGGTTAAATATACCACCTCTGTGTACTTACAGCTATAAAAAGATACATTAACTATACCAAACCCATTGCTGTCAAGTCGATTCCGACTCATAGCGACCCTATACCAATTATACTTAATGTAGCATTTCATATTAAAGGCATTATTGTACAATGGAAGAATAAGAACCCTCTAAAGTGTTACTATTAAGGTTAGTGTCTATAGTTACTTGAGATAAAATCCTGACAATTCAGTGTATGAAGTCAGATCCTGATTTAACAAGTTCCTTGGTAACGTAAGTGTTAACTGATGTAGAGAAGGTGAAGTACATATTGCATATTTCCGACAAGGATGATAACCCCATTCCATAGGTGATTTTCTTTATACACACAGGTTCTGACATTGAGCTGCATCTTATCACTGCTGCCTCTCCAATTGTCAAACACAAGCACCATTTTTCCAATCAGAAAATGACTAGTTAGTAACACTAGAAGTGTCTGAACAACACAATTTAAGTTTGGTTTTGTTTTTTTAAAGCTATATGGAAACACTTGCCGTTTTCCAAGTCAAAGTTGATGGGATTGCACATCATTTGGATACACAAAGGGGAAAAGAAATCAGTTCACAACCTGTTACAGGATACTCAGACCACTTGGATTTAGAAGGAGACCCAGGTCCTCCAGGGAGCCTATGTGTTATTTGTTCATTAATCAGAAATTAACATCAAAATAGGTCTTTGAAAAAGCAGGTCTATATTGTGACACCAGTCTTTCCAGGCATACATGGTTTACTAATCTAAACCAGTAACAGAACTGGAAAAAGGACAAGTATGTAGGCTCATCATAAACCATTAAGGAATGTGGTAGAAATGTAGAATTTGTAAAAGTAAGTTAATTACTGCTTTGGTGTGTTTGTAAAATGTGGGACTTAATTACCACAGGATTCGTGGTGCTGTTCCAGGGTCAGAGCATTTCGCTCCTTAGCGTAAAAGGCGGTAACGAACTATTTTTTTTGCCTAAGAAAGTGCCTTGGTTAAGATAATGACACATTGTTAGCATATGCTCTTTGGGCTACTGATTCAGTCAGATTCCACAGGCAGTGTTGTTTTTATAAGCTGAGTCCTGTGGTCACTGTAAATATGCAGTCCTCAAAGACCCTCACTCACCCACACACAACCATGACCCCCAAATCTCCCTGCATCAGATCCTTGCAGCCTTTTTTTTTTTTTTTTTTTTACCTTAGTGTTAATGCTTTTCCCACTGAATGGTACCGTCAGCCCTCCCTCAGAAAAAGGAGGGGCTTGTTCTGTGGACAGGTGAACCTGAGGAACCCCAGGGCCCTGCTGGTGGAACATGCAGGGAGTTTTTCCAAGTTCTTACTAGAGTCAGATTCAGCAACGCATTTTTCAGCAGCTGCCGGACACTGCTAATACCACCTCCTGTTAACAATGTCCTGAGCATCTTCACTGTCCCTGGGACCCGGTCTAAGGGGCAAAACAGAGATGGCCAATAGCGCCACCCCCAGGCAGGACTGCAATTCTGCACACAACATACGGGCATCCACAGCGTGATCAATAAAACCTTAGGGTGGGAGCAGAAGAGTCATTCAAATCCAGGAGACTGAAAGCTTCCAGAAGAAAGTGTCCCAGAAAGGTCAGGAATGTCATTTTTTTCTTCGGCAAGTGTAATCCGCCACACTCAGCTGTCAAATGTTGGAGGAAGGACCCTGCCTTCCCTTCAGTGGTTCTTGTCATCAAGTTTGATGGTGACGGTTTTCACTTCTGTATATTCGCTCAGAGCATATTCACCTCTGTGATCACAGAAAAGAGAAAGATTCAGAAGGGGTGCCTTCCTTGGCCTTGCTGTGGAAACTGTGTTCTAATGCGTTATTATGACTCCGTTGGGCAATTTGGAATTTATGCAAAGGGCCAAAATGTGATGTCTCGATAGAGTAAATCAGGACTATCACATCATTAGTCAGTTTGAATAACTGGATATGTAACTTTAAGTTTAAATATCAAGGTTTTTGTGTATGATGCTTTCAAATATTCAGAAGGAAAAAAGGTTTCCCTTTGAAGAATGAAGGGGATTAAAAAAAGAGAGAGGTATATTCCCAGGGTAGGGGGAGCAGAGCAGAGGACGAGAGGGCCTGCGAGAGGGAAATTACACTGGGTTTTTAATTTCTAGATGGCAGTTGGGAGCCACTTGGAGAGCTAGAAGAGACGGCGACCCAAGGTTATTGATCAGGGGTGTGGCCAGAGGACTCAAGAGCAGCAGAGACTGGAAGGGCCTGAAGTCGGCCTTGGAGCCCAGCTGTGAGAAGACGAGGTCAACACTGACCAGACACAAGGGAGACGGTGGCGTATCCAGGGTATTGCACTGGCCCTGTGCGCGGGGCGCCATTGAGCGGTTTCTGTGAACCCGGTACGGCCCGATGTCCTTCCTCAAGTACGGTAATGTGTTAATTACAAGATTAAGGAGCTTGACTTGTATTTTTTAGCAGATATTATGGTAAAGTTATCTAAAAGAGGGGTATCAGATGTTTGGACCGGGCGCAATTTCAATGCTTGCCATAGGCGCCGTTTTCCATAGATAGGCTGCTGGCGGTACCGGGTTCACAGAAACCGCTCCGGGGCGCCACGTGCCTAGGGCCGGTGCAGTACCTGCCATATCTGCCATACCCTACTTTCGCCTCTGTTAAGCATCCTGGTATATTTCCTTTCTCTAAGTCTCAGAACCCTGGTGACCCTTCTTGGGCATCCTGGGCCATCCCGGGGCAGGTCTCGATTCCAGAACTGAGAGGTGGCTTTGGATAGATTAAATGCCTCTACAGCACTCTCTATAGCACTTGCTCTGATGTGAAGTCAGTAAAAATGTATACTTGTTGAGGAAAAGAGATGGAGTAGAAATGGCCATTTGAGTACCTTTGGATCCTCTACATAACAGATGGATCTTATCTCATCCCTTAGGCCAGTGGTTCTCAAGGTGTGGTCCCCAGACCAGCAGCATCAGCTTCGCCTGGGAACTTGCTAGAAATGCAGATTCTTGGGCCCCAGCCAGACCTACTATGGTAGGCAGAATAATGGCCCCCCAAAGATGTCCACGTTCTAATCCCTGGAACCTGTGAATATGTTAGGTTACATGGGAAAGGGGAATTAGGATAGCAGATGGAATTAAGGTTGCTAATAAGCAACCTTAAAATAGGAAGGTTATGCAGCAATATCTGGGTGGGCCCAATGTAATCACCAAAACCAAAAACCAAACCTGTTGCTGTTGAGTCGATTTCGACTCATAGTGACCCTATAGGACAGAGAAGAACAGCCTCATAGGGTTTCCAAGGAGCAGCTGGTGGATTCAAACTGCCAACCTTTTGGTTAGCAGCTGAGCTCTTCACCACTGCATCACCAGGGATCCAGTGTAATCACAAGAGTCCTTAAAAGTAGAAGAGGGAGGCAGAAGAAGAGAGTCAGAGGGAAATGAGACTTTGAAAGAATGGTCAAAGAGATGCAACTCTGCTGATTTTGAAGATATGGCTACAAGCCAAGAATACAGGCAGGCTCTAGAAGGTGAAAAAGGCAAGGAAACGGATTCCTCCTCAGAGCCTCCAGAAAGGAACACAGCCCCGCTGACACCTTGATTTTAGCCCAGTGAGACCTGGGTCAGATTTCCACACTATAGAATTGTAAATTTCTGTTAAGCCACTAATTTCGTAGTAATTTGTTACAGTAGTTATAGAAAACTAATACACCTACTGAATCAGAAGCTCTAGGGGTAGGGCCCAGCAACTTGTGTTTTAACAAGCCTTCCAGGTGATTCTGACACATCCTCAAGTTACAGAACCACTGGCTTAGAACTATGTAGTGTAAGGAAGTTCTTCCTCTTCCCTGAACCTCAATTTCATCATCTGTAAAATGGGAACACTATTATCTCCTTGCAGTTATAACGATTAGAGATAATTCATGGAGAATACCTACCATATGCTAGATAAAAAGTGAATGGTAGAAAGTATTATTATTATTTTTTATTATTAATATGTCTTTAAGATATTTAGACAGTTTCCTAAAACAAATAGTTTAAGAATCCATGATAATGGGTGAATTATTTTGTAATCTTCTCTAGGCATAACACAAAATATAAGCCATAAACAAAATGCAAAATTCAACTTCAGAAACTCCATTAAAAAGCCCAAAAGACACACGAAAAACTAAAAAAAAACAACATTTGCACATTTTTAATCCTGTATGAAAGACAGAGTGCTGTTTTCCTTACTATATAAAGAATTCTTACAAATCAATAAGAAAAACACCAACTATCAAATGGAAAAAATCAACAAAGGACATGGATTTAACTGTGTCCCCCCAAAAGATATGTTGAAGTCCTAACCCCTGGTTCCACCCAGAGGTGGCTTGGAAGAAAGGCCTGGTGATCTACTTCTGAAAAATCAGCCATTGAAAACCCTATGGAGCACAGTTCTAGTCTGACACACATGGCCTCACCATGAGTCAGAGTCGACTTGATGTCAACTGGTATATAAAGAAAAGCAAACAAAGTGATGAAATCATGTTGAATTAACATATAACTAATAAATCTAGTATGAAATCATTCCTACAAAATTACATCAATCCCTCATCCTTTCTATCCCGCAGTCACTGCCCTAGTTCCAGCTCTTGCAGCTCTTACTTGACCCACTGCAGCATCTCTCCCAATCTCATCTGCTCTGGCGCTCAAGGCCATCTGTGAGCCCTTGTCTTCTCGTGTGGAACCTCTGGGTTGTCAGCACTAGGAGAACAGGGATGGGTATCTATGTTGCTCACTGCCGTATCCTCAAAGCCTAGTCATGCGTGGCATATCAAAGGTGCTCAATACATATTTGCCAAATGAATGAATGACTAAAATGAATGACTGAACAGTGGCTACCTCTAACAAATGGGACTGAGGGTCAGGGGAAGGAGACCTTGACTTTCTACATGCCTCCTGTGGGGAATTTTTGTTGCTGGGATGATTACTTTTACTACAGCTCAAAACAAAGAACAAAGAAGCAGAGTGGCAGGATGAAGGTCATCCCAAGATCTGCACAGGAATAGATCCCGGAGGGCCCGTGGGTGGGCCACCCAGGATGGGGAAAACCATGGAATGCACCACATAGCACTCCAGCATGCGAAAGGGGAACCACGTTGCAGCCTGCAGACATTAATGAGAGACAACTGAAATGGACACTTGTTGTAAAGTCAGTTTCTGGGCTCCGTGTGAATTATCGTTCAACACTTTATCAAAAGCCTTGGGAAGACATATGCCAACGGTCAAAAAACAGATATTCAAAAAATTCCCAATTGTGGTTAACTGGCAAGATTGCACATTGGACATGTTCAGCGAATATTCAAAACCCTGCCATTTGCCAGGCAAGGGGTCAAAGCACTGTCAGGGTGCTGGGAAGGGGGAATAAGGTGACTCAGGTGAGGAAGACAAATAAGGCAAATAATCAGTATAAATTACTGCAAACCAGAAATCAGGTGGGCCCCACCCACCCTTCTGGTAGCTTCTACATCCAAGGACATTTGCTTTGGGAACTTATGAATTGAATTGTATCTCCCAAAAAGATATGTTGAAGTCCTAACTCCTGGTACCCGTAAATGTGACCTTGTTTGGAAATTGGGTCTTTGAAGATGTTACCAGTTAACATGAGTTCACGTTGGAGCAGGGTGGGTCCTAATCCAATGTAAGTGGTGTCCCATAAAAGAGGAGACGAGACACAGAGAGACAGAGGGAGATCGCCATGGGAAGATGCAGCTATAAGCTGAAGGATGCCAAGAAATGTCTGGGGCTACCAGAAGCTGGAAGAGACAGACAGGATCTTCCCCTAGAACCTTCAGAGAGAGCACAGCCTTGCCAACACCCTGAATTTGGATTCCCAGCCTCCAGAACTATGAGACAATAAACTTCTGTCCTTTTAACCCCCCAATTTGGGCCTGAAGATCCTGCTGATGGGACAAGCTGTGTCCGGCCTCTGGGAGGACAGTGTGTGGTCTGGAGACCCTGATTCCCCAGCTGCCAGGAACTGACTGGGTGAGGCAGGAGATCAGAGGGGTCCGCCATGCAGAGGAGATAAACGAGCCTGCGGGCGCTGGCTGGCTGCATTCCAGGTGGCTTGTGAAGGTGACCCCTGTTGTGGTGGGTCCAGGGACCAGGCTGCCAGGTTTAAATCCTGCCCCTGTCTCTCACTAGCAGCGTGCCTGTGGGGAAGTCACGTGACTCCCTGGGCCAGTTCCCTCATCTGAACACAGGAGCAGCAGTCAATACCCATCCCACAGGCTGTAACATGAGTTAGCACGTGCAGAGCGTTGGACAGGATCTGGCACAGAGTCTGCACTCACCAAGCTCTAGTGGGTGCCAGCCCTGTTGTTGGAGGACCCCAGAGGGGAACCGGGTGACTCCAGCCCAGCTCTCATGTCCCTGGTAGGCAGGTGGGTATGAATAGGCAACAACGTGGAGGCTCCCGGAATGCAATCAGAAACAAGACACTGGGTTTCTGCAAAGGGTCTTCCTGCCCAAGAATTTACTAAGTTCTCTGAAGGGGAAACCAGGGCTAGGATTAGAGGGAGACAAAGGGACATGCTCTACTCAGACATTCAGATGGTCATGAGGGTGTTTTGTCATGAGTCAGGAATGGACTAGAAAGAAGGACCAAGATGGGGGAAGGGAACTGGTCAAGAACATTTGCTTAGGGATGGATACTAGCCCGTTCTATTTTAGCATCTTTATGGAGAATCCAAAAGTGAAGCTGCCTGAAGTTCCCACCAAGGCCCAGACACAGAGGAGACCAGCTAAAAGGAAGCTTCAGAGTCTGTACCCATGGAGGACGTACAAGCAAGCCCAAGGTAATGCATTTGTATGCATGTAATACAAACTGTTTAAATAAAAGGGAGAACTCTGAGCTGTTAGTGATGTCCCAGGAAAGGCCCTGGGGATGTTATCACAGATGGCTCTGTGGGAAGATTGATCCACCAGCTGTTTGTCTACAAAGGGTGATAGAACCCTGAGCCCCACCAAGGAGGACGTGGGGAGAGAAGACGGCGTCTGGCTGGAGACCACTTCCCGTCTACCCTAGAACGTCTGACCAGCCCTGTACCCATGCCTTTCATCTTGGGCCAGATACAAGACCTGCCAGTTAGCATAAACCCGCAGAGCTCATTTCCTACCAGCTAGAAAGGAAGGGAATGTGGAGGGGGATGAGATGGGTGGGAAGACACTGATGAGGCCAGAGGGTCCAGGAGGAGGTGGTGCATTCTGCCTCCCAAAGGGACATCAAGAAGGAGCCAGAGTCTCCCGTGGCACATTCCTGGGGCTTCTGCTAGGCTCGGAAAGCTAGGCAGAGAGGTTTGGAGCCCAAGCTGGGGAGAGCCTATAGTCCTCGCTGAGGGCCAGGATTCATGGGAGTAATCACATCCTATATCTGGCAAAAAGGGCACTTTTTCAGTTCTGCCTGTGTCCTCACCCAACAAGCAGACGTTAAGTATCTACCAAACGCCCCAAGTGTGACGGGTGCTGGGAGGACACAAGAGCAGAGGCTGCAGGTGGATTCTGGGGCCAGAAGGAGGTTGGGAGGAGGAGGAGGGTAGGGAAGGTGGAAGTGGGGAACGGGAGGGGGAAGAGGAAGGAAGGGATCCAGACGAGCCCCAGAGGGAATGGACCACAAGCCTTTATGGCACTGCTGATCCGGACTGAGACGTAGGACAGAGGGTGAAGGGTCACCACCCTACAAATCTAGTAGATCATTTATGCACGCCACCTGCAGGCTGAGAGTGATGCAATACTTACAGTTCTCTGCCGTTCCCCGACATTTTAAAGCCGCCAAATGGAGCCTGTGCATAGATGGCATTGTAGCAGTTGATCCTAGAGAAAGAGTTAAAGATGTTCATAATGTCCCAGAAGAGGCCCAGTTGGACCATGGGTGTCCAATGGAGACCAGCCAAAGGCACCTGATGCAGAGCACTGCCTAACGAATGACCTTTAGTCTAAGTTTCAATCATTCAAACACAGTGTGCTTTCAACTTCTGCCCTCACATTCTTCCCACCAGAAACTAATGTTTGAGTATATTTAAGTACAGAGCTTTTCATTGGGATAGGAATGGAATGAAAACGGGGAGAGAGAGAGAGAGAGAAATGATGGCATAGGAGAATAAGAATTAGCTTTGAGAGTAGACAGTCCTGACCTCAAAGTTCTCCTGCTTCCTGGCTGTGTGACTCTGGGCTTTGTTGCTTAACCTCTCTGAGCCCCAATCCATTCATCTTTAAAATGGGGATAACCACACATAATCTGCAGAATATTGGTGAGGCAGAGACTATTATCCATACTTTGTAGATGAGCATGCGTTGCTTTTGCAATCAGAATAAAAACTAAAGCCAGAGGGGGTGAAGTTCAAGGGCAGTACCGCATGGCAGTCAATAGCAAGGGCGTTGGAGAAGGAGGGGTGGTGCTCAGCTCTGCTCTGCCACACAGTAGCTGTGCAACCCTGGGCAAGTCATCCATCACTCGGTGTCTCCATTTCCTTGTCTGTAAAATGGTGGTAATAATGGTACCTGTCTCAAAAGGGGGTCATGAGGATTGAGCAAAGCATTTAGAAGAGTGCCTCGTCCATAACGTGCGATTAGAAGCTGTCTGTTAATAGAGCAGTCACGAAGCTAACAAGGAAGCAAGGAAATGCGGGAAAACCAATCCACACAAATCAACTCACCAGACTGTCCCGGATTCAAGTGCAGACGCCAGCTTCAGGGCCTTGTCCAGGTTCTTTGTGAACACGGCTGCGGTGAGTCCGTATTCAGTGCTATTTGCTCTTTTAATCACTTCTTCAATGTTTTTGAACTTCAGAATTGGCTGCACTGGTCCAAAAATCTGTGATTAATGGCCAGAACGGCAGTGAGAGGCATGCTCACAGGGGAAATTTATGCTCTGAGCAGGCATTTCCTCAGTTTTGTCCCTCTTCACATATCCAAAGCACACACATGCATAAAAAGCGATGACTAGGGGAGAAAGAACCTCCAGTGGCCTTTTTAGCAGTCTGACTATTGAAATCTAAAGGGAAGGATTAAAATCAAACAAAAATCAAACTGAACAACAACAAAAAAATCTATGTAGGGTGTCAAGTCTCTCACTGTCCTCATCCTCCAGCCCTTGGAGTCACCCACACATGTCAGAGTGTGCAGACGACACAATCTTTGGGAATTTTTATTGGGAGGTTATTGGAAAGGGTCCCTGGGTGGTGCAAATGGTTTGTGCTCATCTACTAACCAAAAGGGTGGTGGTTCAAACCCACCCAGCGGTGTAACAGAAGAAAGGCCTGGCAATCTGCTTCCATAAAGATAACAGCCAAGAAAACCCTATGGAGCAGTTCTACTCTGTAACACACGGGCTCACCGTGAGTTGGAATCAGCTTGATGGCAATGGGTTTGATTTTGGTTTATTGGGAAGGGTGTTTACAGGCCCAGCTGTGAGACTCAGTGCCCAGGTTCTATGTTGGGGTTTTCACCAATGAAGATACCCTAAAATGTTCCATAATAACTCCTAGAGAAGGAATGAGACACTGTTGATTCCAGCCTTCCCCATAGCAAAGAAAAGGAAAGGAGAGAGCTAACAGCTGGATATTTAAAGGTAATCTTGAAGAAAGCTTGTAACTGATTCAACAGCAGGCACTGCTATAGCCCCTCAGGCCTGTACCCAGCCCAGCGACATACTCTCCCAGGTTCCTTAGGAACTCGGTGTCACAGAGATGTTTAAAGAGCTGAGCTTCATGCCATCATGGTACACCATAACCATAAAAGCCTCAGGGGTGAAATCTACAAAGTCCCTGCACCAGAAAGACCTTGGCAGTGATTCACTCTGTTGCAAGTCTCAAAAGGCCACCTTTCAGAGGCTAACCACCCAGAACCAGGTTCTTGCCCTCCATAAATGCTGTGCAGGAACACTGTGCGTCTAGCTTAGCAGTGGAATTGAAAGACAAAGTTAGATTTACACTCTTGGCAGGGAGGTCTCCTTAATTTCCATCATTTTAAGGACTCCTGTAATAGAAAGGAGTCCCTGGGTGGTGGAAGCGGTTAATGCACTTGGCTGGTAACCAAAAGGTTGGAGGTTCAAGTCCACCCAGAGGCACCCCAGAAGAAAGGCCTGGAGAGCTACTTCTAAAAAATCAGCCATTGAAAACTCTATGGAGCACAGTTCTACTCTGACACACATGGGGTCACCAAGAGTTGGAATTGATTTGATGGCAACTGTTTTAACTGTTTAATGAAAATCTATCCATGATGTGTTCTTTAAATGGATACTCGTAGTTTAAGTTTGGTTTGGGGAGAACGAAATCAGCTTCGGGCCCTGAATCCAAGTCTTGATTCCTGACAGAATTCACAGGTGGCCACAGCCCGCCCTGCCAGGCTGCATGACTAACTCAGGGATGTGTTCAGAAGACACGAGAGGGACTGTTGCTCCCCAGAGACGATGAGTGCTGTGTGGAAATGAGGGCGGGGTGGGCGCTGTGTGGAAACGAGGGTGAGGTGGGCGCTGTGTGGAAAC
>NW_004443955.1:12278115-12300991 GCF_000243295.1 Trichechus manatus latirostris
GAGGTGGGCGCTGTGTGGAAACGAGGGCAGGGTGGGCGCTGTGTGGAAATGACGGCGGGGTGGGGGGGTTCTGACAGACTCCGTAACTGCCATACAGTTCTCAGTGTTCGCCACGGGCAGGGGGGCAAGATGGCTTCCCTAAAGCTCCCAAAGGAGATGGTAAAGGCCACAAGAAAAAGAAAACTCCTCCCCTCACGAAGAGTTCTGGGACCCTTGGGCCCTTGAGAAGAAGTCCTGTTTGAAAGGTCCGGCCCCAGCTCAGCCCGCCGCCCCCATGGCCAGTAGCTGTTGCTGAAGCCCCCATGTACCTCCTCCTTGGCAATCCGCATGTTGTCGGTCACTTCTGAGAAGACAGTGGGTTTGATGAAGAGGCCCCTGTCTTCCATGGCTGAACCCCCACATTCCAGCTTGGCGCCTTCCTTCTTCCCACTCTCAATCAGATCGAGGATTTTATCAAACTGCTTTTGATCAATCTGCAAAACACAAACAGGAAGTAGAACTCGAGTTCCTTGAGGGCAATGGTTGCCATTTTATATTCTCAAAGCCTTCAAAATCGTCAGCCGTCCTACCCTGACAGTACTCGCCAAGTCATAACCCATGTAACAAATGTTCTTTGTATGCAAATACCCCTCTGATCCAGGCTCTCTGGAGCAGGGGAGAGATGGGGAGATGTGCTATTCTCATCCTCTCCAGGTTTGCGATTTGTTCATATGTCCGATGCCCCTTCTCTCTGTTAAGCCCATCTGTAGGTGAAATGAGATCTAAATTGATCACATTTTCTGCTTTCCTGATTCTTTGTGTCCAGCTAGGGTTGCCAGATTTAGCAAATAAAAATGCAGGATGCTGCATTAAATTTGAACTTCGGATACACAACAAATGACTTTGTAGCTTAAATATGTCCCAAGCAATATTTGGGATGTACTTATACTAAAAATATATTTGTTATTTATCTGAAATTCGAATCTAACTGGGAGTCCTGTGTTTTATCTGGCACCCCTGTGCCCTGCTCATCTGCCTTCTGTGAATCAGGGTAACAATTACCAGAACTGTCTGTTCATGGTAGAACAGGGGAGTGAGCAGGAACGCTGATCACATTCCTCAGCACTCCTGGAAGCCCCCTAAGGTGGGCTGGAGGGGCTGCTCCTTCACTAGTGGGAAACGAGCTCAGGAGAAAGGTTCCACCTTTTGCTATCTTGTCTAAGGATCACTCTGGCTGGAGTTTGTCCTATACCACTGGCCTGGCACCTGGCTGGTGGACATGGTACCTAAGCAGCTGTTGAAAGGGTACCCCTTTTTAGGAGACTCTTTTCAAAGGCAGAAGTGCTCTTCCTGTTACCCCCCTCCCCTCACTGACCCTTCTTCCAGAAATCCATGGGAGCCCTGTTCTCCACCATGACCCTGTTAACGGGGTCCCCTCCTCTTTGGCTGGGAGAGACAGAGCTTGGATAGGTTTACTGTAGCAGAGAATTTAGATAAAAAAACTGGTGTCATTTAAATAATTTTAAAGGAAAAAATAAGCAAAACGCAATGGTACATTTGGATAATTAATTGTCTGCCTCTGAGGAGCGCTTGCCCAGTCATCTTAAAGAACGTGGATCCGGTTTAAAAATACTGGGCTGGATCTCCACCTCACATCTTACACCAAGATAAATTCCAGATAGAGCAAAGATCTAACTGTGAAAAGTGAAACCATAATGTTTTCAAGCTCTTTCCTGTGGGAGAATGTCTCTGCCATCTGGGAGTGCTGGTGGCCCTTCCGTAACTCAAAATCCAGAAGTCGAAAAAGAAAAGGTTGATACGTTTGAGTATGAAAAAGAAAAAAAGGGCGAAAACATCATAAGCAAAGCCAAACGGCCATACAACCAACTGGGAAAAAAAGATTGACAAGCCCTATCGTAGAAATAGAGCTAATCTCGCTAGTGTGTACCTAGACATACATTTCTAGAATCGACAAGAAAAATGACCGACAATATATGCAAAGGAAATGCATGGTTGATAGAAAAGGAAATGCAAATGACTTTTCAACATATGATAAGATGTTCCACCTTTACTAATTGTAAGAGATATATGCATATTAAAACAAAACGAGATACCATTTTTAACTATTGGATGGGGAAAAATCCAAAAGGTTGATTGCATATTCTGTTTGGAAGGCTGGAGAAACAGACAAGCTAAGACCTTGTTGGAGGGGCATACATCGGCTCATCCTCAGAAGAAGGTAATCTGGCACACACCTGTGTCCCACTCAGCAATCCCACTTTGGAGACCCCGTCCTGGGAGTTTCCTTGCATGTGTGTAACATTATGTGCTCGCTGTGGCATGGTGTGTGGCAGCACACACATGCACATGTCCTCAGAAGATGCCTGCTTAAATAAATTATGGCAGATTCATGCATGGACTCCTATGGGCATGTGGAAGAGAATGAGGAAGGTTCCTGTGGACTGGTATGGAAAGTTCTTCCAGTTTCTTGTTAAGGGACAAAAACAAGGTGCAAAATGGTATAGATATCACAGTATGTTCTGCCTAAAAATAATGGCTTAAATAAGTGTACACATTCATATTTGTTTGTATACACACAAAGAAACTCTGGAAGGATATCTGAGAAACTGAGCTATCCGGGGAGGGGCGGGGGCAGTAAGAACCAGTGTATGGGATGGGGGTGAGAGGGAGCCTTTTCACTATATTCCTTGTTACGCATTTTGTTCTTTTGATCCAAGTGAATGTACTTCCACTCAAAAAATGAAAAAATAATAAAGCAACTGTAATAGATCCAGTAATACCCCAAGGCTCTCTCCACTTCTCCCTGGGTGAACCAAGTCTTGGGTTAAATGTTCCAGGTGTTGCTGAGCCTCCCCCTCCTCCCTGGAGGCGGAAGAGTTTGAGGGGCTTCATCAAACTACAGGTGATATGTCCCGGGTGGCTGCTGACCTCATCTCCCCTGCACGGCCAGGCCGCAGCGTCTGTCCGTTCTTCCGGCAGTGCTAGGCCCCCAGTGGAAACCCTACACATCCTAAGCTCTCCCTGGGGAGTCTGTAGGAACATATTGTTTAAATCTAGGACTCCGCCATTAAATTTCAGCTGGTGCCTTCTGTGCAGGAAGAGGAAGCTGCCAGGATGTGAGATGACGCCGCAGGGCACAGCCCCAGAAACCGAAAAATACGGTCCCCTAGGGACTGGGCCTGAAGGCTGCGCTCTCGGCTGGACAGGGTGGACGCCAGACTCCACCAGGTGGTTTGCATAATGTTTATGTGCCTTGTTGCTCAGTTGCCAAATAAACCGGAATGGCTTTGGAGAGTTCCAGAGAGTAGCTTGCCTCCAGTGGACACGGATCTAGGTCAGCTAGCTGTTTTACAGGCATGAGACAGACGGGGCTATTTAGACAGCTGTAAGGCCTCCCAGAGCAAAATGTTATTACCGTAGATGAAAAAGCACTTTGAAGGGGAAGAAATCCAACAGTGTCCTAAAATAATATTCTGAGGTTAGACGGCTTAAGTGAGCTTTCACGAGGACTTTCAGCAGCAGCATCAAAAGCATTGATGAAATCAACACCCATTCTGCTTGGCTCTGCTCTTTGGGGAGAGATTGGAGTATCTGGCTTCAAAATTCAAGACTGGAGCTTTGGATAGAGACTTGCAAATAATGATGGAGGAAGAGAGTTTCCTTAGTATAGGGATAGTCTCACATATTTCCCATCAATTCTGGATTAGCCTTAAAATCATAGAGGATTTGATAATGACTTGCGATCATGTTTGCGTTTGGATCTGAAAGTCAACCACGGCCACTGGGTTTGGAGCAAAGGCCGGGCAGGCAGTGACTGGGGTGAGGAATGTTGGCGACAGTGGAGGTGTTCCTCCGCGGGGCCACGTGGCATCAGAGACACAGGGCATGGAGGCTGGGGAAGGGCTGGCACTGCCGCCAGAAAAGCAACCCTCTTCCACGTGGTCCTCTACTCTCCACCAGCTCCAGCATCCACACAAGACAGGTAAGCAAGACCTGATAGACAGGACCTGAAGTCATGCGCAGTCATTCATTACTACCTAGATCAGGGAGCCTCGGTCATTTATATGCTCCCCTTTTAAAAATAAAAACTACCCTGTATTGAGTATCTACTAAGTGCCATGAAATTCTCATACTATTCCTATATTCGCAACCTCCAGATGAAGAAACTGAGGCTTAGGAAGATTTTGGGGGCTTTTGCAAAGTCACGGAGCCATATCTGCACCTGGAGCCACAGCTCCCCATGCAAACAGAGGCAGTGGGCAAGAGGCAAGCTCTCCCCAAGGACTCACAGACACATGACTTGGATCTCCATGGCTGGGGAGAACTTTGGCTAAAAGCACAGTGGGTTGCTGTCATGCTCCATTTCAGTAATGCATGCGATGGTCAGGCTGCCCTCTTTTAAATATTTATCCATCTGCTTTACTTCATAATTAGCAAGAAAGTGATACAGGATGTGCCCTTTTAAGAGGTGATGAAGCCCGCTGGTTAAGATCATTTTCCTCCAGCCCCTGGCTCTCCCAACCAGGCCTCCAGAGACATGTTCCTACTGCCCAGAGATGCCTCCCTGACCTACATCCAGGATCCTTTGGTTTCAGAGTCACATGGGGTCCAGGGCCTCTGCCTTCACTCTGCGACTTTTCAGCCCTGCGGGACTGGTGGGCCATGAGCCCAGGGCCTCCCTTCCTGGCTAAGGAGGGTTTCTAACACCCTTCTTTAGGGAGCCCATCCAGGAAGCCAGGTTCTGCCTGAGGCTCTGTCCCGAGGTTGGGGGTGGGCCAGAAGAAGGTGAGAGCGCTGGAGGGTGAAGGCAGATGGTGCTATGAACTAGGGGGCTCCCCCCTCCTGAGGTCCTGTGCTCTGTGTACCTGCAGAGAGCTGAGCGCCTCCATGCACCTAGCACCGTTTCATCAACACCACAGAGACCCAAGGGACTGCACCCTCGATGGGCATCTAAACCAAGCCTCACGGGTGGGGCGAGTCAGTGCCCCTTCCCTTCGAGGGGCCATAAAATCGCAGCACACCAGCCCCCAGCCAGGCACCTTGGGGTCAGACCTGTCAGTCGGTTACCTGGGGCCCCTGCTCGGTTCTGGCATCGAAGGGGTCTCCGACAGGCCGCTTCTTGGTGTACTCCACGCTGCGCCGGACAAACTCGGTGTAGATCTGCTCCTCCACGAAGACCCTGGAGGCCGCTGTGCAGCACTGGCCCTGGTTAAAGAACACGCCCTGATGGGCACACTCCACGGCCAAGTCCACTGCAGGTGGGAGGAAGCCGGTGAGTCAAGAAAGCAGGGCTGGTGGCAGCTGCAACTCTAATCGCCCAGGAAAGAAAGCTGGCCCCCAAAAGGCTGCATTTCAGAGATTAATTTTGTTCTCATTATTTTGCAGAGAGGATGGAAAAAGGATTTTCAGGTCAACCAAGTTTAGGGTTATATCCCTGACTGCAGGACTTGTCAGTATCTTTAATGTGCTAATGAGCACACAGAGTTGTAGCATTCCCCACTGTCACTTGCCCATGGAGGACCCCCATCCCCTTTTCTGGAGGACTAATGCAGTGGTGGTTCAGTGGTAGAATTCTCGCCTTCCATGTGGGGGACCTGGGTTCCAGTCTCAGCCAATGCACCTCATGTGCAGCCACCACCCATCTGTCAGTGGAGGCTTGTGTATCGCTATGATGCTGGACAAGTTTTAGCAGAGATTCCAGCTAAGATAGACTAGGAAGAAAGTCCTGGTGATCTACTTCCATAAAGCCAGCCAATGAAAACCCTATGATCCAATGATCCAATCCTGTTGTGCATGGGGTCACCATGAGTTGGGGCCAACTAACAACAAAAATGTTTTGAACAAACTTTCCAAGTACTGATGTAGGCCAATTGGATAGAACTTTTAAAGGAGCCCCAAATTTCCTATCTTGAGTGAAAGAAAGGTCTTATTAAATAACATAACACCATGTACCCACCCATTGCCGTCAAGTCAATTCTGACTCATAGCGACCCTAAGGACAGAGTAGAACTGCTCCATAGGGTTTCCAAGGAGTGGCTGGTGGATTCGAACTGCTGACGTTTTGGTTAGCAATTGAGTTCTTAATCACTATGCCACCAGGGCTCCATGTATGACTTAAAATGATTAAAAAAATAAAAGCACCTTTTGAAATGGTGTAACTTTGCCTATGTATATTTTCACCCCACCCCCAACAAAAAAAACAAAGGTCTTCCAAGGTTGAAAAGGGAGAGTGTTGACATGTTGTGGGGTTGTTAACCAATGTTATAAAACAATATGTGTACTGACTGTTTAATGAGAAACTATTTGTTCTGTAAACCTTTATCTAAAGTACCATAAAAAGTTTTAAAAAAAAATTTGAAAACCCTAAAAAAAATAAATAAAAATAAAAGCACTTATTATGGCTGAGCAGAGCTGAATATCAATTGTAGAGCAGACATTTAATTAAAACCAGTTGCAAAACCCAGGATAGTAGGGTGCTGATTAAGTAAGATCTGTGAGGATATGGGTAAGAATGGTAACTGGATGCCGCTCACATTTACACGGGGGCTTCCAGTGCTCAATCAATGGCCAGTTTTTCAGCACTCCTTCACTCCTCCACCTTCCCCCCCGGCCCCCTAACACTTGCTGGAGAAATGCAGCTTCTGTTAGCATGAAGCAAAGGCAAGAGCCCCCACGGCAAGGTGTGTAAGGTGCTAGGAGAGCATCATCAAGTTCTTGCCCCCTCCTGCGCCTCCCGACCCTCTCTGCAGCCTGGTGCCAACTTAAATTGCCCCTCCTTCAAGAGAATGAATTAATTTCCTGCATGCCACTGGGAGCAGAGTGGCGGCTGCAGTGGCGGGGAATAGTGGCATTGCAATTGATATCATGTCTGGGATGCCACTTATGTTGGGATTTAATTTCGTGCACTGGCACTGCCCAGATGAGGAGTAGGATGGCTCCAGGGCGTCTTTATGGCTCCTGGTGAAACCAGCCCCGAACAGAAGTCCTATGCTTGGGCTGCAGTCCTCCTCACTGGCAGGAGAAGTGATGACCTGAGGGGCAGATGTGGCACCCAGAAGTGGTGGCACAAGAACACAAAACAGGGGTCCTGGCTCCTGACTCCAAATGTAGGTCACAGTGGGGGACGCCCAGAACTGCTCCACGCAGCTCCAGAAACCTTAGCAACACTAACGTGCTCCACAAGGGAGCACCAACTCAGGCAAGGAGTGGGCGGTCCATTCTCACTCCCAGCTTTCCTGTCTTCCTGCTCCCGAGCTTGTTTCCTCTCTCAGTACACTCTCTCACTGAAAGTCAGCTCCAAGGAAAGGAACTGATATCAGTCATTTACACCGTAGTGAGAACTTGTGCCAGGGTCATTTTTCTCAGAGGTATTTGCAATTCCAACCTTATCTGAGTATGGAATGGGAGGCTTTATTCTACAGGAAAGGAATTTCTGGGACTAGTGGGCAGGCGGGGGCAAAGTACTTCTAGTACTCTGGAGGTCACAGTTCTGGATAGCTGACCCTGTCAGCAGGTGAATGAACGCTCAGTGCGGCCCCTTCTTCCCTCTTCTGGACGTAGCAGCCAACAATAGCATATATTTTAATATTGCGTCATGCTGCTCTGGCAAGACACCAGCTGCCTTCCAGTTACCAGACAGGGCTACTTTTCCAAGGAGAGGTGGTGGGAGGAGAGGCTAGTACTCCAGACCAAGGGATATTTTTACTGCCCACCTCTGATTTGGCAGGCCTGAGACAAAGGAGGTAGTGCAAATGGTTAAGAGAAAGGTGGGAGGTTCAGGTCCATCCAGAGGTGCCTCAGAAGAAAGGCCTGGTGATCTACTTCCAAAAAATCAGCCATTTAAAATCCTAGGGAGCACAGTTCTACTCTGCCACACATGGGGTGGCCACGAGTCGGCATTGAGTCTATGCCAACTGGTTTTGGAAGCAAAGAAGGAAGAAACATCTCAGCTCTTTGGAGCACCTGAAAGCTACACTATAGGGCATTACTGACTTGAGAGATAGAATAATTAATGCTCATTAGCATGGAGCACCTCCCTTCTCCCCACTGCCATACTCCCGCCTGCCTCCCCAGCCCCCCAGGTGACTCTGGAGAAGAAACCGCACCTGCTCCTCGTGCCCCCAGCTCCACAGGGCCGGGGAAGGTAAACTTAATCGTGAGGGGCAGAAACAGGCAGCCCTCTGGCGGCCACCTAAGCCATACTGGCGGCCACCTAAGCCATATCCTCCTCTGGAGCAGCGTTTTATCTGCCATAGAGCTAGCATTTTGATCTCTATCTGACTACTTATGGCGGGGGGATGCAGACAGGATGACCCCAGGTGGAAAAACATACCCAGTGTGTGTGTCTCTCAAGTGGTTCCGAATTTGGGCAACTGAGAGGCACACAGGGAGAGGAAGAGGTTTATGGACCCCCAAGGCCCAGCAGAGCTCAGAATGGAGGACTCACGGTCAGCGTCCGCACACACAATACATGGGTTTTTGCCCCCAAGCTCCAGCGTCACCCTCTTCAGATTGCTCCGGGAGGCGGCCTCTTTAACTAGCTTTCCAACCTTTAGGATAAAAAACAGGCAAGATTAAACCTTGAACTTGGCCCAAATGTTCGCATCAGCGAATGTTCTGGACAAGCTGGTGGCATAGCCACATGTCCAGGGCCACTCCGTCCCTTCCCAGGCTCCCATGACCCTGTGCCGCCACTCCGCTCCCCAGGCCTCTCCCCACATCTGCTCACAGGTTAGACTTCCATTCTCTGGAATCCTTGGTTCTGTCCGCTCCACTTATAGGTGTGGGATGGGAGTCCAGGAAGACCAGGTGATTCACCACAGGCCACACAGCTGGCCAGTGACAGAGTGGCCATTGCTGCTGCCACCCTCTGCCCAGGAGCTCCTGAGTCCAGAATCACCTGTCCTAGCCACCCACCTGGTCCCACTAGCCAGATACAGGGCTCAAGGATACCAAGGGGCAGCTCTTCCCCAGCAACATCTGAAATTCTAACAGGGAGATTCTGGCAGTCCAGCAGGGAAGTGAGCCTGCCTGTGTGGCTCTTTGGTACAATCTAAGGGGACTTCCAAGTGTTAGAGGAAGGAACCAATTCTCCGAAAACACAAAACGGGGAGAGAAAGGATTGGGGCCCAATGAAGTGACAGAAGAACTGCTCAGCAAACGGTAGTGCTCAGCCTCTCAAGTGTACCTAGAGGGGCCTCTCCTAGCACCGGAAGCACCACTAGATGGTAGGGTTGGCCCAAATGGCACTCTGATCGACCCTGGGCAAACAGTAAAGCCAGGAGCCAGGAACTCCAGAGCTAACAAGGGTCTCGGAAAGGGCCCCCTCAAATCCTCTTGTTCTACAGATGTGGACACCGAGGCTAGAGCCAGACACCTAGCAAGAAGAGGCAGGGCTGCTCTATTCAAGTCAGATGCTGTTTCTGCAGCACTAAGGTGTGAGTCTGGAGTCCCTGGGTGGTGCAAACCATTAACAGGCTCAGCTGCTAACCAAAAGGTTAGAGGTTCGAACCTACCCAGAGATGCCTCGGGAGAAAGGCCTGGCAATATACTTCTGAAAAATCCGGCATTGAAAACCCTATGGATCACAGTTCTACTCTGACACATGTAGGGTCACCATGAGGCGGAGTCCACTCAATGGCCACTGGTTGGTAAGGTGTGAGTGCATTTTACAAATCAGCAAGCTCACGGGTGATGGCCTGAATGAGTCTGGAACAGATTGACAGTGACAATGTCTGTCTCCAAGGAGAACAACAAAAGCCAGACAAGCTGGCCACAGGCTCGAGGTTTACTGGTGATGCTGAGGGGTTTACAGCTGTAGAAAAACATCCCTGTTACAGAGATGCTGGCTGGGTGGGGAAATCCCTGGTGCCACAGAAGCCACGTTCTTACCCATGGCATTGGCTGCCGAGGGAGCTACCACCCGGCTGGACCCATGGGCAGCCCTACAGCCACCTGGAGGATTTAGAAGCCTCTGCAGAGAAGCCTGGCAAGGGGAGGGGAGAGGGCCATTTGGATGCTGGGCGAGGACCGAGACAGCCTCAGGAGCAGCTGGAGGGCAGAAGCCACGCCATGCGACTCTCTACCTCTATCTCCAGGGCTAGATGTGGAGCTGCTGATGGGTTCAGTGTGCCGAGCACCACTAGGTTATCTTTAAAAAATTTGATGGTGGTAAAAATATAGGTAACAAAATGTTTACCACTTGAACCATTTTTAAGTAGAGACTCAGTGGCATTATTCACACCCACAATGCTGTGCAACCATCACCACTCTTTATTTCTAAAACCCTTTCATCACCCCAAACAGAAACTCAGTGCCCATTCAGCAAGAACTCCCTATGCTCCCCAAGTCCCTTGCTATCCACGAATAAACTTCCATCTCTATGCATTGTCTATTCCAGATATTTCATATAAGTGGGCCCATACAGTATTTATCCTTTTGCGTCTTAATTATTTCACTCAGCGTAATGTTTTCAAGGCTCATCCAAGTTGTAGCATGTATCAGGACTTCATTTCTCTTGAAGGCTGAATAACGTTCCATTGTATGAATATACCGCATTCTGTTCATCCATTCATTTGTTGATGGACGCTGGGTTGTTTCTACCCACTGGCTGCTGCGAATCATGCTGCAGTGAACCTGTGTGTACCTGTATCTGTCTGAGTCCTTGCTGTCATGTCTCTTGGGTATATACCTAGGACTGGAATTGCTGGGTCATATAACTAATTCTAATGTTTAACTTTTTGAGGAGCTGTTGTCCACAGTGGCTGCAGCATGTTACAATCCCATCAGCAATGTACAAGGTTTCCATTTTCTCCACATCCTCACCAACACTTGTTATTTTCCATTTTTCTGATAACAGTCATCCTACTGGGTGTGAAGTGGTATCTCATTGTGGTTTGAATTTCTCGTTGCTACTTTAATGCCCATGCATGTGATACACTGGCTGTAGCTGGGAACCTGATTCTGACTCCCCATCTCTAAGACACCCAGCCTGGCTTGTCAGAGCAGGGCAGCGGCAGCACGGTTCCACTGGGGCCACGGAAGGGGTGCAGGCTCCTGGATGGACTAAGCTAGGAAGGAATTGGGGGACACCAATTGTATCGGGGGATTTATCCTTTTCTTTTTTAAGTGCACAACAAGTACATTCTCATTAAAAATAATTCCACATACAGATGTGTGTGAATTTAAGGGTGAAAGTCTTTGTCTTCTCTCACCCTGCCCCAGGAGCAGGCCCAGAGGTGGCTGGCGAAGCCAGGGTAATATTTCTTAGGAATCCTTCTAGCCAGTTTACACACACACACACACAAACACTCTTTTTCTAACGGAATCCTATTGTATATACTTTTCCTACAGTTTGCTTTTTAGTGCTTCAACAATAGATCATGGACAGCTTTCCTTGTTAGAATTCCACACACCGCTTATTGTAATAGCTGCAAAATATTTTATAGAATAGACCTAACATACTGGAAAATATGTCCTTAAATGCTCATGAGATTATTTCTCTAAGTAGTTTCTTCAGAATGGAATTCTGAGTCAGGTTTCACCGTTTTACATTTTTGATCTGTGCAGCCAAGCTGCCCTCCATCTTAGGAGCAACGTAGGCGAGTGCCTGTTTCCCCGTATTCTCGATACCACCAGATTTCAGTTCTTGCCAACCTAATGCAAAAGCAGAGCTCCAATTTCCATTTGAACTTGCCTTTTCCTGATTACCAATGAACTAGGTTAAGCTTACTGGTCATTCAGTGTCCCTCTTCTTGGAGTTGCCCATTTTCCCACCATTGAGTTTCATTGATTTGCAGGAGTGCTTCTCATATGAAGACTATTATACCTTCAGAGAACGGCCGGCATAATAACAACTGCTTTTCTCCCCTCTTGTTACTTATCTTTTAATCTTGATTATGATGCTGTTTGCCATAAGATGTCTTACATTCTTATTTTATCTTATCTATCAATCTTTTCTTCTCAGGCATCTGTGTTCTGTTAGGTATTTATTTAGTTTGAAAACTGGACCAGTGACTTTTTTTACTGGTTGTTCTGTACTGAAAGGAGCCCTGGTGGTACACTGGTTAAGAGCTCGGCTGCTAACCAAAAGGTCAGCAGTTTGAATCCACCAGCTGCTCCTTGGAAACCCTATGGGGCAGTTCTACTCTGTCCTGTAGGGTTGCTGTGAGTCGGAATCAACTCAATGGCAATGGGTTTGGTATATTTTTGGTTTTATGTACTAAAAAGTGGACCAATTTAGAAGGAAAAAAATTGTATTTTAGCCTCTCAGAGGAAAAGTTCATGACTCTCAAGTAATCTAGTGACTGTCACTTCTGTCAGCAGCCTGTGAGAAGGGCTTACCTCTGTGGACCCAGTGAAGGCTATCTTGTCGATTTGAGGGTGAGAAGAAATGGCAGCTCCCACTGTGGGCCCAAACCCTGTCACAATGTTCACCACGCCTGGAGGGAACCCAACCTGGGGAGAAATAGAGATGGTGGTCAGAGGAAGGGGACAGATAAATGGCGGCCACATGCCACGTGTGGGCCAAGAGACCCTGGCCTCGGATGTCACTGAGCAGAGCAGCATCCCCCCTAGGAAGCCTGAGCCCGGGCAACGCACCCACCCCATGACCCAGACACCAGTCAGCTGTGGACCCTGACTCTGCCCGGGTCAGGCACCCTGGAGCTGTCTTGGTTCAGGGCTCCTGAAGGGCTTGTCTCCTGCTCTGCCCCCCTCCCACCCCATGTGCAGGTTGAACCAGGGGGAGGCACACACCCTCCTGCTAGGCAGTGCTTCCAACCCCAGAAGTGTCTGTGAGCAGGCAGGCAGCGAGGTCACAAGATGGCAGCACCCCTCTCATAGCAGAGCACCATTGTGGGGCAGCGGAAGGTACCTTTGGTCACAGCCCCCAACACTCAAAGACACTGAAATATATCCTTCCCAAGCTTCCATTTTTATTTTTTAATCTGCCCCATTGATTTTTCCAAGTGGCCATAATACATTACCCCCTCAAAGTTCTGCACTTGTTCAAACCATAACACTCCAGAACCGTCCCTTCTGGAAAATACCAGTACCAGTTCCTGTGGAGTTGACCCTGACTCATAGCGACCCCATGTGTGTCAGAGTAAACTGTGCTCCACAGGGTTTCCAATGGCTGATTTTTCAGAAGTAGATCCCCAGGCCTTTCTTTGGAAGCACTCTGGGCGGATTCGAACCTCCAGCCTTTCCGTTAGCAGCCGAGTGTGTTAACTGCACCACCCAGGGACTCCTTCCAGAAGGTAGGCAGTGCTACTTCTTTGATTTTCACATTCATGGCCCTGAGCCCTGCGTATACTAGGCCTCTTTATTAACTGAGTACGCCACAAAGTAAAGGAGCTTCATTTGTGGGGACATGCTCTGCTTCCCATTTCCAGTGACGTACTTATACACATTTTTTTAGAAAGTCAAGCTCTTAGGACACAGTGCTTGAGTGTTCAGTTTTTCTAGACACTGTACTTTCAGCAGCAGTGATTTTAGAGGTCGTGAGTCAAATCAGTGTGAATTAATCACGTCCTCCAACACCAGTACAAGGAAACCGGTCAATGGCTGGCTGTTCCAACCGTGCATCCAAGCAATAAAGGGCTAGAAGGTGTGCCCCCGATCATACTAACCCAGCTGGGACAGGAAATGAATGCATCTTTTCTCCCATCCCTCTTCGTTCTATCTCTTTTTTCTAAATCTTTGCCACATACAAGCTGGAGACAGAATGACTAAAATATGTTGCCCAGTGTGTCTGGGAGATGGCTGCCCCAAGGGAGAAGACAGTTGCCTGTGAGCAGAGAACCCTGGGGAGGAGGTGCCGGTATAAGCATGCACTACTGCAGCCACTTCACTTCCAGGAGAAAAAGGGACCATTTTATACCCCACCAATGCAAAGCCCAGCGAACCTCCCAAATATGTGGTTCCCTCTCGGGTAACCCTCCTGCACATTCTCTAGAGAAAACATTTGGTCCTAAACCCTAGGTTTGGCCCCATAATAAGAGTTAAGTGTTCTCATTAGGATCACGGGGAGGGATGGAGTTTCTTCTAGTTCAGCGACCACAGAGAGGAGAAAAAGACTACAGCTGCCAAGCAAAACTTGGGAGCCATTCCCGTCCCACTCAACCGTGAACAGGCTGGCCCCACCGCACACGGGGCGGTTCGACAGGGCGGCTTTATCTTGCGGCAGTGGCCTGGTTCCTGGGAGTGGGACTGTTATCAAGAACACATAATATTTTCTTTTTGCATGTCTTACCTCTTTGATCAGAGAGCCGAGATAAAGGGCGGTGAGGGGAGTCTGCTCAGCCGGCTTCACGACCACGGTGTTCCCACAGCAGAGGGCGGGCGCCAGCTTCCACACCAGCATCAGCAAGGGGAAGTTCCACTGCAACAGAACACACAGCGTCTGGGGGTCCGGATCCACCTCTGCCCAGTCGCAGATGCCCAGCAACACCTCCACGGAGGATGTTTGCTTTCATGGTCTAGGTTTGGGGTATAAAGGGTAACGTAGGAGTATACAACGATCAGTACCGTATTCCTGCCCAGCACTTCCCAAACTGCATTCTAGGAGATGTTAATAGGTAGTCTTTGCAAAGAGGATTCTGCTGTATGAACACTGGCTTCCCGTCTTGGAGGTTTACAATGCTATGAGCATATTAAAGGCTCTGGAAAGTCCTGCAGGAACAAGACCCACCTCTCCTAAACTTGGATACCACAGGATCGTTTTCTCTCCTTACAAAATACATACTAACCCCTCACTGAACTGGTGTTTGGTGAAATGCACTTTAGGAAATGCTTTTTCTCATCCTTCAACGACAGAAGCAAGCATTCTGAAATCACTGTGGTATTAAAAAGAACAAGCCCTAACACTCACCGAGTGCTCACTATATGCCAGGCGCTATTCTAAGAACTTTACAAAAAATGAACTCATTTGCTGCCTACAAACCTTTATGAGGTATACTATTATCATGCCCATTTACAGACAAGGGAACGGAAAGGTGAGGTCATTTGCTCAAGGTCACAAGCTGGCAGGCGACAAAGCCAGGATTCAAGCCATGCTCATGTCCTGTCTGCTCCATGCTGCTTACAATGTCGGCTTTGATGAGACAGGATGAAGCACAGAATTTCCAAGAGAAGCAGTTTGCTTGATTCTAACTATCCCTCAACCTCCCCAAAAGAATCTGTTTGTCTCCTTATGCTCCAAGGAGGCCAAATAGAGAAGCTAATCCACAATGCCAGCCCCACAGGGCCAACTAAAGATGGCCTCCTCATGGGACAGTTGGCAGCCTCCCCCCACGTGCATTTCTCCCCCACCCCCCCAGCTCTGCCTGCAGTTCCTACCGCTAGACAACAAAGATGACAGCCCTGTTTCCAAGGGTCCATGTGCTCTGTTAAACAATAACCAGTGACTGATCAGCTGCCATCGAGTCGACGGCCCCATGTGTGCCAGAGTAGAACTGTACTCCACAGGGTTTTCAATGGTTGATTTTTTGGAAGTAGATTGCCAGGCCTTTCTTCTGAGGTGCCTGTGAGTGGATCTGAACCACCAGTCTTTTAATTAGCAGCCCAGCACATTAACCATTTGTACCACCCACGGATTCCCCGTTATATGATATCAGTAATTATTTTAGGGTTCTTTATTAGGGTTCGGGGTCCCTTCTTCTTCCCCAACCCTAGCTCCTTAGCTCATAAACACCATCATCTCCCATCCTACAAGCAAACACACAACCTGCCCTTGGCCTCTAACTCTTCTAGAAACTCTCTTCTCTCTTTCTCATCCTGACTTCTTAGAAGAGCTACACCCACCTGCCCAGCACTGTGGCTCCCACTGCACCTGAAACTCCCCTCAAGGTGCTCTCAGTGAGCAAATCCAAGAGGTGCTTTTCAGTCCTTGTTTTATTTACTTCCTAATTAGGATGTGACCCCATGGACCACAGTCTCTGGAGATACATTCCATGCACTGGGATGCTGCTGACCCTGGATGGTTTCCTGTTCCTCTTCTCTTCTCACTCTGTAATCTACTCCCCTCCTTGGGCAATCCCCTGCCCCCACCCAACTGCCTCACCCATCGGATGGACAGGAGCCCCTCTGGCCTGATCGTTGTCAGTGGGGAGTTCCAGCCCTGCCCTCTCTTTTGCATCCCAGACCCAAATGTGCAAATGTCCAGTGAAACTCTGTTATTGATTGAATTATGTCCCTCCAAAAGATACGCTGATGTCCTAACCCCTGTACTGGTGAATGTGACCTTGTTTGGATATAGGGTTTTTCTTTCGGGATCAGTTAAGTTACAAGGTCATACCAAAGCAGGGTGGTCCTCATCCCTTCTGAGTGGCGTCTTATAAAAGGGGAGAACAGACACAGGGACAGAGTCACACGGGGGAAACAGATGCCAGGTGAAAATATATCTAAAAGCCACAGAATGCCAGGAAAAGCCTGGGCTGCCTAGGGCTACCAGACACTGGAAGAGACAAGGCAGATCTTCTCGGAGAGCCAACACAGACAGAACAGCCCTGCTGAAGCCCTGAATCCAGACTTCCAACCTTCTCAACTGTGAGATGATCAAGTTCTGTTCTTTAAAGTCACTCACTTTGTGGTATTTTGTTACTGTAGCACTAGAAGACCAAGACCGATCCTCTGCTTGGCTGTTCCACTGGCGCCTCTACTTCACTGCCCAGAATTACTTTCACTGTCCCCCATCACCCTACCCAACCCGCTTCCCCATCTCACCAGTCGGCAATACCATCCACCCAATTCCAGCCAAGACTCACCCCCCAGCACCCGATTAGCCATTAAACTCTAGCAAATCTACCTCATGAGAAGCTTTCAGACCCACACCTCTGCTCGTCCCTAAGCGGCTCCTCTCCTGTCCCTTCTCTAGGTGTGGACTCCCCCCTCACCCTCCTAACTGGCTGGGCCCTTTCCCTTCAGTGTCTTCAGAGCCCTGACCCCACACCTGGCACGTGGGGGTGCTCACACACGTCTGCTGAAGGCACCATGTTCTCCTTCCCCACAGAGCCCTTTCCCAGCTCACTCTTCACATGGCCAGCTCACCAGCCCCTGCCCCAAACACGCGGCAGCATCTCGACCTTCCCCAGGCACCTGCACAGCTCCCCTGCCAAGTGGGCAATGTCCCAGCCCTCGGCAGCCCAGGCCACACCCCCTGACATGGGTGCTCCCCCTCTTTCTCGCTGCTCCCCTCTAAGCTCTGGCCCTGCCCCTTTACCTGCCATCCCTTCCCAGTCACCCAGGCACTTCTGCTCCTTCTCCATACAGTCCTGCTGCTTGGAAAACCCTTTTTCCTGCAGAACACGTCTTTCTTACCCTTCAAGGCCCAGTTAAGAGACCATCTCCCTAGGGGTACTGGCCTTTCTGACCTCTCCAGCTGGACTCAGACGTGGGCCCTGTGCGCTCTGTTAAATGATATCAGGAATTATTTTAGGGTTTCCTGCTGAGGCTCAGGGTCCCCTCTTCATCCTCAGCTCTAATTCCACTGCACTTCCCAAACTGGCCCCTTGAGAGCAGGGGTGGGGTCTAAGTCAGCTCCATATCCCTCAAGCCCCAAGCTCCATGCCACCGAGAAAATGCTCAATTAATGCTGGTGCAATTGAATCAAACAGTAGAAACTGGTTCCAAAGTTCCTGGGGGAGGGGACGGGGTTTATTTAGAATCTGTTTAGAAAAGCTGCCATACTCACGGGAGTGATGGCCCCGCACACGCCTATGGGTTCATGCCTGGTGAAGCACACTACGTTGTCATCTGGAAGAGAGGCCAACAGGGAGAACAGGACATTCACATTAACCTAGGTTACGAACCATAAGTACATAGTAAAAAGACAGGAAAGAAACCGAGAGGCCCACAGGGTGTCAACTCCACCTCTTGCCCATGACACAAAGAAGTGATTCTAACTCAAATTGAAAAGTAAAACTCATTAGAAAGAAGCAGAACCAGCCCAGTGTCATGTCCATTTGGGGTTGGGAAGCGTGCCCTGGGGTGAGGGGAAGGCAGAGCCCCAGAAGAGCCACCCAACGAGGCAGAGTCCTGCTGTGGCTTACCTGTGGGGATGGTCCTGCCCTGTATCTTGTCCGCCCACCCTGCAAAGTACCGGAGGGTTTTTATGCAGCCCTCCAGGTCGATGAAAAAGGCGTGAAGGAATGGCTTCCCCGTGTCCATCGTTTCTAAGGTCTGCAATAACGAAAGGAAAATCCACCCGCTCAGGCACCACTTTCTTTTCTTTTTAACCGTCAGGCTGTCGAGGGCGGGGTAGGGAGGGGAGAGAACTTGCCCTTGGACATTGTTCTGTGGACCTCACAGTCATATGTGTCTCTTCAAAAAGTAAGACACCAAACTTAGAAGTGAGAATGGCAAGACTTCGGCTCGCTTCCTTTGGATATGTCAGCAGGAAAGACCGATCTAGAAAAGGACATCATGGTTGGTAAAGTAGAGGGTCAGCAATAATGAGAGAAATCCTGCATGAGATGGAGTGATACCACAGTCACAACAACGGACTCAAACACACCAACGATCATGAAGACGATGAAGGACAGGGCAACGCTTCATTCTGTTACATACAACGTGGCCGGGAGTCGGAGCCGACTCCCGGGAAACCAACAACAACAAAACTTAAATGAGATCTGTCCCAGATTGGCAAGGACTGCTGGTATCTCAAAACACCTAGAGCTGGGCGGAGGCATGGTGCGGGTACGGGTTACAGGAGCCTCTGGGCACCGCTCAGATGCGGGCTGACTGGAAGGAATGTGCTTCAGCATTTGATCTTCCAACGGGAGCAGCAATGGCTCAACAAGGTGCCCTGGTCCTGCAGGCTTGTGCGTTCCCAGGAAGACTCAGGGGTGAGCTGGCGTGGGTGGCTAGAGTGAGGGCTTCTCAGGACCATCATGTCTCCCATGAAAGAGCCCAGGAAGACAGCGGCTCTTCCTTCTTTGCCAGGCTGGCCATGGAAAGAGCAACAGAGCCCACAGGGGCTGCGCCATAGCACAGAGACACGCCCCTCCCCATCTGCGCTGCAAAGGCCGGACACAGTGTGGGAACGGAGCCGAGATTCCCTGGTCGTGAGGGAGAGAGGTGATTACCCAGGGGGGATTGGATAATGGCGCTCAATGGCAGGATTCTTTTTCCATGTCCAGCCCGGGTCTAAGAGAGCCCCTTTGTCTCCAGACAAGCAGTCCCAGTGTGCCCAGCCCTGAACCTGCCAGTCACCCCTTGCAGCAGGAAGTGGCCGCCCTGACACATAGCCTAGGGCTGGACTCTTGTAGCAGCATCAACGGACCGGGAGGATGGTCTAAAAGGAGAAAGGCCACTGCGTGGGCGAGGCTTTAATTCACAGTGCACCCAGACCCATCTCAGCTCATGTTTGCCAGTGCTCCGTGCTGAGTGTGACACCATGATTCCCCTTTAGAATAGGGAAACCAAGGTTAACAGAACCCAGTGACTTGTCCAAGGTCGCCCTGAGTCAGCCTTCGACCTCCAGGTAGCACAGGACCGCCTGTGGGCTGCTGTCACCCCACACTCGCAACTGGACATGCTCCAGGACAGCAACGCTGGGTGCTGGCGTTCTCTGCTTGACTTTTTCTTCAGGTCTGAGACGAGTATTCTCTAAACACGAGGAGATGGCTTTCCATGGACCTTAGCCGAGTGGTCTTGGGCAGCTCTCTGAGCCTCTCCCTGCCTCAGTCTCCTCATCTGTAAAATGAGGATAATAATAGTGCCTACCTCAGGAGTCCCTGGGTGGTGCAAATGGTTAACGCACTCAGCTGCTAACAGAAAGTTTAGAGGTTCGAGTCTACCCAGAGATGCTTCGGAAGAAAGGCCTAGCAATCTATTTCGGAAAAATCAGCCACTGAAAACCTTATGGAGAACAGTTCTACTCTGAGACACATGGGGTCAACATAAGTCGAAGTCGACTCAACAGCAACTGGTTGCCTCATAGAGTTATTGTGAGGGTTAAATGAGTCCATATCCTTAAAGCACTAACAACAGTGCCTGCCCATTGGAAGTGCTATGTAAGCGTTAAAAATGAAAATGGTAATAGCTCTGCTGAGTATTATCATCTTCCCTTTAGGCACCAGACAGGTGCTTGGCAGTCTTCATCTGGGGACACCAAGGAACAGGGCTGTGAGTTGCTAAAGATGACAGGCTGACCTGGGTCCATGATGCATCCCACCCTCAGAAGATGCTACCTGGGGCCAGGTCAGGCCAATTTGACATACAATATGCTGTACTTTGGGGTCCTATTGATTTACATTCCAGGTTTGAACTTTTCTTTTCTCAGGAGAAACCTAACAATTGCAAATAAGCCAATAAGACTGGGCTACTCCAGGCAATATCTGTGTATCTGTCACTGGAACCCACAGCTGCTCTCTGCCCTTTTCTGGATGGGACAAGGGAGAGAAGGGCAGAGGACTGCAGCGAGCACTGTAGGTGAGTGCAGGGTGTGGAGCCGACTGCTGCCTCCAGTCCTGGCTCACCACCTTTCAATGGGTAAACTAACTTCTGGGCCTCAGTTTCCTCATCTGTGAAGTGGGATAATAAATACTACAGGTCAAGTGCCTGCTACAGGCCTGGCACATGTAAGCATTGGCTATTTTTTATTATTAACTCAGGCATGTTTGCTTACTGGAGTGACAACATGAATCTGGCAGGTTGGATTTATGGAATCTGTCTAAGCAAAATTCAGGTCACAATAGGTTTAGAAAGGAAGTTCTTTAAAAAAAAAACACTGCAGAAGGACATGGAGCTGAACCTGAGAAACCAAGCGTTAGCTACTGTTTGGAGCATCCACCTCTGAAAACGCGGCCGTGGCTCAACCATAAGTAAACCACAGTCACTCCTACTTTATTTCCTTTAACATTAAAAAAAAAGTACTTGCTGACAAATGCATACATCACAGCCCTCAGATTCTGAAGAATGAAGGAAAAGTGTACAGAAAGCTGCGCACTGCATGGCCGTGGCTTAAAATGAGGGGGCTCAGAATGGGGCTCAAGTCGGAGAGCAAACAGTGAGGACCCCTCTTTGAGAGTCCCCCAAATGATAACCTAAGAGCTCAAACCTGGAACCAGGGGGCCCACCAAGGGAGAGCAGTCCAGAGCTGCCGATCCCCCCACATCTGTTCCCAAGCACCGACACAGAAATAAACACCCAGCTCTGTGGGAACCACGGCCCAGCCTGAGAACACGACCAAGGAAGCACTTTCTGGGGTGAAAACGCAAGAACCATATGAAGGTGGGGAGTGGGGCATACTGCCCTGTGATGTGGTCAGGGGTTTTCAAAACCGCATTTGCCAGCATTCTCTTGTCCTCTTTCTGGTTGTGGCAGAGAGCTGGGTCTGCATTCTTGTGGGCACGAGGTCCAGGTGGTGGGATGGAGGTGTTAGGGTGAGTCCAGCGCTCCTCCAGCTCTCCTGCTTTCGGAAGACGGTGGCAGGAAGGTGGCTTCTCGATGCTGTTTCCTAAGATGGTACTGACACTGCAGGACAGGGTGGGGAGGGTGCCCAGGGCGCATCTTCTGCCGTTTGTTATTAGTCCTCACGGACATTGCAGACGGATGAGCTCATGCCGGGTGAAAACAGAAATGTTTTTGAAAAAGCCTGTCTGGAAGCTTGAGAGTTGAGGCTGGCTTTTGTGGCAGGAAGAAGCCAAAGGCTCTGTGGAGACAGCGTTTAGTCTGGGCGGGTGCTACCCTCATCCTGATTCGGGCTACCAGTCCACACAGGATTGGCAAAGGCGGGAGGAAGGAGCACCCTTAGAGGAAAGCACCTGACAGCAGAACCCAAGAGCTCCTCAAGGTGAGGTCAGACCGCAACCCTTGACCCCTAAGAAACAAATTCCAGGACAAAAGCAATTTCAGTTTCCTTGCTAACCACGTTCTTTAACGGGATAGTCACTGTATTGCTCATTCTCAAAATCAGATCAAGAAAGGAGAGAACCAGGTTTCCAGATCTGAGGCTGAAAAGATTTCGTCTCTGTGAACTGGGCCTCAAAGTTGGTAGTGAGTTTTAAGGAGGAGTCTGAGCTAAGCCAGGTCTGGATGAGCAGGCTGCAAAGGCCCTCGAGGCATCTCTGGTCACCTACCTCAAGACCAAAGGAAGGTCTGAGGATCCCATTAAATAACACATTTACAGCTTATAAATGCCTTGGCAGCCCCATCCCATGGAAGGGACCCAACCTCATGGGGTGAGCTGAATTAATCTCCCTATTTCACAGCTGAGGAACTAAGATGCCTAGAAACCACCAGCCAGGCGGGCATGTAGCTGGAGTCAGAACCTAGGATAGCATCATTACGATTACTATTACTAATACTAGCTATCACCTATTTAGTGCCTATTAAATCTCTCCAGGATTTTAAACATATCATTCTCTCAACACTTAGATACGTTTATTAGTGACACTACACAGAGAAGTTAAGCAACTTGTCCAAAGTCACAGAGTAAGTCAGTGGCAGAGCTGGGATCTGAACCCAGGTCTTTCATATTTTGAGGCTTCCTATAACCAGGTTATCCTACGCTTACTACCACTCTACACACACTTACCAGTACTCAGTTCAGGGGTGATACAGGGGATTGTTTTAGCTGATACAGGGACAATTTTTTCTGTGAAGTGGTGGTATTTATTTGAACAAGTATTAGGAAGACAACAACTGGCACATTAAACCTGTGATTTCATGACTACTGTCACTCATGGGAAGGTGAAATCTGATTTTAAAAGGGAGTTACTATAAAGACAAACGTTAAGTACAGACATGTACAAGTAGTACCGAGATATGGCCGGAGAGCTACAACCTGGAAGAACGGAACAGACTCACCGCCTCAAAGCCAGCGCCCTCCACCGAGTTCCCTCCCCTGCCCTGGGCTGATGGTGGGGTGGGG
>NW_004443955.1:12301091-12303514 GCF_000243295.1 Trichechus manatus latirostris
ACTCACGGCCAGAACAGTGCGGTCCCTCTCCACGAGGTCCGCCAGCTGGTGCAGCAGCCGGCCCCGGCTCAGGGCATCCATCCGGCGCCATGGCGAGCCCCGCTGGAAGGCGGCTTGGGCAGCCTCCACCGCCTTGTCCACGTCGGGCTGCGGGGCCAGAACAACAGACACTGGGTGTCACCTTCTGATGCGACCGCAGCTTGGAAAGGCTCTGAGGTGGGTCACAGAGGACAGCAGAGCCTATGCCTCCACTGGGCAGTACCCAGCACAGGGCCATAAGGCAGGTGGGTAGAGAGCACAGCCACTTGTTAATTTCTACAGTGACCAAGAAGTAACTTTTTTCTGATTAGAAAAGTACTTTAAAATATTGTAAAATACCTTTATTATAATATATAATTTAATATATGTAGTATACAAAATATATACCATAAATACACAAAATTATATATAACGTAATATTATAATATATATGTTGTTTTGTGTATAGTAGAACTGATTCTGACTCACAGTGACCTAGAGGACTAAGTAGAACTGCCCTATAGGGTTTCCTAGGCTGTAATCTTTACAGGGGAGCCCTGCTAGCGCAGTGGTTAAGCGCTTCACTGTTAACCAAAAGGTTGGCAGTTTGAATCCACCAGCCACTCAGTGGAAACCCTGTGGGGCAGTTCCACCCTGTACTATAGGGTCTCTATGAGTCCTAATCAACTTAAAGGCAACGGGTTTGGTTTTTTTTTTAATCTTCACAGGAGCAGATCGCCAAGTCTTTTCTCCTGCTGGTGGGTTCCAACTGCTGACTTGGATTAACAGTCAAGCCAGCACTTTAACTATTGCCCCATTAGGGTTCCTTATAATATGTATATTATGTATATTTTTATACATAATATGTATTTCTTATAAATACATTCTTATATACTGTATATTATGTAATTTATATTATATTATACCATGTTATATTAAACAGGTAGTCCCAACTTATGATGTATTCTAGTTACAATGAAAGGCACTTATGACCACTGCAATTGTCCATTTTTTGTTATTGTTGTTATAATTCTTATCATTAGTTATATGTACTACAGACAACATACAGTGTGTAATTTGCTGATGTCATCATATCTGTACGTTTATATGTGATGTTTCCAACCCCCAAAGACAAATAAAGATCAGATTTATAAAGATACTGATAATAAAAGGCAATAATAATGAAAACTTAAAAAAAAACAAAACAACTGAGGCGTGCAACTTACATCAGAATTGACTTATCACAGAGTTGTCAGAAGGGAACCTGGTTGTAAGTCGGGGACTACCTGTATTATATTATACTATCATTGGAAACCTTGATGGCATAGCGGTTAAGAGCTGTGGCTGCTAACCAAAAGGCCAGCAGTTCAAATCCACCAGGCACTCCTAGGAAACCCTATGGGGCAGTTCTACTCTGTCTTATGGGGTTGCTATGAGTTGGAATCGACTCCATGGCGAAGGGTTTGGTTTTTGGTGTAATACTATAAAATATCTATAAAAATATTATAAAATATCTTAAGTATTTTCCTTGGTGGCCCAAGTAGGAAAAGATTTCCACTTACTAGTAGGCTTGGACACACACAATCCCTAATCCCACAGTTTACAAATTAGGTGGGAAATATCTGTCTTTACATTTCATTCCTGCTGAAAACTGTGTTACCATAGGGAGAACGGGGGAATGAGTCCTTCTCTGGATCTGAGAGCTGGACGAGTTGGAAAGTTGGCAGACAGGTAAGTACAGGTGCTACCGTTTAGCCTTCTCCCTTCAGCCTCACCCCACCCGTGGGGGCCAAGTTATGTACTATTTTATAGACAAGGAACTGGATCTTTTGTGCACTAATAGAATTACAATACAGTCTTCTTAAAAAGAAGAAAATGAGAGCTATTTGGAGTAATGTCACTTATCTTATTTTTATTTATGGGCAATCAAGAATATTAGCTCATCTCCCAGGCCCCTCCCAGTCTTTCTCCTGCTGAGCTACAGCAAGAACAGACACTGGACACAGTCAGGAGTGACCTCCCCAGGACCCCACTCTAATCCTTTTTTTTTTCTTTAACAACAACTATTGTAGTGTTGCTATCAGTTGGAATTGACTTAACCGCAACGGTTTATTTATTTATTTATTGGAGACTTGGAGCCCTCATGGCACAGTAGTTAAGAGCTCGGCTGCTCACCAAAAGGTCGGCAGTTCGAATCCACAGCCACTCCTTGGAAACCCTCTGGGGCAGTTCTACTCTGTCCTATAGGGTCGCTATGAGTGAGAATCGACTTGACGATGGCAATGGGTTTGGGATTTTTTTTTTTTCCTTTTTTTTTTTTATTGTACTTCAGGTGAAGGCTTACAGAACAAATAGTTTCTCATGAAACAGTAGTACACATATTGTTTTATGACATTGGTTAACAA
>NW_004443955.1:12311150-12413514 GCF_000243295.1 Trichechus manatus latirostris
CCAGTTGTTTTGTCTCCCGCTGGAAGTTCCGTGAAGCTGCTCTCTCGTACCCCCGTTTGCTGGTCTCCGATAGGAGTCCAAGATGGTGGATCCGCGCTGCATTAGCTGGTAGGGGACCTCTGCATGAATCTCTCCTCACTCTCTGTTCTCTGTCAGTTTTCTCATTCCATTCGGTGCTTGGCTGAGTTCTTTCTCTCTTCATTTGATGTTTTAGGGTTTCAGGATTGTTATTTTCTCTGTTCGGCTTAGTTTTTCGGATCGTTGCTGTGGAGGGAGTACTGCTTCTGCTTAGAGCGCCATTTTGCTGGAAGTTCCCAGGTTTGGGGTTTTTTGTTTTTTTTTTTTTTTTTTTTTTTAATTGGAGGCTTGCCTGGACTCAGTAATTTACAAATAATAATTAATAAAAATAAAAAGTTTCCAAAGCATCTATCCCAACCCCACCCCAGAGGTCCTCCAAAGCTTGCTTGGAGAAGAGCAGAAGCTTTGGCAAAGGAGATACTGGGGCCTTGAATTCCCCGTCCAGGATCTGGCTTGAAGGTCGGCTTTGCCAGAACCTCTCCAGCTGCAGAGGAGGCGGTGGCTCTTCGTGTCTGTTCAGAGTAGTCACCTAGACCAAGGGAAAACAGGAGCCTGGGGCCGGGACCTCATTCTCTTCCCCACACCTGTGCAGCCCCCAACCCTGGAATCTCCAACTTGGAATCCTACTCAGCACAATGCCACCTCCCCCTGGCTCCACGCCCTCACATCTTTGTAAACAGAGCTTAGCATGGGGCCCTGCACATAGGTTCCCTACACACGGAACCCCTGTGTATTGCACACCTATGATGAAACTACTGTTGGTGGGCTAGACTTTAAGCCTCCGTTACATAGTCGACATTCACCCTATCCACGTTCAACATTCACAGCACACTCATGATGAATGGCAAAGGAGCACTCTAGAGGTCGAGTGTCCTTAGAAAAGCTTCACATCTAACCTTCCCTGCAACAATACTTACATGCAGAATATACTTTATAACCTTGAAATTTATAAAGGACACACCCACAAGTTCTTTAGTTTCTATATTATAATATATGCCCTGCGCTATGAAACAGGATTACTTTACATGATCATGTAAGTTTCAGGTAGAAAAGAAATTTGGCAGTTATGTGACACTATCACCCCCCAGCACCTGGTCAACAAGCCTCTCTCTTTTTTTTCCCTTTAAGTCTATTTTTTAAGTGTCTCCTGCTAGAATGCTACGTTTTGTGAAACACACCAGCCGGAAATGCGTTCTGGAAAGATTCTTTAATGCCTCCAGGTTCAAATAATTGCTAAAAACCTTTCCTGGAGCCACGTGACGAGAATAGCCGACGTCATCCTCATAGATGGAGTAACATCTATCGGAGGAGTGGGGCTGGCGTTTGCAGCGGGGCATCGTAATTGATCCCATTCTGGGATGTGTGTCTGCCAAGTGCAGCTAGCCCAGGCCCCAGCCTGAGTGTGGGCTGATTCTGTCTTATGGCTGAGCCAAACCTCTTCCTCATCCTTTACTTGTCTGTAATTAAATTACTTAGAAAAATAAAAAATAGAAAGCACCCACCTTATCTCCTTCTTCCACTTCACATATTTTCTCTACAGTTGAAGGGTTATATGTGGCAAACTTTTTTCCACTCTTGGATTCATGCCATTCGTTGCTGATAAATATCTAACCGGGAAAGAAGGTTGCAATGCATTAGGTTTAAATCAAAATCATATTATTTTAACATGTAAAGAATGTTAGGTAACATCTTGTTCGAGCCCTCCCCACTTCCTCCCTGCCTGCTGCCAATGCTCACGGTCCTGCGGCTAACTAGGAGTGGACTTAGAATTTGAATCCATGTCTCCTGACTCATAATACATATTTGGAGAATAGCTTTGTCATAATAAAACTAACATCATTTAGAATTTTTTTTCTAAAACGCTCTCTCTTTTTTTTTTTTTTCCTAGCAAAACCTGGATTTGCAGAGGAATAGTTTATTAAAGGGTGTAAATTGAACTCCCCACCCTCATAGAGTTTGGGGGAAGATTAAATGGGTTCATACATATCTCAGGTGCCAAACAATCCATCTGCCCTTGAGGGCATGTAAGCATTCCCTTTCTCCCCTTTCCTGTTGCCACCTGTGAGGAGATCATCCGAATACACTTTTCACAAGGATCTTACCAGAATCCTTTGTCTTCATTAATGCACATCAGAACCCCCCCACCCCCTCTTTAAAATCTCTCTGTTTATGTTGGGTGTAATGAAACAAGGTGGCTTTCAGTTTTGAAAGACAAAGATAAATATCTGGTTACAAAATTTTCAGATTAGATTAAGAGACATAAAAAATGACCATTTATACCATTTATATCCAGACCCAAGAATTAACCAGAACACAGCCGAGAATGAGAACATTAAAAAAAGAAAAAAAAAAAAAGATACCATACGTCGTGAGAATTCATAAAGTCCATGCACTGAACTGTATGTGCTATTTACTCTTAGTTTACTCTAAATTCTAACTGCTTTGAAAGGACCACATTAAAGAGAGAAGAGTTTCTGGAAAAGAACTAGGAACAAAGGTGATAGATAACATATAAAACACATTCTGACGGTATGGTGGTCCCACCCATCCGGTGAGAGGAGACAGCCCTCCTGCTCCACCCTGTCCTCAAAACCCACTCAGGGTCAGAAAGACACCAGTTACAGACATGTGTAAGAAGCTTTCCATCAGGCTGAGCTGCTCTCCAAACCTTGAATTGACATTATCCCCTGAAGTCACCTTTAAACCAAGTAAGTTTAGCTCAGAGTAAAGATTATCACCCTTGAGCATTGCATTTAAAAAAAAAATACACACACACACACACATATATGAATGGCCAAAGGGTCAACAGCTATTTTAAAGCACAGAGGAGAAAGTTGGGAGGCAGGGAGATTACGTAAATGTAAGTGAAACAACTGGAACAGAAATAATGAGACTGTGGACACAATGTGAAGAATGTAACCAAGGTCACTGATCATTATGTCTAGAAACTGTGGGATAAGAGTGGATTTCGATGTGTATATTTTCATCAAAAATAAAATTAAATAAAAAGCAGCAGCAGCAGCACTTCCATCAAATAAAATACAGTCAGTAATTTGTGAGTATAGAACTAGCTCACCAGATCCCATTTCTCGATCCCTTGCTTCTCTTCGAATTCTTTAAATTGTGTCGCTACAAGGGCTAATTTCAATTATTGTGAGATGTATTTATTTGGAACACCTGACTGCCAACAATGATAGATGAGAGAGGAGACTGTTTCATCAGATGGTGTGGGCTGGTTATGTTCCCTGTAACAGGCTTTCCAGCATGAATTCTGCAGCATGTCAGGAACGAAGCCTCATCTGGAAGCTGCTGGTGAGCCCCGTTCTGCTAATGCTCAGTGGAAAGCCAGGAGGTCTGTGTCCAGTGGGCACAGCATAGAAGACAGGCTCTAGGGGGCCGGGTGGGTGAGGTGACCCTCTCCCAGTTTGGGATCCAGAGTTGAGAGCATCCCTGACCAGTGAGATGTGCCCACCCGACTCCTCAAAGCTCAGCACCTTCAATGCGAGGCCAGACCCCCAGGGAAGCACGTGAGGGAAAGGCCAGGCTACAATTACAGGTTTCTTCTTCCAGCTGAAACCAAATCCAAGAGTTCACTTTTGCCATCCAGCAAGTAATCACTCAGTAACAGCAAGAAATTAATAAGTGGAGAAGAGGAATTCAGTTAGCACAGGGAGGGAAGGGCAAGGGGAAGATGAAATTTCATGGGTTAGATAATAGACTGTTAGGGAAAATTGCTGATTCTAGGTACTTCCTAGTATCAGTTCCCAGGGGCAAGGAAAATGAGAAGGTGGTGGAAGAGAATATAAATAAGGGGGATGGAAACAGACTGCGATGATCAGATGTCTGTTACACTTCATCTCCAAGCATGTGCCTCCAAAAAACCCATTATTTCATCATTCATGACACTGATTGGTAAGTCCTTTCTAACTACAACTTTAAAGAGAAATTCAGACTGCTTGATTCTTACCATATTTTCCTATTACACTAGTTCCAATTTAGCAAAATTATTTGTCTTAATACTATACTAAAAAAGTAATCCCATAAGTGGTTTTTGCTGTTGACTTTCTCTCCAATAAAACAAAACAAAAACACAAATTAGGAGGGGGTTGGTGACTGTGCTCTGTCAATTATATTTGTTGAAACTTGAGTTAGCATAAAGGGCCTGGAGAAGGACTGTCCCCCTGCACTTGTGAGCTTGTATGAAACAAGCCTTCCAGAGGTATAAAGATGTAGAGGGAATTCACATTTTACAGAAGGAATAGAATGATATGAGCCAGGTCGGGCTGGAACGCCACAGCTATTCGGAGGTGGCAGCTGCCTGAGCGGGTGAAGACGATGATGGCGGCCACACAAGTGACTCTGCTAACACCATTTCCAGGAATTTCCATTGGACACTCAGGCTGCTCAGCTAAACTCAAAAGCAAGCACGCTTTCAGGGTATTTATACAGGAGCTTTCAAAAAAGGAGATTTAGGTAATTTTATTTTTCATAATAGAGAAAATAAAACAGATATTTTAATGAACCAGAAAACCTTAAAAAGAATCTCTGCTACTAGAAAAAATGTTATAAGCAAAGGAAGAGACCCCATAAAGCAAAAAGGGCTGCTACCTCCGAGTCCCCCACACACCAGAACCACACAGCACATCCCTAGAGAGTCCCACGTGAAAATGTGAGGACAGTAAAGGGGCTCTGACAAAGTCCGCCTTCTGGAAGCTGGGCTGCCCTGGAAAGTAGCACCACTGAGGCTGGGGCTGGACAGACCATCTGTGGTGCGTCCTCCGCTAGCAAGAAGCACCATGAGTCAGTTTTGAAAAATAACAGACTCATACACTCCAGCCCTCCCGGCTGCCTGCCCTGGGGCTCCAGTCTGCAATCCTATTTCTCTCACTTACTCTTTCCTTGGGCCTCTGGCCTCCCTCTGTAGCCGGAGGCTCCCTAAGCACTGTGCAGTGGCTGCCCCCTCAGGACGTGCTATGTGGGGGCCTATGCAGAGATGGGCCAGGAGCAAGGCCGGAGGAGGCAGTGGCCCACAGCCCAGGTGAGGAGGGCCTTCTCAAGGTCGGGAGCCCCCTAAGATTGCTGGTTCACCAGCCCCTTCCACCTCACCGCCCTTCCTCAGCTTTAATCCCACACACATCTTTTTTTTTATTTTGCTCAACTGGCAAAGGGGGGGTGGTGGTGGGGGGCACGAAGTTCGCAGACACCTATTGCTCTGTGAACTTTCCAAGATCCTCCTCCATCAGGGCTGCACATGGACTTTTCAGTGGTCTTAAAGAATCATAGAGAAAGAGGGAAACCATTTCACATCAGAGCTGATCACTCTGCCAGGACCAAGAAGGTAAAGAGAAAAGGACACTAATATATTTACTTTCTGATTTCTATATGGTTTTTTTAATCCTAAGGAGGAGTGGGAAACAATAACATTGGTCTCTAAATAGTGTTAGGGTCTAAAAAATGAAGGTGATATTCTCACAGTCCCCAGAAGTTGTGTTGGAATTTTTGCTCTGAAGCTGATACTCCTAAGGAAACTACATTGAAAATAATCTCCAGCATTTACTGTAATGTGTCTCTGTCAATTACAGAGGCCGGTGAAAACACTTAATTTAAATGTCATGTCATCAGAGGCAAGGCCGACACCGGGAATTATGCGCCAAGAAACCAAAATCTGAAGGCCACACATAGTGGCCGGACGTTTTCTCCGCTTGATTAAAAGTATTTGAGAGGCATAATTGCTACTTTTGAAAGTAAAGTTGACGGGAGAATTTTCTAAGTGCTGTGTCAGCTGGAATTGGGGACGAGGGGTAAGACGCAAAACCTCAAGAAGAGTCTAGGTTGGCGAAAGTGAACCCAACAGCAGTCCTCGGCCTGCGCCCTGGTCCGTGCCCTCTTCCCTGGCCGAGGGCGAGGAGCGCGCTCCCAAACTGCCTCCGGGTGCCTCTCGGGCCGCGCTTCAGGGCGCGGGGCCCCCAGTCCACCTCACCCACCGCCCCAAGCGGGGCCTCACCACCTTCCTTTTCGCCCTGGCAGTGATATCACTATTTTGTGGCCGCTTCCGCCTCCCGGCCGGCAGCGCACAGAAGATGAGAGCGGCTGGCCCCCGAGGCGCGACGGGCCCAGGCACTCCGACCTTTCCAGCCGCGGGGATCGCGCTTCTTGTCTGTAAACATCAGGACCTCAGCGGCTAGGGGCAGTTTCATCATGCAAGCACCTTCCCACTTCCCCTTGCTCTCCTGGTAACCCAAGTACAAGCTAACTAGAAGGCGCCCGACGTTTCCCCATTGCTCCCGACGACATTCTCCTGAAGTATCCCAGTTGCAGCTCCAGATGTAGTCAGTCCTCTCAGAGGGCTCTTGGCATTGCCTGCCACCCTCTGACTCTCCCGAAGCCCGACCAGTTCAGCCCAGGAAACCACCTCCGGGAGTCTGCGGGGGACCACCGCGCCCCGGGCACATGCTGGCCGTGCACCTCCGCTCGCGTCGCAAGCGGCGCTGCAGCGGAACGTCCGGGCCGCGCCTGGCTGCAGCCTGGCCCGCGCCGCCTCCGCCAGCTTCGAGGCTTGGAGCGCCGCCCGCGAGGCCGCCTGCGGTCCGGATCGCGGAGCCCCCTCCAGAACGGCGGTCGGCGCGCGAGGCGCTGCTTCCCGCCCGTGATGCCCGGCGTGGGCGCAGCTTAGCGGCGACCCAGCGAAGGTCTCTACACCGGCCTCCGAGCGCCCGGCGGAGTCCGCCGAGGGACAGCCTCCCGTAGCCCGGGCACCCTTGGGGGCCGAGCGGCGGGGTTCCCGGCCTGCTAGCCCCTCGGCCCTGCCAGCCCTGTCTCCCCGGGGACGCACGACCCTGTCTCCCCGGGCCAGGCTGCCCAGAGCAGAGCCGGGAGGCCGTCGGGTGGGAGGGGCGCCCACCTCACCTTGGTGAACTTGACCTCCAGGTTGCGGATGGGGCGCGGTAGGATAGATGGTTTCCTGTCGGGCTGCCCGTTCTCCATGGCCCCGTTGGTGGTGGCCATGGCTCCTCACGCTCTCTGGCCGAGGCGCCCGAGTCTATGACGCCTCGGCTCTGGCTTGGGCGGTGCGCAGCCTGCTCGCGGGGTGACAGCTCCGCGCGGCTTTATGAAGCGCCCCACGCCTTCCACCCGAGGGGGCGTCTAATTGGCTGCAGGACGGGAAGGAACGGAGGGCGGGCGGGCAAGCGGGAGGGGAGGGGGCCGGCCCGCCCTCACTCCACCCCGCCCACCGGCCCTGCGGGAGCCCGGCCACCCTCCGCCCCGGCCCGGGTGCCGGCTGCCGTGCCGCGCGCTCCCCAGCCCGGGAGTCTGCCCTTGGACTAGCTCGCCGAAGCGCCGCCCGGGCCCCGGAAGTCCCAGGGCTCGGCCCGCGGACGGGGCAGGGAGACGGGGTGCGCAGTCGGGCAGGGAGACGGCGTGCGCAGTCCGACAGGTTCGTCTGCGGCACCTGCCGCCCCCACCACGCCGCCGCTCCGCGGACTCTCCCAACTCCGCGCACTCGCCAGGGGTCGAGGCTCCGGGCGGGCGTCCCCACGTCGTTGCTCCACGTGCCTCGGCCCAGAGTCCGGCTGCCGGGTCCTGGCTCGCAGGACAGACTCCTGCCGCGTCACCCCTGGTCTGAGCTCGGGACCGCCGGCAGACGCACTCAGGGCCTGGCTGGCAGGGAATTGCCCCGCGGCCCTGAAACTTAACCTGCAGAGGGCAGAAAGGCGAAAGAAAAGCGTTCAGTCCTTTCTGCGTCGCGCTATTGAGCTGACCATCCATCAGAGCTGCACACCGTCCTCCAGCCCAGGTCCCTGGGATACAGTTATTTTTATTTTTAAAATGCATAAATTATACCTCTATTAAAAATGAAGAAAAAAAAGGAGATCTTTGTAGCTAATTTTTTAAGAGTTGAAACTCTTGCCCCGTGAGTCCTCATGACTTCCCAGGAAAGCAAGAGGCATGGCCAAGTCTTTGCATTTTGCCATTTGGGAGACAGAGGCTCCACCAAGCCCAGGATTTGCCCCAGGTCCCATCTGAGACACGGAGCCGGCTCTTCCGCAGGGCGTTCCTCAGGTCGCTGGGAAAATGAGTGGAGCATGAACTCTGACAAAAGCAGTGGTTTAATCCGCAGATAGGATCAGCTCCTTCAGTGCCCTTGTTGTTGTGCGCCCTGAAGTCGGTTTCGACTTCTAGCGACCCTATTGGACAGAGTAGAACTGCCCCACAGGGTTTCCTAGGCTGTAATCTTTATGGGACCAGGTTGCCAGGTCTTTTCTCCCTCAGAGTGGCTGGTGGGTTCCAACCATCCACCTTTCCGTTAGTAGCAGAGCACTTTCACCCACTTTGCCACCAGGGCTCCTTTTAGTCCCCTTAATGGCAGACATTGCTCTCTGACGGATAATGTTGGGGGGTGGGGCACTCCTTATTTCCCTGAGGCTCCTTCTGTCTGTTTTGAAGGCTTTGGTGTCCCTCTCTCCTCTCTTCTCCCTCACTGCAGTGCTGCAGGGTGTCCTTCTGGGTAAATGGGGTAAGCTTTTGGAAACCCCTCACCAGTCCATCCGCCTTGGGGGTGCCTGTGCTTTTCTTGGTTGGAATGCACAGGGAGGCAGAGGAAAGGGGGCAGTGGGGTTCCTGGATCAGTGAGTTTCTCGACAGTGCCAGGCCCAATAGCATGGGCCAGTCTGTTCTGATGCCACGTCCTTCTGTGATGTGCCTGCTGGACCCTGGGCTCTCTGCCCTCTCAGGTCTCCTGGAAACATTTGGACAGATGTATCACCCCAGGGCCCCTGGCCGGATCTGAGCCCCGGCGTCTGAGTGCCAAGGCCCAGGAGGGCCTGCAGCCTCTGGTAGCAGCTTTGCTGCCTGGCACAGGGGCCAGGGACTCAAAGCCAGTGGGCACCCCGAGCATCATGAGACTGCAACTAGAGAAGCTTTCCAAACAAAACTAACATCTGCAGAGTTTATCTGGGATCCTGGATAGTTCAACTTATGTCCCTACAGCCAGAACTTCAAAAAGGCAGGGGGAGAGGAGGGGACAGGGAGGGGTTGTAGAGGAACTGTGTGGTTCAATAAAATAATTGCTGGATTAATGGGGGCAAAGAAGGTGGGGGCTCAGAACTATGCTCCTTTAGGGTAAGGGAGTGGAGCCTGTTTGCTCAGAGGTGGACAGGCACCACCTTGCAGGCCAGGAAGTCAGGAGTGGAGGCCGCCTCACCACATACCCATGACACCCCCATGGCCCCTGGCGTCTCGCCTTAGGGGATAGTTGCAATGGTGCCAACTGCCTCACTGGCAGCTCCTCCTGTGGTCACCCACGTGATCCTGGGAGCCTGAGATCAGAGCGGGACACTCATCGATGGGCCTTGTCATAGCAGTAGGCCCCTCAAGAGCAGGTGAGCAGACTGGGCCTGGCTCTGGGCTTGTCCAGACCAGCAGGCTACCTCTGTTCCCCTCCTCTTGCTGCTCAGCAGGCCTCCAACCTCACTGGGAGGAATGAGGGCAAGATGCTATTCTCCCATTTTACAGGTGAGTAAACAGAGGCATGCAGCTACTTGCTCCAGATATCACTGTCAGTGGAGGAACCAAGGGCAGACACTGGGGGTGGTGGGAGGGTGGTGCAGGGCATAGGAGGCGGAATTTCTCTTTCCTTGCTCTGTATCCTTGCTCTTCTTCCTACTTTACCAAGGTGAGCACCGTGTCCTGGGGTCCCATGGCACTGCGCTATCCTAGAATACAACAAAGGTGTCAAGTGCTTGACTGGCAAAATGCAAAATGGGAGCATCGTCCCTCCCGGCTGTGCCATTCATAGGAATCAAACCTTCAGCCCTGGCCTCAGAGATGGCAGCCACATGAGCTGGGCTCACTGGGTATCTGAGTATCCAAGGTGACAGAGAATCCAGCCCCTTTCTACCACATCCTTGGCCTGGATTCCAGCTGTGTGCCCTGGGGTTGCACACTTGATCTCTTTGAGCTTTGATTTCCTTTTCTGTAAACTAATCTTCCCACATTAGTGTTTGGGAGGCTCAAGCAAGATAATGGTGTGGAGGAATGTTCTACAAACTGTAAAGTGCTGTATAAATGCCAGTTCTTAACTGTCCTGTTGTTCCTGGAGACTGACTCCTTAGCAGGTATCTCTTTGTGGAAGTCAGCAAGTTTCCGCGGGGTTCTCTCCACCTCCTGGGAGCCCCCTGGTCAGTGGTTATTCTGTTGATTTCATTGTGAAAACAGTTTTTATATCAAGCTCAGGTCTGTGGTGTTGCCATCATTTATTGCTTGGCTTCTTGGCATCTTTAATGATCTGAGTTCAAAACATTTCATGTTTAAGCCTTGTTTGTTTTATTAAAACTCAATAAAAATAAGCATGAATAAAAGACTAAGGTGAAAAAGAAGTCAAATAACCCCCCTAAAGCTCAGTCTAGTTCCGTTTTTAAACCCACACACATTTGTGGGAGATTCTGGGTCTGTAGCAAATGTAATTAATACTAATGAGGATAGAGATAACGGAGGCTCCACTTTGCTTTACTCTATTTCAAGCCTGGTACCTAAGCCTGAGATGGTCTCAATAATAGATTTGACACATGGAACACTAATGACCAAAAACCAGACAAGGTGTAGGATGACATCAAGGACACCATACATGAAGAAAGCAGAAGGTCATTAAAAAGACAGGAAAGAAAGAAAAGACCAAAATGGAAGTCGGAAGAGACTCTGAAACTTGCTTTTGAACCTAGAGTAGCTAAAGCGAATGGCAGAAATGCAGTAAAAGAGCTGAACAGATTTCAAAGGGCGGCTCGAGAAGACAAAGTAAAGTATTATAATGAAAAGTACTTGGAGTTAGAAAACCAAAAGGGAAGAATAGGCTCAGCATTTCTCAAGCTGAATGAACTGAAGAAAAAATTCAAGCCTCGAGCTGCAATATTGAAGGATTCTTTGGGCAAAATATTGAATGACACAAGAAGCATCAAAAGAAGATTGAAGGAATACAGTCACTGTACCAAAAAGAACTGGTAGACGTTCAACCATTTCAGGAGGCAGCATATGATCAAGAACTGATGGTAGAGAAGGAAGACGTCCAAGCTACACTGAAGGCATTGGTGAAAAACAAGACTCCAGGAATTGACGGAATATCAATTGAGATGTTTCAATACATGGATGCAATGCTGGAAGCGCTCCCATTCGTGTATGCCAAGAAATTTGGAAGATAGCAGCTACCTGGCCAACCGACTGGAAGAGATCCATATTTGTGCTCATTCTAAAGAAAGGTGATCCAACTGAATGTGGAAGTTATCAAACAATATAATTAATATCACACACAAGTAAAATTTTGCTGAAGATCATTCAAAAACAGTTGCAGCAGTACATCGACAGGAAACTGCCAGAAATTCAAGCCAGATTCAGATGAAGTCATGGAACGAGGGGTATCATTGCTGATGTCAGACAGATCTTGGCTGAAAGCAGAGAATACCAGAAAGGTTTTACCTGTGTTTTATTGATTATGCAAAGGCATTCGACTGTGTGGATCATAACAAATTATGGATAACATTGAGAAGAATGGGAATTCCAGAACACTTAATTGTGCTCATGGAGAGCCTGTACATAGACCAAGAGGCATTTGAACATAATAAGGGGATACTGCATGGTTTAAAATTAGAAAGGGTATGCAACAGGGTTGTATCCTTTCACCGTACTTATTCAATCTGTAGGCTGAGCAAATAATCCGAGAAGCTGGACTATATGAAGAAGAACGGGGCATCAAGATTGGAGGAAGATGCATTAACACCCTGCGTTATGCAGATGACACAACCTTGCTTGCTGAAAGTGAAGAGGACTTGAAGCACTTACTGATGAGGATCAAAGATCACGGCCTTCAGTGTGGATAACACCCCAACATAAAGAAAACAAAAATCCTCACAACTGGACCAACAAGCAACATCATGATAAACAGAAAATGTTGAAGTTGTCAAGAATTTCTTTTTATTTGGATCCACAATCAATATCCATGGAAGCAGCAGTCAAGAAATCAAACGACATATTGCATTGGGCAAACTTGTTGCAAAAAGACCTCTTTAAAGTGTTAAAAAGCAAAGATGTCACCTTCAGGACTAAAGTGTGCCTGACTCAAGTCATGGTATTTTTAATCATCTCGTAGGCATGCGAAAGCTGGACAATGGATAAGGAAGACTGAAGAAGAATTGATGGCTCTGAATTATGATGTTGGTGAAGAATATTGAATATACTACGGATTACCAGAAGAACGAACAAATCTGTCTTGGAGAAGTATGGCCAGAATGCTCCTAAGAAGTGAGGATGGTGAGACTTTGTCTCATGTACTTTAGACATGTTATCAGGAGGGACCAGTCACTGGAGAAGGATGTCATACTTGGTAAACTAGAGGGTCAGGGAAAAGGAAGAAGACCCTCAACAAGATGGAATGACACTGTGGCTGCAAAAATGGGCCCAAGCATAGCAACAATTGTGAGGATGGCATAGGACCATGCAGAGTTTCTTTCTGTTGTACATGAGGTTGCTGTGAGTCAGAACTGACTCGACAGCACTTAGCAGCAACAACAACATCTAAGCCTGGCTGAGGGGAGCCGGACCTCTGACAGCCCAGCCTCCCAGAGGTCGCCAGTCTGCAGAGCTTCAGACTCTCTGGGCTTCTTGCTCTGGTGGGCAAGACCAGCCCAGGGCCCTGTAGGCTGCCTGTTCCCAGGCCGCTCACCTCCCCTAGCCGCTGGAGTCGGGCCAGGCTCTGGGCCAGGCTGTGTGGAGCCCTTTATCATGGAGAGCCGAGCTCGTTGTTGAGGGTGCTTCTCTGAGGTGAGCGAAGCCCGTGCAGCTTACCTCATCCTGCGGCTCTGATGTGGGCTGTTCAGTGGCTCAGGGCAGGCGACCAACCTCAGTTTCCTTGGCTATAAAATGGGGCGACAGGTGCTGCTGAGGTGAGGGAAGGTTGACTGCCCTGTAAGTGCCTCCCCACCAGTGTCAGTGAAGTAGATGCGACTACACCATTCCATCTTCAGGGAACACCCAAGCAAAATCTGCTTTTCTGTGAATTTTCATCAACAATCGCACAGAGGCAGGAACACCCCAGGCCTAAGAAGGTGAGCCAACTGGCACCCAATGAAGCAAAGAGAAAGTGGAGAGTACACCACTTCTCTCAGCTGTATACTTTTCAGCCTTGATGGTCCTTTCTGGCCCTGAGGGAAGATCTTCCGCACACATTACTGATCTGAGGCAAATCAGATTTAGACCAGGCAGAAATAGAGAGCTACATACAAACAAAGGGAAGACATCAAAATATTTGTGTGTGAGGCCTTGCTTAGGCCTCACACACAAACAGCCCAATGATTCATGGCTACCAGAACTTTCCTCCTGGCTCTGCCTGGTAGCTGAGAGTTGTCACAAGGCTAGGAGAAAGCATAGCAGGTGAGGTGGAGACAGCTGGCTGACCACTGGTTGGTAAACTTCTTTCTATCCAGAGGAGCCCCATATTATTAAGGGCAGCAGCACTGTGTCTTGATAAAACATATTTCCCACCCTGCCTTGCAGACAGGGGCGGCTAATGAGATATAAGCAGAAGTCTTTGGTGTGGGCTCCCAAAGAAGCTGTTTAAATGAGGCTAAGTCGTCTGAGAGGCAAACACACTATTGCCCTTCCCCGTCTTCTCTCTTCCAGCTGCCTGGAACACGGGCAAGAGGGCTGGGGTTCCATCAGCCATCTTGTGATCCAGAAGTAATTCTGAAAATGGAAGTCACATGGTAAGGAAGTTGGAGCTGAGACATAGAAAGAGCCTGGGTCCCTGATGATTCTGGAACCATCCTTTCGGTCTTGGATTTTCTTCTCTGGGATTCTTTCATGTGAGCAAAAGGTAAATCCTTGTCTTAATTAAGCCTGCTATTTGGGCTTTCTGTTATATATGGCTGAACCTAGTCCTAAGTGATATAGCTGGCTGTTTAAATTCTACCCCATCACCATTGACTAGAAAAGACAAACTCCTAAACTCAAGTGGAATAATTATGTCATCTTTGTATATAAGGAGCAGCACATTTAAAAAATCTTATCACCGTTTCTACTATATTGACATTCTGTGGACATGCTGTGCTAATTTTATAGTAAGCGAAGCAACAAAGACAAAACTCACCCTCGGATGCAATAAATGGAGCCATCTCATTGATTCACCCTCAGTGTTCATTGCCTAAATTGATGGGGAGTTCCCACCCGAGGAAGAGAGTCCTTTTGGTGCAAAGTCCCTCTTGAGGCCAGGTAGGTCGTCCCCGGTCCTGTGGTACCCATGAGTCTTAGCTGTCGGATACAAGTCCATGAAGGAAAGATAGGGGATGTCACTGCACAGGTCCCCGGGCCCACCAGAATCGGAAGGTGCATGCACTTGATCCCGGCAGCAAGAAGTCAGACTTCCTGTTTTAATGTATACAAAATGTCACTCCATATAATCATTGCATTTTGCCCCTAACACTCCACTCTTCTCAATACTGCCACAGGACATTCTCAGTGACATGAGAAATTGTCTGCAAACTTTCCAGCCCTCTTCAAAATTCAGAGATTCTGAGTTTTGAATCAAACTTGAATCTTTGTGGTGTTTGAGTTCAGTTTACTCCAGACAAAACATACTTCCTGGTTAGAAAATCATTTAAAGGGGCTTATAAAGGAAACGGTTCTGGAAGATTCCTGGACACAAAGTGGCTCTCACTGAACAATTGTGCTGAGTTAAGCCTAACTGAATCAGAAACATACATATTAAATTTCCCTTGAAATCCACATGGGTATAAAAATGTCAGGAAAGGGGGCTTAGCAAGATGCATTTTGACAAACCCATAATGTTTGAAAAATAATTATTGAGTGTGTGTAGGCTTGGCGAACCACTCCTGGGCTTGTCTTCCCATCCCCACAGCGACAGGATGGTCCCCTTGCCTTTTCTCCCAGACTCCCTGAAAAGGAGCATCAATCACCGAAGAATATTCCCTTGGATTTTTGCCATGACTCGAATTCTGGTGTGGAGACAGAGGTGGGGATGGGAGGTGGTTAAAATCTGTGTTCTCACGATATTGTTTGGGGTTCCTCCTGTATTTGGGCCTTTGTGGTGTGAAAGTTACTCAGGCAGCACTCTTGAGGTTTCCCGTAATCAGGAAGTCTCTATAAAGCTCATCACGTCCTAGCACACGTTCAGGCATAACAGATGGGAAGCCTATCATGTACATTTTCATCTAGTTTTTTTAATATGGCGCTATGGTGATCCTGAGCCCTGGTGGCACAGTGGTTAAGCATTTGGTTGCTAACCAAAAGGTAGGCAATTTGAATCCACCAGCTTCTCCTTGGAAATCCTATGAGGGCAGTTTTACTCTGTCCTATAGGGTTGCTATGAGTTGGAATTGACGGCAACGAGTTTGGTTTTTTTGGTTTTTGGATGGTGATCCCAAAACATTCACTACCACCAGTGGCATGCATTAATTAGTGACCTCTGGCATTTTCAGATTTGTCATACTTTTCATGATTGATCATGTCTGCAAGCATTGAGTTTACATTATATTATACTAATTACATTATATTATATTACACACAGTGGCTAAGCGTTTGGCTACTAAGCAAAAAGTCGGCAGTTCAAATCCACCAGCCGCTCCTTGGGAACCGAATGGGGCAGTTCTGTTCTGTCCTGTAGGGTCGCTATGAGTAGGAATCGATAGGGGGCAATGGGTTTTTTTTTTTTTTTTGGTTTATATTATGTTATGTTATATTGTTATTATAGCAAACATAATTTATCAGTTAAGAGATAATGGATTGGATGTGATGTATTTTCCACCAGTATCAGTAAATCAGCGTAAATATTAGGAACAAAACATAGATTTCTAGATCTTACATAGCTTAGGTGTGCATCTTATAAATTCCATGGGTGCTTTAGTTATCATTAGTTTGGGCCTGTTTTTTCTTACAGGAAGTGCTGGCATTTGCACCTGTTTTCTATCGTCCATTGAGTATGTTGCACTTCTCCAGTGGGCCACTAGATGTCATGGGACAAAGTTGAGTAGGGAGTTGCCGCTGAAGTTCCTTCTACTGTGGGAAACATTCCCCAACTTACAAGTAAATGGCCTTGCAAAGTTTTATTGACAGTAGATTTCCCCCAACTTCAGTTGTACCATAGACCCAATGCTAGAATTGATGACTAGTGCCCAGGCGAGCCCACAAAAGCCCACTCACTTCTTAATGAGCCTCAGGTGCGTTTGAGCTTTTTGACCTGACAGATCTGAGTGTGAATCTGGGCCCAAGTGAGAACCTGGGCTGACACCTGGCCTTTGTGGGCCTGCACTTTCTCTTCGGAAAATAGGTGCAACGATTTCTGCCCAGCAAGAGGGTCTGAGGATTCACACGGTGGCAGTTGTGACATGCCTAGCACATTTGCAATAGAACAGAAAAGACATCAGGGCTGTCCGACATTCTGTCATGACTAGCCTGGCTGAAAGCCCTGCCTAGGACCCTACTCTGCTGCCTCAGGCCACTGGTACAGGATGCCCGCTCTCAGTGTCACCCCACCTGGCTGCTCGGTTGCACCCTGGGTGCCCATACAGACCCTCATCCTTCCTGTCCGCTCACACAGGCAAGACAGCCAATGACCTCCTCCTAGAAATTTTCCAAGGGACTGCAGGAAGTAGATTTTTTTTCTTATGCCAAAGAATGGATGTGTATGAGCCTAGGAGGTTAGTCTTGCAGGCAGACTGGGTGGGGACCCAGCTATGGCGTTTAGTAGCCTCATTATTTAGACTCCCTTGGCCTTAGTTTCCTCGTCTTCATAAAGGTGATGGAAGCTTCCTGACCTTGAGGGCAGTGGTGGTTTGGTGGTACAATTCTCACCTTTCATACGGAGGCTTGAGTGTTGCTATGATGCTGAACAGGTTTCAGCAGATCTTCCAGGCTAAGATGGACCTGGAAGAAAGGTCTGGAGATCTGCTTCTGAAAATCAGCCAGTGAAAACCCTATGGATCACAACAGTCCGATCTACAACCCATCATGGATGGGGATGGCACAGGACCAGGCAGTGTTTTGTTCCATCACGCAAGGGGTTGACATGAGTCAGGGCCGACTCAGTGACAGCTAACAACAACAAGCTTGCTCATGACTGAGAAACCTGGGTTCGATCCCTGATGTGGCAGGGACAGTTCCTGTCTGTGTGCAGTAGGTGGAAGATGGACTTCAGCCCTGGCCAAGGAACCCCCAGCCTGATGGGCAGCTTCTTAGCCCTTCTGGAACCTGTTTCTTAGTTTTCTCTCTGGTCTGTGCCACAGGTGGCTTTCAGCAGCTCCAGACCCCTAAGGAGAGAGCCTACTTTCACGGACTCCACTCCCCACAGTCCCAGCACACATCCCCCTTACATGTATTTATGCTTCACCCAAGATCACAGACATTTCCTGGGCTCCTGCTAAAAATCTTTCTGGCTTTGGGCTTCTGAAAGCCCAGCTTTGCCTGACTTGTTCTCTCTTTCCTGTCTCATAGCCATACTCGGAACTGATGCTTGCCTATCTTCCCCAGGCTGACTCTTGCAGACTGGCTGGGGCCCTTGCAGCATTTGTAGAGAAGAGTCTTGAAGCTCATAGACTTATCATCAGGGTGTTGTGATTGATTAGCTATGTCTGCTGTGGGTATGGGATGCAGATTCATGGATGGATGGGTAGGTAGATAGATAGCTGCCATCGAGTCATGGCAACTTTATGTACAACAGAAGGAAGCGTTGCCTGGTCGTGCACTGCCGGCATGTTTGAGTCCAGTGTTGTGGACTTCCATCTCACTAAGGGTCTCTCTTGTCGTCTCTGACCCTTTATTTCACCAAACATGATATCCTCCTCCAGCGGTCGATCCCTCCTGATGATATGTCCAAAGCAAGTGAGTCAGACAATGTTTTGTTGTGCTCAGTAAGGTTTTCATTGGCTAATTTTTGGAAGTAGATCACCAGGCTTTTCTTCCTAGTCTGTCTTAGCATGGAAGCTCGGCTGAAACCTGTCCACCATGAGTGACCCTGCTGGTATTTGAAATACCAGTGGCCTAGCTTCCAGCATCATGGTAACACACAAGTCACCACAGTATGACAAACTGATGGATGGATGGTGGGTGGGATGGAGCGAAGCCCCCAAACCAGCCACTTCTCACACCGTTATGTGCATAGAAATCACGTGGGATCTTGTGAACATGCAGATTCGATTCATAGGGCTGAGGGGGAGCTCAGGACTCTGTACTTCTAACAAGCTATTCAAAGTGTGGTCCCTAGACTGGCAGTCTCAGGCCTCCTGGGAGCTTGTTAGGCATGCAAACTCCCAGGCCCCACCCCAGCCTGCTGTTAACCGGAGCCCTGGCAAGTCCTATAAGAAGGGCCACCAGGCTTTAGTCTGGCTGTTCCTGACCTCCCGTGAAGGGTACCCAATCTCTGCTAATTGGACCTGCCACCCTCTAGCCCACTTCTTCAGGATGCCTGAAACATATCCTTCTCTTTCTAGTTCTCTATTTTTAAAGTGGAGATGATGTCACATTTCACCGTGAGCCCAAGGCAGGTCCAATACCCGTCCCACCCACGGTCCCAACTCCCCCACCTTCAGAGCCCACTCACAGCTACCAGCAAAGGAATGGCTTTATAGAACTTGATCAGTACAATTTTACAAGATCAAAGCCCAGAAACATCAGCGCAATACTATTAGGAGGAGGTTATGGTTCCACCACCCGTCTGTCGGTTTCTCTACTGTGGTGGCTTGTGTGCTGCTGTGATGCTGGAAGCTATGCCACTGGCATTTCAAATACCAGCAGGGTCACACATGGTGGACAGCTTTCAGCAGAGCTTCTAGACTAAGACAGACTAGGAAGAAAGGCCTGGCAATCTATTTCTGAAAAACAGCCAGTGAAAACCCTATGGATCACAACAGAACATCATCTGGTATAGTGCTGGAGGATGACCCCCTAGGTTAGAAGGCACTCAAAATACACAGTGGCCCCAACAATGGACCAAAGATCATGAGGATGGCTCAGGACTAGGAACTGTCCAGCTTTTGCATGCTAATGAGGACATTGAAAATACCATGGCTTGGGTCAGGCGCACCTCAGTCGTCAAAGTGGTATCTTTGCTTTATAGCACTTTAAATAGGTCTTTTGCAGCAGATTTTCCCAATGCAATACATTGTTTGATTCCTTACAGATCATCAAAACCTATTTCTTATTTCACAGGTATGTAAACTCTGGACCAGAGGGCAAGTGTCTTTGCCCAGAGACACAGAGACAGTTGTGGCTGAGCCAGGAGCAGAGGAACCCAGGCCACCGGCTCCCAGTCCAGGATGCTTTCTTCTACACTCTGTGAAAACCCATAATCCCTGGGCTCACGCCAAAGCAGCCTCTTGGTTTGTATCTTGAAGGAAGTAGTAAAAGTCAGTCTTGATGGGCTTCTAGTAAGCCAAAAGGTTTTCTGCTCTGTTAAAAAGCATTTTATGTACTAGACACCACAACTATAGAAGAGTAGGACATGGGTTTTACTCTTAAGGACTTTATAATTTAGGTGGGAAAATAACCCTGTCCAAGCAGCATGATTAATGATCAATTCAAGATGTTACGCCATCCTGGACAGGAAGGGTTGGAGACAAGGGGTGGTACTCCTGGGTATGTTGTCGTTCGGTACTACTGAGTCGATTTCAACTCATAGTAACCCCATGTGACAAAGCAGAATTGCCCCACAGGGTTTCCTAGGCTGTAATCTTTACGAAAGCACTTCACCAGTTTTTTTTTTTTGGTGGAGCCGCGGGTGGGTTCGAACTGCCAACCTTTAGGGTAGCAGCCAAGTGCTTAATCATTGCACCACCAGGGCTCCTATTCCTGGGTATAGGAAAGATTTTTTTTTAAGAGAGCTATCCACAGTCCATGAGATGGATTGACATGGTGGCTTCAACAAAAGGCTCAGACACACCAAAGATTGTGAGAATGGCACCAGACCGGGCAATGTTTCATATACATAAGATCGCCATGAGTCGGAACCGACTCAGTGACAACCAACAATACCAATATACATGGCTGTATGCTTGGGCCTCTGTGTCATCACCCCACTTCGGCAAAATAAAAGCAGACAGCATTGGCTTAATCCTATCAGAGGTGCTAGAGTCCCAACTTCATGTCTGTGCAAGACCTCTGTGGATGCTGCTGGGGCTGCAGAGCCTGCAAGCCAAGGCCCCAAACCTATCACTTGAGCACAATGTCCTTTGGTCCTGCCGTTTCTGACTGTCCTTCAGCATTCCCCAAGTAGGGCTTTTAAAAATAAAATTATTGTGGTAAAATATATATAACATAGAATTGGGTATTTTAACCATTTTTAAGTGTACGATTCAGTGACATTAATTAAATTCACCATGTTGTGCAACCATCACCACTGTCCACTTCCAAAACTTTTCATACCACCACAAGCAGAAACTCGGTACTCTTTCAGTAACAACTCCCCACTCCAAGTCCCTGGTAACCACTAATAAACTTTTGTTTCTATGCCTTTGCCTATTCTAGATATTTAATGTAAGTGGGATCATAAAATATTTGTCCTTTCATGACTGTCATGGATTGAATTGTGTCCCCCCAAAATATCTGTCAACTTGGCTGTCATGCTTCCCAGTACTGTATAATTGTGTACCATTTTGTAATCTGATGTGGTTTCCTTACGTGTTGTAAATTCAATCACTATGATCTAATAAGATGGACTAGTGGCAGTTATACTGATGAGGTATACAAGATTGGATAGTGTCTTAATCCAATCTCTTTTGAGATATAAAAGGGAGAAGCAAGCAGAGACGCATGGGAACCTCATACCACCAAGAAAGCAGTGCCGGGAGCAGAGCGTGTCCTTTGGACCTGAGTTTCCTGCGCTGAGATGCTCCCAGACCAAGGGAAGATTGATGATACAGACCTTCCTCCAGAGCCGACAGAAAAAGTGTTCTCTTGGAGCTGACACCCTGAATTTGGACTTGTAGCCTACTGGACTATGAGAGAATAAACTCCTCTTTCTTAAAGCCATCCACTTGTGGTATTTCTGTTATAGCAGCAGTAAGTGACTAAGACAATGACTGACATTTCACTCAGCACCATGTTTTCAAGGTTCATCCAAGTTGCAGTACGTATCAGGACTTCATTCTTTTTTTATGGATGAATAATATTCCATTGTATGGCTGTACCATATTTTGTTTATCCATCCATCTGTTGATACACACTTGGATTGTTTCCACCTTTTGGCTATTGTGATAATGCTGCATTTGTAGTATGTACTGTAAAGAGTACACTCCTTGGGGAGTGCCAGTTGGCTTCCAACCTCTTAGGTGCTGAGAGTGCCCAAAATAGGTGTGACTTTGACTGTTATTAGAGAATGTCTTGCTTACGTGCTTGAACACAAAATAAAGGCCACCAACTTACAGCCAAGCTGGTGTCCAAAGGTGGTTTAGAGAGCTGCCCCACACTCCCCCTGCCCCTCTGTCCTGGCCCAGCTCTCAGAAGGCTGCATGGCACCCCAAGCTAGGCATACCACATTTGGGATGTTGGTTCTCAAGAGGGAAAACATTTTTAACTATTGAGTTTCTTAAAACACAGCATCCAGCTCTGAGCTATTACAGATAGCTATCTCTGCTCCTACCCTGCACAGAGGGACTGATAGACAAGCTTTCTTTTTCTCTCCAAGTTGGGTTGGAAGCTTGAGTGTAGGTGGTCTTTCTACTGTTGTCTAACAGCTATTACTCACCTACGGCCCTTTCTCATCTTTAAAATGATCTAGCAACTTCCTTCCTCTTAACGCCTGTGATTGAAGAAACTTATTTTTGGTAACTTTCCCAATCAACAAAACCAATCCCATTTTAAGGTGAGGAAGTACGGAGTTACGATACATCACTGGTTTTTTGTGGGTGACACAAAAAAATGTTAAGCTTGACCCTAACACCAGTTGCTGTTGAAAGGCACTGGCTTGTACAAAACAACAAACCAAATCCCAAACTGTCTATTTATGGTTATCACGGGTCACTTCATTAAGCCACAACTCTGATTACATTCTTTTTCCTGCCCTACCCTGAAGGCTGAGCTCTGGGGCCAGGGGGCAGGGCCTGCTCTTCCGGGAGAACTGTGAGTCTAAAAACACATTTGGCCAGAATAGATGTGGGTGGGTGAAGGAAACACTCAGGCTTTGAGGGGCTTGTTCCGGGCCCTGGATTCATGCCCCCTCCCTGCCGAGCTCCATCACCTCTGGAGACCCCTGGCCCCAGCTGCACCTGCAGAGACTCAATGGGAACTTCTTGGTTGAGGAGGGAGAGGGCGAGGTAGGTAAGGAGCAGGTGGGAGTATGTCTTAGTCTGTGATAATGGTGTACGTGCAGAGATCTTAAGGAAATGGGAGAGAGGGATCAGACGGGCTGGTGATTGCAGGTGAACTGGAGTGTGGACACGCTTGACCCTCTGTGTGTCAGCCCCTCTACTGAGTCACCCTTCGTTTTGGTGGCATTTTTCCCGGGTCCTCACTGCTGTTAATGACAGGTATGAACCATATGAGTGAGAGAATCGTCTTCAATCCCAGTGCCTGTAGCCCTCCACCCTATGGGCTTTGTGCAGGGATCTGGTCTTGGATGCGTCTGAGGGCTCAGTCCTTTGGTTGAGAGGCAGGTGAGGCAGAGGAGTGAAGGCAGGCCGGGGAGGCAGTGTTCTGGGTCTCAGTCCTACTCTCGGTGGCCGGTGGCCTTGGGCCAGCCCCTTTGTCTCTCTCAGTCTCAGCTACCTTGCCTGTTGTTGTTATTAGCTGCCGTTCAGTTGGCCCTCGACTCACGGTGACCGCACGCACAACAGAACGAAATGCTGCCCATTCCTGTGGCATTCCCATGATCTGTTGCACATTGGACTGTTGTGATGTATAGGGTTTTCACTGGCTCATTTCTGGAAGTAGATTGCCAGGCCTTTCTTCCTAGTCTGTCTTAGTCTAGAAACCTGTTAATCTCCACTGAAACCTGTTCAGCATCATAGCAACATGCAAACCTCCACTTATCACACTTACCCATGGACAGTGGCAGCTGGTCTCCAAAGACGGCCCCATGAACGTGCCTCCTTGTATACCCCCCTTTGTGTAGTCCCCTCCTTCACTAACTCAAGCTGGCCCTACCACTGTATTCACCACAGAATGTGGCGTGTGATGCTGGGCCAGTTCTGAGCCTAACCCTGTACGAGGCCTGGCAGCTTCTGCTTCTGCTGTTGGGGGCCCTGAGCCACCATGTAAGAAGTTCAGCTATCTTTAGGAGAGCCCATGTGATGAAGCCACATGGAAAAGGAAAGGCCCTGAGACCCAGGGAGGGAGAGGCCCAGCAGTCCCAACATCCTGGCTGAACCCGGTCTCCTGCCATCCCTGCCAAGGCTCCAGGCAAGAATGAAGCCATCTTGGACATCAGCCCCAGCCACCCTCTGCCTGGAGCTGCAGGAGAACTCCAAATAAGCCCAGCAGAAGAACCTTCTCACTAAGCCCTAGCCAACCCTTAGAATCGTGAGAAATAATAAAATGTCTGTTGTTTTAAGCTACTGAGTTTGGGGGCATGTGATGCAGCAGTAGATCACAGAGGCATGGGCATACCTTGGACGAGGAATGCCAGCTGCCTGCTCTGTATCCACTGTGAGGACTGGAAAGGACTTCTGTTAAAGTTCTAATACAGTGCCTGGCACATACCCGTTGCAATCGAGTTGATTCCAACTCATAGCAACCCTATAGGACAGAGTAGAACTTCTCCATAGAGTTTCCAAGGCTGCAGTCTTTATGGGAACAGACTGCCACGTCTTCGCTTCCACGTCTTTCTCCCGCGGAGTGGCTGGTGGGTTTGAACTGCCAACCTTTCAGTTAGCAGGTGAGTGCTTAACCTCTGCACCCCCAGGGCTCCTTGCCTAGCATAGCAAGTGCTAAAAAAAAAAAACCTGTTATTGTTATAAATGAATATAAATAGGCGGCCTTCCCCTCTTGAGCCCTAGTCAATCTAAACGCTGATCCGTCGTGGACCCTGGATCCCTATATCCTGGAATCTTGTTCAGCTCCATGAAAAGGGGCCCCACATCTGCCTAACCACAGGCAGAGCCATATTTCAGAGGTCTGGTTTGACATTTACAGGGCTGCCATTATATGTTGGGGCCCAAGTGAGGCACTGAGGTTCCAGTGGTGAATCCAACACATGGTTGATCCCACAGCTCTTACAGAGCTGAGGAGAAAACAAACACGGAATGAGAAATTGCACGTGTAGAATAGTTGTACGAAGAAGTGCAGGGAGGAGAGGGGTTGGCTAGGGTTAGTTCCATTGCTAGCAATAGATTGGAAACTACAGCGGCTTAAAGAAGATAGAGGCTTATTTTATTTCCACCTAAAAGAAGTGTGGAGAGGAAAATCCAGGGCTGGTGTGGCCATTCACCATTCATCAGAGAGTCTGATGAATTCTGTCTTTCTGCTCAGTCTTCTTAGCCTGTAACTTCCATCCTCAAGTTGGTGCCAAAATGGCAGCTGGAGTGCCAGCAATTATGGCCACCTTCCAAGGGGGAAAGTCAAAGAAAGCCTGCCTCCTGGCTTAATTATCCCCCTTTGAAGAACTTTTTCCAAAGCCCCCCCACCCAGCCACCCATATCCTCTTCTTACATCTCCTTGGCCACAGACGTCTGTAAACCTGGGAAATGTAGTTTTTTTAACTGGACCCATTGCTGCCCCCAACAATATAGGGATCTGTTAGTAAAGAAAAAAGAGGACTAGGTATTGGCATCAAATAGCAGCCTCTGCCTCAGGGACTGCTCATAATCACAGGAGGTCATCCTGGAGTAGTGATATATTTAAGCAGAAAGAAAGCAGGAATCAATTAGACAAAGAGCATTGCCAATGGAGAGAACCAACGTCTCCACAGAGCCCAGAGAGAAAAATCTCATGAAGCCTTCAAGGAACAGACAGGGGTTCAGGATGGGTCTCTTACCCCTGAATATAGTGCCCTCATCTGCTCAGCAGGCGCTTCCTTTAGCTCAAGACTTGTTAAACCACGAGCCTCCCCATCTGCTGTTCACACTGGAAGGTGACTGAGTTTCCACTGTTTACCCAAGGGCAGACTTGGGCGATGAGGAAAGCTGAGAACCATGGACCATGATGGAGAAGCCCCTTGCCTTCCCTTCTGGCCTGAAGTGACCTCTGGGGACGATGGGCACAGGTGACTCTCTAAAGCAGTGGCCAGAGAGGCTACAGTCATGAGAATTCTGGATCCAGCATGCTTCCACCTGCTTGCTGATAATAAATACATGAAATGATATTTTAAAATGATTACCTCCTTAGCTCTGGGCCCTATTGCAACTACTCGTCTAAATACCTTTTGTTCGGCTCCCACAGACTAGTTCAGCCTGTGAGGGGGTCTGTAGGGAACTCAGCTAGATCTGCAGCCAGACAAATGTAAAACATGCTGATTTTTTTTTCCCCTTCCTTTCAACAACTGAGCCTGCCAAGCCCACTTCAAGGAAAGGGGCTGCATTTTAAGCTGGCTTCGTTTTCTGGAGCCGGTGGGAACATCTTCATTTTTCATGTTTCCGCCTGTGGTTACCTTGCGAGGCTTCCCAGGCCCTCCGCGTCCCCTCCCCTCCTGCGCCATCCCAGCCCCTGCTGGCTCAAGTCACCATCACATCTGCCGTGGGCCGAGCGCCCAATGGTTTTCCGTTGATGCCTTCATACCGAGAGGCCTCCGCAGCTGCACAGCTCGTGATGCAACGTACCAACACATACATCCCCTCCGCTCCCCACCAGCCTTGGCCAGAGTGCCATCGGAAACTCATGTTTACTGGGAAGCGATCTGACTTTGCAAGGCAGTGACCACACAGCCCGGAATATTTCCTCCCCACGAAGCACCCATCCCTCACACAGATGCTGTTGAGAAACGTGTGTCTCGGGAGGAAAAGAAGAAGGTGGTAGAATCATAACTCAGAAAAAACAAGGTATTTACTTCCATGAAAGGCCCAGGCTGCTCCACATAGTGGGCTGTGGGTATTGTTGCCCCTTTGAGCAGCGAGCTGTGACTTTTTAAACGCGCCCCTGTCTTCCCTATCAGAATCTGATTCCCATCTCTTAGCAGGCATTACATGGCTTTAATAGGCAACAGTCTAAGAAGACTTTAAATCATTTTTTAGAGTTTCATCTACTTGAGCCTGAGCCAAAGTATTCTTGGGTTTGGTTTGCACATCCACGCTGTTTTTTTATATAGTTAAAAAGAAACACACGACAAAATACCTATCTGCTGATTTCATTCTGGCCAGCGTTCAAGAGTGACTTGCTTAAGTAGGACCTTTTGGTTTCTAAGGGCCCGGCAGGACAGCTTCATTTGCAGGATCAGCAAGTATTCTTTGGGAGTCCCTGGGTGGTACAAACGAGTAACGTGCTGGGCTGCTAACTGAAAGGTTGGAGGTTCAAGTCCACCCAGAGGCACCTCAGAAGAAAGGCCTGGTGACCTACTTCTGAAAATCAGCCACTGAAAACCCCATGGAGCACAGTTTACTCTGATACACATGGAGGTGCCATATTGAAGTTGGTGTAAGAGCAAGTGGCTTGGTTTTTGGTTTGGGGGAATTCCAAAAGACTATGGAAGACCACCAAGATTCCAGGACAACCAAGGCATGGTCCCACTCTCACCACCTGTCGGAGACCATCATGTGAACAGCCAACCATGACCCACAGCAGAGTTTACTGAGGACTACTTCAGAGGTTTAAAAGATGGCCTGAGTGAGGTGTAAAGGGGAAGGAAGTCAAGCACGTTGACTATTCCCGAAAGAACCCCCCAAATACACAGTCCATCCCAGAAGACGGGGAGAACCTGCCTCCACCCTGGGCTCGGCACAGACCAGCACCCACACGCCGTCCAAGTTCTTCTGCTTCTCACTTCCTACTTGACTCCCCTCTCCCTCAGGCCCTCCTTCCACCTACTTCCGGGATCCCCCAGCCCAGTGGATCCTGTCGTGGTTCTCTAGAACAAAGAGCAGGTTGGTACAGATAAACGTAGGGAAATCTGGCGGGTGTGGACGAACTTCCTCCCAGTCTCAGCCACTTCTGGGAAACTACCCCATACCCTTGGGACTGAGCGACAATTAGGAAGAAGTGGTTGAGTAAGTAGAGATGGTAAAGACTGCTAGAGTCCTAGGCGTGAGAGCAAACTGGCCTTCGGGGGCCCAGAACTAGAGTTTCCCAGAAACGTTCTGAGGACATGCCTGATCATCCGCTCTCTTTGCCCTCATCTGGGGAAGTTGGCCCCTGGGGAGCCTATCCCTGGGGTCTCGCTGTGGAACAGCACTGAGCCCACTGTGAGGGTGTTGCTCCCCCTGCTCCGTCTCTGCCTGGATGCAGGGGTGCGTCCAGCAGGGCCCGGGTCTGCTGCCTCCCACCTAACCAGGACACCCCAGGAGCCGCTGGGGTTCTGGGCTGCAAGCCCAGCCTCTTCTCAGGACCAGGAGGACAGCTTCTCTGGGCCGGGCCGGCCAGTCTGGAAACAATGACTGCAGCGAGAAATAGTTTCTCATGGGGGTTTTGCAAACCACTGCTGAGCCTCGGCAAAAAGCTTTCGCACAGGGCTGCTGCTCTGGGAGCCCGATGCTTTAAATCTGGGGGCGGGGGGGTTGGGGAAGTGACAGAGACAATAGGCGGCATTGTGTCTTCTCCCAGGAAGCTCTGCTCTGCGTTGCTTTCAGGGAAATGGACTCTGGAGCAGCTTGGCCTATTCCAAACCAACAGCTTTACGTGATTATGCTGATCCCAGGCAAGGAAGAGCTCTGCCTAGCTCGTTAACAACGCAGGAGCAGCTATGCCATGGGGAACTCTGCCCTAATTCGCCAGGCGTAGGTAGGGAGTTGTAAGGACAATGCATTTCGGAGCAGAATCTGTCGGTGGTAAAGTGCAGCTTTGATGTGGGGCCCCTGCCCTGATTAGTGCTGAGGGCCTGTCTGTGCTGGGGAAGGTGGCAGAAGCCTGGATGGCATTTGGGATGTGGAGTTTTGCACCTGGGCCTGATGGAGTTTGATAGGGTTTAACACACGCAAACAGCAGCTTTTGTTCTTCAGGACAAAGGTCTTCCAGACCTGGGTGGAGGCTGAGACCTTGGTGGCACTTTTTCCTCCCTGTCGCCTCTTGTCACTCTCCTTGTCGAAGTTTAATTAGGACAACGAGCTTTCACAGGCTCATTTGTCACTCCAGCAACTTTCTAACACTTCCTAACAAGGGGGCTGGAGGCTGAGGCCTGGTGGGGAGGAGAGGGGTCCTCGGAGGGGGCTGGGAAAGGCCAGGCGGGAGCGTGTGGGGAGAAGAGCAGAACAGGCGAAGAGGAAGCACAAAACCACACCGGATCCCGGGGGAGCTGTGGATGGATCTGGGAAGAAAATAAAGTAAAACAAATCCTAACTGGCCTTTGTTTTCTGGGTGGCCAAACAGTAATTTCCCCAAATTCTCTACAGTTCCAGAAAAGAAAGCAAAGGATCAATCAGTGTTTACTTTGTAACTTTCAGAACTAGATCACAGGGGCCTTTAGCTTAACACCTTAAACTCCTCTAACTCACATGCAAGCTTTTCCCCCCAATGGATTCTAAACAACAGGAGTGCAGGGACAATGCCCAAGCCCCCACCCCACTCCTGTCACCAGGTTCTACATTCTCACCTGGGCTTGGACATGGGGGTGTGCTTCTCCCCATGTGGCTGACAGGGTCTCCACATTAAGGGTGTGATCCTGCATACCTCACTGGAGATGCTGCCCAAGGGTGTGAAGAGATGGGGTAGAGGGATGGCGGAGCCTTGTGTACCCTTCCCTGGTCCAGTCAGTATAGTTTAGGTCATGCTGAAGTAACAAACACCCAAAATGTAGGTGCTTAAAGCATCAAAATTTTATATCTATTCTTATATCCATGGTGGCTCAGCCAGGAGTTCATCCATACCACCCTCACACTGGAACAAAAGCTGTTGGAGCATCATCCCATCAACACCGTCTACTGGTTTTGTAGAGGGAGAAAGGGAGATGGTGAACAGTGTACTGGCTCCTGAAGCACGTTCACAGAGGGGACACACATCACTCCTGTGCACATTTCATCAGCCAAAGCCAGTTACATGTACACAACCAACTTCCAAGAAGGGGAGATATGTCATACTACCATCTTTCTGGAAGGTAGAATAAGAAATATTTGGTAAGTAGTATTAATAACCTCCTGTTTAAGTTACCTATTGCATGTAGTAAATTACCCTAAAATTAAGTGGCTTAAGACAACATTAATTTTCTTACTTAGTTTCTGTGTGTCAGGAATCTGGGAGTGGCTTAGTGAAGTGGTTTTGACTCAGGGTCTCTTATGAAGTTACTCAAGATATTGGGCAGGACTGCAGTCATCTGAAAATCTGATTGAGACCGGAGGCTCCACATCCAAGAAGGTGCACTCACATGGCTGTTGGCTGGAGGTCTCGGTTCTTCAACACTGGGATCTCTCCACTGGATTGCCCATGTATGCTTACAACATGGCAGCTTATTTTCCCCAGAGCAAGTGATTGGAGAGGGAGGGAGAGAGAGAGCACAAGCAGGAAGACTCAGTGCCTTTTATGACCTAGTCTTTGAAGTCACATACCATTACTTCTGATTTCTTCTGTTCCTGAGAAGCAAGCCACTAAGTCCAGCCCACATTCAAGCAGAAGGGAATGAGACTCCACCTCTTGAAAGGAGGAGTGACAATGAATCTGGGGACATACCTTGAAACCACCACACCTCTACAATCTCCCCAGCTGACTGTCGGGATACTGGGGCCCATTTGTAGGGCTGCAGGTCCACTAGCCCTGTTGAGCCCAGTCTCTTTAGTGGTAACCAGGGTCTCCGACCGGGAAGAGGGCGAGAGAGGAGTGCACACCTTTCAACACAATCTTGTCGTTGAGAGGGACAAAGAGAGAGAAAGAGGGAAGCAGCTAAGCCCTCGTTGTCAGCCTTACCTTTTCTCTGGCTTAACCCAGTTCTCCTCTGCCACTGGAAGGCATGGCCTCTTGGAGTTGGCAGACCGAGACCTACCTTTGTCAGAAGGTGAACAGACAGCAGGTTTCCCTCACTCGCTAAATGGCCACATGTAAGCTTCCTAGGGCACTGGGTTCAACTTTGTGCCACAGCAAGATGTAAAACTATCTCTGTGGGTTTTGAATTGAGATTCAGGGCCCAGGGTCTATTGAACCACCTGGCACATGTGAATCTCTCAGCAGAGACCTCAACGAATCAGTGCCAGAAACAGAGAGGGAGATGCAGAAGCTGTGAGAGAAAACCCAACAGGAAGTCAGGAGACGGAGTCACGGAGGCTGGTGTGAGATGGGCAGTGTGCCAGCCACAGGCTGACCCGGAGCTCCGGCCTGCTGTGGCTGAGAGGGCCTTCAAAGTCACCGTCTGACAGCCCACACAGCTCCTGTCAGTGGACGATTCCCAATTTGGAGAGGAAGCAGCAAGAATATTAAATTTAGAAAATGCCTTTGCCCTGGTTGTTTCAGAAAAGTTGTCAGTAAGGACAATGGTCTCTGTCTTACTCTCCTAGGGCTGCGGTAACAGAAATACCACAAGTGGGTGACTTTAAAGAACAGAAATTTATTTTCTCACAGTTCAAGAGGCTACACGTCCAAATTCAGGACACCGGCTCTAGGGGAAGGCTCCCTCTCTGTCGACGCTGGGGGAAGTTTCTGGTCTCTTTCAGCATTCCTCGATTCCTTGGTGATCTTCGGGTCGCATCTATCTTATGCCCTTTGCGCTTGCTTGTCACTCAGAAGTGGTGACACACCCTACATGTATAGGGGCCTCATTAACATAACAAAGAAAAGCTTATTTCCAGACAGGATTATAGGGGTTAGAATTCCAACACGTATTTTGGGGGACAAAATTCAATCCATAACAGTCTCCATCTTCTTTAATTCTGTAGTGTGTTAAAACCCCACCTCCCCTGGAATTCTGGCCTAGTTAGAGTACAGAGCCAGAAGGCGCCTTCTGGGTCCCTAAGGGTCTGAGTGTAAGTGGGAGTGCAAGGGGCAGCGCTGTCCAAAGACAGCAGGTAAGCCACTGCCGGCTGGGGTTGCTGGCCATGAGGGTGGCGGATTTCCTTGGAGCTAGGGCTACTAAATAGCCCTGTTATTTACTTTTTGGTCAATAATTAGAAAAATTTCTGGAAAGAGAGAACATGCAGAATTTGGCCCAAATGAGAAGGGCTCAAGGTGACTTACTGAATCAAGTAGGCAAGTCCCACAAGTGATACTATATGGGGCTGAGAACTGGCTGTGGGACACTGGCGGTGGCCTGAACGGAAGAAAGCTTTGTTTGCCTCGGGAGGCCCTTGGCTGTGAGTATGGGGCCAAAAGCCCTGAGGGCCTGAGCTGCCCAGCCAGTGCCCAAGACCTTGACCAAGACCAGAGAAGCTCCAAGACCTTGCCAGAGCGCGGTCAGCCTGGGCCAGTTCCTTCCCTGGAGGGCAGTTTTCATTTTTTTTTATAAAAATTATTTTTCCCACCTCTCCTGCCACTTGGGAATCCCTGGGTGGTGCAAATGGTTAATGAACTTGGCTGCTAACGGAGAGTTTGGAGGTTCGAGTCCACCCAGAGTTGCCTCAGAAGAAATGCCTGGCAATCTACTTCTAAAAACCAGCCATTAAAAGCCCTGTGGAGCACAGTTCTACACATGGGGTCACCACGGACTAAGTTGACTAGGTGGCCGCTGGTCTTCTGCTGCTCAGGATCTGTGTGCTCCCGTTTGGGGACAGCTGTGGATTCACTTTCATTGTGAGACTGACCCCTTGTTGCCATTCAAAAATGGGTGCGTGGACTCTGGTGGGAGTGATGGTTGGTAAAACCACGTTGGAAAATGGTTTGGCATTATCCACCAAAGCTGAATCTGCACTTATTCTATGCCCCAGGAATCCACTCCAAGGCGTACACCTGAGAAAAACAAATGCTACATCCACCCAAAGGCCTGGCCAAGAATGTTGATAGCCTCCAACTGGAAACCCTCAATGTCCATCAAAGGTGAGGTGGATAGATAAGCTGTGGTATATGCTACACCGAGGACAACTATAGAGCAAGGAAAATGCAAGAGCCGACTACACGCACAGCAAGAAGCTGCCAGATAGAGTACCTAATTCATGATCCTAGTTATGGGCGATCCAAGAACAGGCAGAACTAGCCTACGGGATGGAAGTCAGGGTGGTGGCTACCCTTTGGGGGAGGGAACCCTCAGGGAGCTGGAAATGTTCCATTTCTTGATGTAGGTGTTAGTTACACAGGTGCATACATAAGTGAAAAATCCATCAAGCTATGCATTGGAGATGTATACACTTTACTGTATCTGTCATACCTAAAAGAAAAAAGTTGAAATAAATGGTAAACAAGTTTTCTGTACACTCTGGCTGTTTCTGGAGCATTCAGAGGCGTTTCCTTAACAATGAAGAATTCATCATTCCATGAAAAACAGTACAGATGTCACTTTGCCTGTGGGCTTTAGAGCGTTCCCAGGAAGAAATAATTTTAGGGGGAGGTGACATTTCATTGTAGAACTTTCCTCCTCTGAGGAGGGATCCCCGCCCCCTCCCCTCTGTGTTGAGGTTTGCGCAGCATTCAAATAGTTTCAACTTTCAGATGTCGTTTTCCAAGCAGAGTTCTCATTATGGTCTAATTACCTTGGCTATCGGAAACAGGGAACGAATAGCTGAGCTATTGAACTTGGGAAAAAAGAAAAGAACAGCTTCCTACTAATATTTTTAAAGTTTCAAAAAGATAGCTGCTCAGTCTCCCCGGGGCTATATGCATGTCAACAATCTATTTAATTACATATTTTAACAATAAATCAAAGAAAGAACTAATCCAAGTTTAAATCATTTGGATAAATAAAAATAAATGTGTGGATGTAAGCTATAAATACCTTTTATATTTAAAAAATGCCTAATTGCATATTTGCTTAAGACATTTTTGCACATCATGGTAAAAATAATACACATCCTGTATTTTCCTCTGATAAAGATATAAACACACAAACAAATATAAAATGCTCAATTCTTCTGTTGTGTAATGAGTTACAGTCAGTAGGATTCATATTTCTTTACCAATTTTTTAGGTTTGCATGAAGTCTAGGCAAAGGAACTTTGTGAAGGAGAAAAAATGAAGATCTTAGTGACAGAAAATCTCAATAAACAGATTACTTTTCTTTCTGTTGATTACTTTATATAATGCCCACCTACTTGCCACCCCACCTATATCTCAGAGAGCATTTCTTCTAAGAGGATGACAAAAAGTGGATCCCTAACTGATTTCTCATTGTTCTTGTAAAATACATGTTACGCCTACACTCCCAGAGAATGGGCCTCCATCAGAAGCCTTTCCACGCAGTTCGGCTGCCAGCTTCTGTGATATTGGATACTCCATGAAAACTAAGAAAGCGAGCAAGATAGACATGGAAACACTGGGAAACAAAATCTGTATATTTTATTTCAAAGAGAAACTCTTCATTAATGTCTTTCCTTGGCTCTTGTGAGGCACAGCGAACATAGGCATACTTTTAATCAAGTAAATTAAACTTGCTTTAAAGCAAGATGAAACAGTGGAATTGCATCTTGCTGGAGAGATCAGCTTAGATGAGTAACAATACAGAGGTTCCCTGAAACAGAACACTGGGCAAGATATAATTAATAGTACCCTTACCATTTTAAGGAAATATTCTGCTAACAGATGGTTGTTGTTGTTAGCTGCTGTCGAGTTGGCCTTTGACTCATGGTGACCCCATGCATAACTTGGAACAAAAAGCTGCCAGTCCTGAACTATCCCCATGATCGGTTTTGGATTGGACCATTGTGATTCATTGGCTGATTTTCAGTAGATTGCCAGGTCTTTCTTCCTGGTCTGTCTTGTCTGGAAACTCTGCTGAAATCTGTTTAGCATCATACCATACACAAGCCTCCATGGACAGATCGGGTGGTGGCTGCACAATGAGATGCATTGGTTGGGAATCAAACTCGGGTCTCCTGTATAGAAGGTGAGAATTCTCCTATTGAACCACCACTGCCCCTTACAAAGAAAGGAATGCATGTTTAAAGGGTCAACCAGGCATCGGCTCCCAATCACATTCATGCACAGGATACAGACTTGAGAGTGGCTTCAACTAGTTTTCTGTCCCTTCCAAAGCATGTTTGTGTATTTAGTAAAACTCAATGGTTATTATTCAAATTTATTAAAAATTATTAAAAATAACAATAGCTCAACTTTCTGTCAGAAGTGTGCATTTCTCAGCTTTGTTCTTCCAAGCTGTCGTCTAAGATGCTAGGAGAGCTGGATTGCTGATTAGTTGCTTGGATTTATTCTTAAATATTCACATGTAAATGATCCAGCTGATGAAACAAGAATTAGGGAACAAACACAATTATGCTTTGCTTGTTCTTATTTGGTGAAAAGATATGTTCAAACAACTGTATTAGATACTCAGAGTGAAAAGGGGGAATTTTATTGGCTGTGGGAGACCGCCTGCTCTGTATGCAGGCAAATACTGTCATTACGATGTCCCTTTGTAACTCAGAGTGTGGCCTTGAGCAGCAGCACCAGACTCTCCTGGGAGCTTGTTAGGGAAGGGCCATCTCAGGCCTCATTTCATTGTTGAATCAGAATGTGCATCTCACCAAATCCCAGGGGAATCTTTTCACACAGCTGCTGGACCCAAAGATAAGTAAGAGCTGGTCCCTTACATTTTATTAAGACTAAAACTTATGAGGAGTCCCTGGGTTGTGCAAACTGTTAATGGTTTGGCTGCCCCACCCAGAGGCACCTTGGAAGAAAGGCCTGGTGATCTACTGATAAATCAGCCATTGAAAACCCTATGGAGTGCAGTTCTATTCTGACACACATGGGGTCGCCATGAGTTGGAGTCCACGCAACAGCAGTTAGTAACAATTAAGAACACAGATGGATGTTATTGTCAAAAAGTTACATTGGTGTTTGAATCTTAACTACACAAAACCTTGCACCCAAAGTCCGCCTTTGTCCTAAGGATCTTCCCTGTCTGTGCAAACGAGGAGTGGTCCTGTTCTCGTGTCACCAATGAGGACTGAGGTCACGGTCCCGCGCCCTGACATGAAGCAAAGACAAGCTGCCAGCCGCTGAGGACGAACAGCCTCGACGCCATGCCCAACGGCTCCGCGTTGCTTTCCTCGGACGTTCCATCTGTGACTGCTTGGTTAGCCGTAGTGCAAAGATAAAAGAAGCAATGCAAGACTTTCTTCTGGAAAGTCATGGTGTGAAGTAAAGGTGGAAACAAGGAGAGTCCTTGGTTTCCGAGCGAAGCCATCGCAGATGTGCGTGCGGATCGACCCCCCGCGGAAGTGTCTGCCGCTCTCCCGGAGACACAGCCAGCATTCTGATCCCGGGAGTGCGGCGCGGGGCAGGGAGGGTGGATCTCAGCTGTCCTAGCTCCCTACACCCTGGTCCCTTCCTCCTCTGGCCCCATCCAGAGAGGGGAGGAAGTTCCCGCGGCGTTTCGTGGTCCTTACTAACGAAACGATGTCCTTCTACCGGATGGAGGGCTTCCTAGAAGCCATTTGCCTACGGGGTGCTTCAGGGCCAGGGGGCTGCTGAGCCCTGGGCGGGGCGGCCTTCTGCAGGCAGGGGTGCGATTGCGCCTCCGGAGAGCCCTGTCCTCCGTGGGCCCGAAGCGGGGGCGCCACCCCGGATAAAGTGTTCCAGGTGTTCGACCTCGAAACAAAGAGGCTTTTTTCTGTTGCCTGAGAATGAAGAGTCCTCGCGAGTTGCATAAGGTTTTTCCGAGATGGTAATATTTGGTTACAGTAAGATCTGTGATTTCACAGGAAACCCAGCAGAGGTACCCGTAATTTGATTCATGTAGTCACTGGGAAAACTCAGAGCAGGGGGCCGGGTGGGAGTGGGGGTGGGGACCCCAGCTAGCTAACTCGAGTTTCTCCGGGGTCAGCGCTCAGCCCCCTGAGCAGAACCTTGCACAGACGCTGCCAGGCCCCCACCACTTTCCAAGGTCGGGTTTAGCCCTGGAAGTTTTGCTGGCATTACTCTAAGTATAACACCCCAACAGTTTCCATAATCCACATTATTCCATCTGATTTAATTTTTCTAGTGATTGCTAACGTGCAACTCCGAAGCCTGAACAAATAGCATTATGCAACAGAACTAAATCCAACACTAAAGAGTGCCAGAAGCCAATTGCTACAAATTTGCTGGGCATGCTATACAGGATAAGGTACATGAAGAGAATAATTTTATAAAGTATCCATGGAGACCTGAAAGAATATCTATAGGTTTTTCTAAACATATTAATTCATATCTTCCCAGGACTTTTTATTTATACTACTACTATGTCAATTAAAGAAATCTATAAGTTAATATAAATTATAAAGACTTACATCAATTAACTTGAATGTAAATTGAATATTTTGAATATTTGCATTGACTATTCACTTATAAGGTCTCTGGGTGGTGCAAACAGTTTGCGCTTAGTCTATAGGTTGCTGGTTCGAACACGCCCAGTGGTACTGTGGAAGAAAGGCCTGGCAATCTGCTTCTGTAAAGATTACAGGCAAGAAAACCTGCGGAGCAGTTTTACTCTGCAACACTTGGGGTTGCCATGTGTTGGAACTGACTCTGTGGCAATGGGTATTCCACTTATGATATGTTTGAATGGCTTAAAATCTAAGTTATTGGAATATATTTCATCTAATGAAGAGCATTAAGAAGTATGTAAATGTAACGTGAGAATAATTAGATGAGGTTTTTTATCCACTCCAGGATCTGATTATGTGTTTATTTAAGCACTCTTGAAGAGTTCATTCTTGCTGTCCAGGGCCAGGCAGTGAAAGCTGAAGGCATGAGAACCTTTTCGGAGCAGGTGCTACAAGCCCTCGAATTCATTCTTGTTCCCAATTCCAGGAAGTGCCCGTGGCCAGTTTCTTAGAGGCAACACAGGGACAGCATCAGACAGCTTTGCGATACCTGGTGACAAGCACTGTGGTGAGCTAACAGTTCTAGTGATTATGTCTTTGTTTCCCATCTCTTTGAGCCCATTGGTTGGGGAATTGGCTGATGGGTGGTGGACCTTACTGGTGACTGGGGATGGGAGAGGAGGGTTGGGTTGGGGAGATGGTGTAAATAGGGGCTCTGGAGGAGGATGGAAGCCAAGAATATGGGAACTTTGATTTACTGATGACTTCCGGATCCATGCTCCTCGCCCCCCATCTCTGCCCTGGTCCGCAAGGTAGGCACACATCATGCTGGACAGCTCGGCATACCACAGGGTTCCAGAGAAGAGCCCACTCTGCAGGTCACAAACATGGTCGGCTAGAAACACTCAGCTAATGACCGCTGAGACACACTTTGGTCCAGTTGTGTTGGCTCCAGCTTCCCAAAGTTAGTTACTCCAGCTTGAAGCATTGCCTGGTTGATACAAATAAAGTAGCTAGATAGATAGCTGCTGTCAAGTCAACTCTGACTCGTGGCAACCCCATGTACAACTGAACGAGACGTTGCCTGGTCCCGCATCATCCTCGAGATCACCGGCATGTTCAGATCTGTTGTGGCTATTGTGCCAGACTGTCTCGCTGAGGGTCTCCCTTGCCCTCTCTGGCCCACTATGTCACCATGTATGATGTCCTCCTCCAGTGATTGATCCCTCCTGAAGATGTGTTCAAAGCAAGCAAGTCAGACAATGTTCTGTCATGATCCACAAGGTTGGCGAAGAATATTGACTATACCATGGACTGCCAAAAGAACGAACAAACCTGTCTTGGAAGAAGTACAGTCAGTGCGGGGACTATGGTCTTGGGGAACGTCTAGATCAATTGGCATAACAGAGTTTATGAAGAAAATGTTCTACATTCTACCTTGGTGAGTAGCAACTGGGGTCTTAAGCCTGTGAACAGCCATCTAAGATACTCCACTGGTCTCACCCCTTGGGGAGCAACAGAGAATGAAGAAAACCAGATACAAGGAAAAGATTAGTCCAAAGGACTAATGAACCACAACTACCACAGCCTCCACCAGACTGAGTCCAGTACAACTAGATGGTGCCTGGCTACCACCACTGACTGCTCTGACTGGGATCACAATAAAGGGTTCCGGACAGAGCTGGAGACGAATGTAGAACAAAATTCTAACTCATAAAAAAGACCAGACTTACTGGCCTGACAGAGACTGGAGAAACCCCAAGAGTATGGCCCCCGGACACCCTTTTAGTTCAGTAATGAAGTCACTCGCGAGGTTCACCATTCAGCCAAAGATTAGACAGCCCCATAAACAAAACGAGACTAATGGGGCACAACAGTCCAGGGACAAGGACTAGAAGGCAGGAGGGGACAGGAAAGCTGATAATGGGGAACCCAGGGTTGAGAAGGGACAGTGTTGACATGTCATGGGGTTGTTAACCATTGTCATAAAACAATGTGTACTGTTTAATGAGAAACTATTTGTTTTGTAAACCTTCATCTAAAGTACAATAAAAATAAAGAAAGGTTGAAGGTTTGAGTCCACCCAGAGGAACCCTGGAAGAAAGGCCTGGCAATCTACTTCCAAAATATCAGCCATTGAAAACCCTATAGAGCACAGTTCTACTTTGACACACATAGAGTCGCCATGAGTTGGAGTTAACAGCAACTGGTTCTGGTCTGGAGCAGTGCTAAACATTTTGTCTGGCTGAAGTAGACCCTCAGTATGGGTCAATTTCTCATAGATCTGCTTCTGAAGAAATTGAAACCAAGAAGGATTTGTGTCTTTTGAATCAGAGCAGCACAGGGGAGTGGAGGATGGAAGAGACCGCGCTTTATTCCACGGACCTGGAACAGGTGACCATATCCATCCCTCCTTGACTCAGTTATCCCCATCTGTAAAATGGGTGGTTAGATGAAATGAACACCCTAGGATTTCTCAGGGTTGACATTTTACAGATTCATCAGTAGATTGTTCTCACTTTCCTTGAGCTTGGCTTTTTCCTCCTTGAGGGTAGGCCTGGAGTCAGCGAGGGTGACAATGGAATCTTTGAACAGTTGGGAGAGTGGGGAGGCACTTGGCAATGCAAGGAAGTCACTCGTGCCACATTCTTCAATGGCAGCAATTTTCTGTGTAAGTTTAGTCGTCATGTATATTAAGGGGAAGATGGAGACGCACAATCATCACAGCCCGTTTGCTGCCAACATCCATCTCTCAAGTGTCACTTCTGTTTTCCCCAAGACCAACTCCCATGATGGATGTGGGGCCCAGGAGAGCCGTCTCGTGTGAAGGCTGGTGGGAACCCTGTGACCGGCAGGACGTGGGCTGACCTGCCCGGATGGACATGTCTCCAGAAATCATCCCTGCCTTCAAGCGGCATGTTGTACCTGCTGTGGAGTTGGCCCCGACTCATGGTGACCCCATGCACAACAGAACAAATCTCCATGATTGGCTGAAGATTGGACCATTGTGATCCATAGGGTTTTCATCGGCTGATTTTTGGAAGTAGATTGCCAAGCCTGAATTCTTCCTAGTTTACCTTAGTCTGGAAGCTCTGCTGAAACCTATTCAGCATCATAGCAACATAAGAGAAAAAAAAAAAAGTACAGCCAGAATGCTCCTTAGAAGCCAGGATGGTGAGACTTCGTCTCACGTACTTTGGACGTGTTATCAGGAGGGACCAGTCCCTGGAAAAGAACATCATGCTTGGTAAAGTAGAAGGTCACTGAAAAAGAGGAAGACCCTCAACAAGATGGATTGACTCAGTGGCTACAACAATGGGCTTAAGCATAACAATGATCATGAGGATGGTACAGGACCTGGCAGTGTGTCATTCTGTTGTACATAGGGTTGCTGTGAGTCAGAACCAACTCGACGGCACCTAACAACAACAACAATTTTCAGAAGTAGATCGTCAGGCCTTTCTTCCTCATCTTAGTCTGAAAGTTCTGCTGAAACCTCTCCGCTGTGGGCGACCCTGCTAGTATTTGGAATACCAGTGGCATAGCTTCCAGTGTCTCAGCAACATGTAAGCCGCTACAGTATGACAGACTGACAGATGGGTGGTGGAAATAAAGTGGAAGTACTTGCTAAAACCATCATTTCCACCCTCTCTCCAGCCCCTTTTTCTAGGTGGAACCTAAGTTTTCTAGGTTTGTGCCCTAGAGTTGGGAAGAACTAAACTCACGTCTTTGCAGGAGACAAATGCTGCCTGTCCCACTTACTGTTCTGGTAAAGTCTGGATCTTTCTGGTCCTTTATTCACATTTGTAACATGTGTTGAACACACTGATCGCTGAAATTTATACCACGTGATTGTCTATCACTATTATTGCTGTCAGTAGTGGGTGCCGTTGAGTTGATTCCAATTCCTAGTGCCTGGACGTGTGCAGAGTAGAACCGCTCCATAGGGTTTTCAAGGCTGTGACCTTTCAGAAGCAGATCGCCAGGCTTACTTCCAAGGTGCCTCTGGGTGAGTTCGAACCGCCAACCCTCCAGGTAGTCGTCGAGCGCTTAACCATCTGTGTCACCCAGGGATTTCTATCAATATTATTAGATTATTAAAATTGTTAAACGTTTAAAAAATGATTAGCAAAATATTTGTTGTCATCGTTGTTGTTAGATGCCGTTGAGTAGGTTCCGACTCACAGTGACCCTGTGTACAACAGAGTGAGACACTGCCCGGTCCTGGGCCATCCTCACAATCATTGCCATGCTTGAGCCCATTGTTGCAGCCACTGTGTCAGTCCATCTCATTGATGGTCTTCCTTTTTTGCTGACCCTCTGCTTTACCAAGCATGATGTCCTTCCCCAGGGACTGGTCCCTATTTAATTTTTTTCAACTTGATCAAAATAATGAAGACCATTAAAAGGATAAATAAACTCTAAGAAGACATATCAAACACTATATTTTAAATAGCTGAAAACTATTAAATATGCTCACTCTCATCTCTCAGGCAAGGACATGAACTATGTGGTATCTCAGGTTCCTTCTGGCCCTAAAATTTTATATACTAAGCTTTTGGTTTTAAGTTTCTTTTTAGTACTTTCAAAAATAATTGTGTCCAGATCTATTTCTTTTTCCAACTTTAATTATGAAAAATTTTAAACATACAGAAAAGGTGAAAGAGTATAATAACTTTGTACTCACCACTCGGAGTCAACAATCTTTAACATTTTGCCATATTTGCTTTATCTCTGTGTATGTGTGTTCTTGCCAAACCATTTGAAAGTAAGTTGCAGGTATCATGACCCTTTGAACCTAAGGACCTCAGATTGCGTTTCCCAGAAATAAGGACATTCTTCTACATGACACACACAGTCATCACATCTAAGGAGACCAACAATACTGTCCTATCATCTGACTACAATGTCGTAATACTGTAAGACCATCTAAGACAACATGTTATGTCTCCTTAGTCTCTCTGTGTCTTTTTATTGTGATAAATTTTGCCATTTTAACCACTTTTAATTGTACAATTCAGTGGCATTAATTATATTCACAATATTGTACAATCATGACCACATTTTATTTCCAGAATTTTATATCACCCCAAACAGAAATTCTGTACCCATTAAGCATGAACACCTTCCCCCTCCATAGTCTATTTAATCTAAAACAGTCACACCTACCCACCCCCTTGTACTTTTCCCCACGACACTGGCTTTTTTAAGAGATTAGGCCAGTGACCTTGTAGAATGTCCAGTTTCCTTATGGTGATCTTTTTTTTTTGGTTTTGTTGTTTTTTTATTTTTATTTATTTATTGTTGCACTTTAAGTGAAAGTTTATAATTCAAGTTAGTCTCTCATACAAAAATTTATACATACATTGTTATGTGACCCTACTTGCTCTCCCTATACTGTGATAGCACACTCCTCCTTTCCACCCTTGATTTCCTGTGTCCATTCAACCAGCTCCTGACCCTCTCTGCCTTCTCATCTCACCTGTGGACAGGAGCTGCCCATTTAGTCTCATGTATCTACTTGAGCCAAGGAGCACACTCTTCACAAGAGTCATTTTATGTCCCATAGTCCAGTATAATCTTTGACTGAAGAGTTGGCCTCGGGAATGGTTTAGTTCTCTGTTGACAGACAGTCTGGAGGCCATGCTTTCTGGGCTTCCTCCAGTCTTGGTCAGACCATTAAGTCTGGTATTTTTACTAGAGTTTGAGCTCTGCACCCCACTTTTCTCCTGCTCCATCAGGGACTCTCTGTTGTGTTCCCTGTCAAGGCGGTCATTGGTGGTAGCCAGGCACCATGTAGTTCTTCTGGTCTCAGTCTGATGCAGTCTCTGGGTTATGTGGTCCTTTCTGTCTCTTGGGCCAATACTTTCCTGTGACCTTGGTGTTCTTCATTCTCCTTTACTCCAGGTAAAGGGACCAACTGATGCATCTTAGATGGCTGCTTGCTAGCTTTTAAGACCCCAGATGCCACTCACCAAAGTGGGATGCAGAACATTTTCTTAATAAACTTCGTTATGCCAGTTGACCTAGATGTCCTCTGAAAGCATGGTTCCCAGACCCCCACCCCTGCTACTCTGCCCTCAAAGTGTTTGGTTGTATTCTGGAAACTTCTTAGCTTTGGTTTAGTCCAGTTGTGCTGACTTCCTCTGTAGTGTATGGTGTCCTTCCCTTCACCTAAGATAATTCTTGTCTACTATCTAGTTAGTGAATAACCCTCACCCTCCCTCGCCACCCTTGTAACCATCAAAGAATGTTTTCTTCTGTGTTTAAACCTTTTCTTGAGTTCTTATAATGGTGGTCTTAAACAATATTTGTCCTTTTGTGACTGACTAAATTCACTCAGCATAATGCCTTCCAGATTCCTTCATGTTATAAGATGTTTCACGGATTCATCATTGTTCTTTATTGTTGCGTAGTATTCTGTTGTATGAATATACCATAATTTGTTTATCCATTTGTCCACTGATGGGCACCTAGGTTGTTTCCATCTTTTTGCTATCATGAACAGTGCTACAGTGAACATGGGTGTGCATATATCTATTCAAGTAGTGGCTTTTATTTCTCTAGGATATATTACAAGGAGCAGGATTGCTGGATGGTATGGTACTTCTATTTCTAGCTTTTTAAGGAAGTGCCAAATAGATTTCCAAAGTGGTTGTACCATTTTACATTCCCACTAACAATGTATAAGTGTTCCAGTCGCTCCACAACCTCTCCAGCATTTATTATTTTGTGTTTTTTGGATTAATGCTAGCCTTGTTGGGGTGAGATGATATCTCATTGTAGTTTTGATTTGCATTTCTCTAATGGCTAATGATCGTGAGCATTTCTTCATATGTCTGTTAGCTGTCCTCATGGTGATCTTTAACTGGTATGTCTAAAGTTAAGTCTAAAGGCTTGATTTAGATGCAGGTTAAGTGTTCCTGATGGGAACTGCTCCCAGATGAAGCCGTGCTTCACCATATCTCTGGGCGCTACACGCAGCTGAGAGGCTGAGCTAGGATGTGTCCACCACAGAAGCAGCATCACCAGGGAGGGCAGCCCAGTCTCTGGAACAGGACTGTCTGGCTTCAAACCTTGCCTCCCCGTTGACTCTGTGTGGGTTACGTGCCTCTCTGTGCCTCAGTTTCCTCATCTGAGGGTAGTAGCAGAATCTTCCTCATAGTATTGTTGAGAGAATTCAATACATTAGTACCTGAGAAGTGATTACAGCAGTGTCTGGCACATAGTCAGGCCCAGTAAGCCCGGGTGTCTCAGTCTCCTTGGGCTGCTATAACAAAATACACAGACTGAGTGGTTTTAAAGACAGAAATTTATTGTCTCACAGTCTTGAGGCTACGAGTCTGAATTCAGGGCGTTGGCAGAGCCATGCTCTCTGTCCGCTGTAGGGGAAGATCCTTCCTTGTCTCTTCCAGCTCCTGGTGGCCCTGGGTGTTTCTTGGTGTTCCTTGGCTTACAGATGCATCTTTACATGGTGTCTGTCTTCCCCGTGTGACTCTCCCTGTCTGTTCTTCCCCTTTTATAAGACACCACTCAGATGGAATCAGGACCCACCTTACTCTGGCATGACCTTGTTAACTGATAATATTTTCAAAGAAAAACCCTATTTCCAAACAAGGTGCAGTTCATAAGTACAGGTTAGGACTTCAAAATATCTTTTTGGGGTATGCAGTTTAGCTCAAAACAATGAGTTAAGGTGGGGTTTAATAAAACATATATTTAACCAAAGACCTCCATCATCCGGAGATGTAAGCACCTTTCAAAGGCCTATGTGAAGAGACCCACATATACCCTCAGGGTTTTGTTGGAGCCCAGTGTTGAATGGATCTCCTGTCCTGGTTCTGTGTGTTTAGCAAGGAGGCGGTGTGGGCAGGCCTGGTTACGCTGGGACCGCACCAAGAGACACACCACTCTCTCCATCATCCACAGACACCACACACACGTGCGTGTTGTGTGGGGCAGCACAACCGCAAACTGTAAATACTCATCACCACGTTGCATCAGCGCAGAACGTGCAGGTAAATATGATACTGGGAACCTACTGAATGCAGTTAATTATGTTTCATTACCCCCATCTGCCTGCTGCTAGGTTTACAGTACTTTTCCGTGAATGGCGAATAAGAAAGCTTTTTATTTTAAATGACAGCTGGGGAAAGAATCAGGTTGCTAATTTCCCTGAGATGCGTGAGGTATAATGACAGATAGAGGCTGGAGACCAAGAGCCATTTTTCTTAAAAGATAAGACTTGAAGGTCATTCTTTAAATGATTTGGGTCTGTACTGGTGAGTTAAAAAAAAAAGTCAGTTGCCATTGAGTCTACTCTGACTGACGGTGACCCCCATGTGTGCAGAGTGGAACTGTGCTCTATAAGGTTTTCAATGGCTGGTTTTTTGGAAGCAGATCACTAGGCCTTTCTTCCAAAGTACCTCTGGGTGTGTTAGAAGCACCAACCTTTTGGTAAGTGGTCAAGTGCTTAACTGTTTTCACCACAGATTCTCCAGTGAGTTACAAGGTTCTCATTAAAAGCAGAAAGCAGGAGTAGAGGAGGCAGGGAAAAGGCGAGATCCAAGTGGAGAGGGGTCTAGGACACATGACTTGCTGGAACTCGTAGCTGTCTTCACCTCCTTTGGGATGCTGTAATAATGGTGTGGGGGCAGTGTATGACCTCCTCTAGCTTCACGAGGGGGAAGGAGAACCAAGATCAACAGCCCAAGCCTGATTCTTATAGAGTGGTGGTCAGACATGCCTCCTCTCTCTGCCATCTTTACCAACTCTGACACCAACCATCCCTCCCACAGCACTCTCTTCTTCTCTACTGGGTTCGATAATTCATTGCAATGGCCACACAGAACTCACAGACATAACTCATGATTATGGGTTTTTTTTTTAGGGAAGTAACAGTTACAGTGCAGGCTCAGGAACACTCAGGATACAGTTCTTCCATCAGGGCAGCCTCTTCCCAGCCGTGCTCGCAGGCACGCCTCTCCCTGGCCCTAGGCCTCTGCTCAAAGGCACTCAACTTTCTCACTCCATGGGCCAGAAGTCCACTGCACCGCCTCCTGCTGCCAGGTCTCTGCTCCCGGATCTCTCCTGCCGGGTCTCTCCTGCCGCTGCTTCTCACCGTCTTCCGGGTTACAGCCCTCCCTCTCTCTCAGTCTTCTGCTTCCAGGAGCTTCTCAGCACAGGGATCCTGGGTCCAAAGGACATGCTGGGTCTTGGCTGTTCTTCCTTGGTGGTGGTGGGATTTTTTCTTTACTGCCTGTGGGGTGGCTCATTTCAAGCTTAGCAGGATGGCAAAACTGACCAATCCCCTTGGTGGGCCACAATTACCCTATCACACAGTCCTGCTCAATCACTTGGGTGGGAGTTACAAGACCATGGCTAGAACGGCCACACAAAAGTGATCCATTACACTGCAGATGCTCTTAACACTCTGCTTCGAGTATTGCCAGATGACTGTGTGTGGATTTCCCTTCAGCGTGGTGGATGGCAGCGGCAAACTTCAGTTAAACCAGCTGCTGTCCAGTCCATTCTGACTCATGGTAATCCCACGTGTGTCAGAGTAGAACTATGCTCCATAGGGTTTTCAATGGTGGGTTTTTCGGAAGTAGATCACCAGGCCTTTCTTCCAAGGTGCCTTTGGGTGGACTCAAACCTCCAACCTTTCAGTTGGCAGCCTAGAGCATTAACTGTTTGTACCACCCAGGGACTCCAGAGGCAGACTCACTCCCAGGCTTTTGCCTGAGAAGGAAAAAGGGGTTGAGCCTCCTGTGTGCTCTTGGCTTCTCATTAAGGAGACAGCCTCGGCAGGTCTTAGTCAGTTTATCCATCCTGTTTTGTTACTGACCTGGTCGGTGACTTTGGGTAATTGAGTGCCAGACTTTTCATGTGTTAAGCAAAGAACAAGAGTGAAGTGTCTCTTCTTTTCCCTTCCCTTGCTCCCCAGGTCTTTCTGAGCTGTGTAATTCTACAACTGGAAACATATCTACATGCAGCTTTATATTTCTTTTGATTTTTTATTGTTTTCCACTTTAATAATTTTACAAGCATTTTGTATAGCTCCTGATAATGCAAATCAGTTAATATTATTTGGTAGATTGGCCCACTTGGGTTGGCAAGGCTGTGATAGAACTGGTACCACCTGCAGGCCCTACTGGTGGTGACACTGTAATTCATCCTGTAATTTCAGAAGGAAATATGATGATATGTATCAGGAACCATAGAATGTTCCATACTGTTTGACTAATAACCCCCCTTGAGAATTTATCCTAAGATAACTGAGGAAAAATATTGTAAGAGTATATTATAGTGTCATATAAGAGTAGAAAAGCTAAAAATAACATAAATGTCAATAGGTCAAATTGATAGAATGACATTCAGCAATTTAAAGTTATGTAAATGCTAGAAATGGGGAAATATTTGTGAGAGAGCATTTTGGAAAGAGAAGATAAGTCAAATTACATACGCATTGTGATCACCACGATGTACATGTATGTCATATATGTGATATGCCAGTTGCTGTCAAGCGGATTCCAACTCATGACGACTCCCTGTGTGTCAGAGTAGAACTGTGCTCCATAGAGCTTTCAGTGGCTGATTTTTCAGAAGTAGATCGCCAGGCCTTTCCTCAAGGTGCCTCTGGGTGGATTCTAACCTCTAACCTTTTGGTTAGCAGCCAAAAGTGTTAACCGTTTGTCCCACCCAGGGACAGGTATATGTAAGAGAGTGTGCAGAAACAGAAAATAGAGCAAACTAGTGAAATGAAGTGTGCCATTGCTTTTTTCTATGTATTCTTTACCCTTTTATGTTTTAAAAACTTTTTTCTTTTTTTAATTACTAAGGTTTGTCCCCGGTTTGGTTCACAGTTCTGTTCCATTTCATACATTTGTTAAGAGGGTTATTTACTTTCTCTGAATCCCCAGCAACAAGAGCCTAAAAACAAAAACAAAGAAAGTCAGGACTATGTCCCTGACTGTATATAAACCAGTGAATCTGTTTTTCCAACACGTGGTTCACCCAGAGCGACTGCAGCCGAATCGCAAGCGCACCAGCGCTGGGACGGCCAGCGCAGAGCCCAGCCCCAGCACGGTCCTTTCTCAGCTGTGTGGCCTGTTCCACCTGGAGCTTCACTTTCCTCACCTGTGCGATGCGGGAAACAGCACCTGCCTTGGAGGTCATGTGACTGTGAGTGGCAGACTCTTAATACACAACAGTTTTTAATTTAGAGTGATTGAAGAAGTTTCCTTTTCCTCCTTTATTATAGTTTGAAAAAATATACTTATTATGTAAGAAAGATTCTATGAAACATGGGTTAGTTGAAAAGATAATAATGGTGATCACTCAGGAAGCATGGCCTGTAGCTTAACGTGCTCCCTTCCGCCCGGTGCCCCTTGCCCTGCCCCGGGGTAAACATGCTCTTCTCATTTTTAAAATATGTTTAAAATCCCAAATGTGCACATGCCTTAACCATGTAGAAAGAGGTTGCTAAGCTTTGTGAAATGTCAGTTTCTGAAACCCAAGAGATTTGGAGGTGAAGAGAAGAGAGAAACTATGGCAGAGTGAGGCTATTTCATAAATGGCTCCTAAGTTGAAAAATATGTCGTTTTGTTGTTTATGCATTGTGTTGAGAGTTATCACAGGTAAATAAGTAGTTATTCTGATTAAAGTCTTCAACGGAACACAACCAAAAAGTAGAGCAGTCTTATAATGTCGGATGCCCTTCCGACTTTCTGAAATACTCAGTCGGAGCTTCTGCTTCTTGAGAAGATTGTGAAGTAGAAGGTCAAAGCCAGCTCCTGAACCCTCCTCAGTGCCCCCTGCACACCCCTCTCCCCTGCTTCCCTTGGCACTGCCCAAGGGCCCCTCTGAGCTGCCAAAATCAGGCATCTGTGACCTGGGCCCCTCGGAGATAAGTCTCAGTGAGTAGACAAAACCTCTCTGAAGTGACTCCATTTGACCTTGGGACAGTGGCTCTAAATGACCTTTGGGCAATGGCTACGTGTGGCTCAACTGAGGTAAGGTGGACTAACAAAACTCTTTCCACATTCCAAGGCCACTTGGTCCTTCGCTAGATCAGATTCCAGAGACCTGACAGAGGAACATGCTGTCCACAGTGGGGACCACGTAGCCTTGAAGTGTCTACTGAGGTCCTGGGGCCGATACTTAGAGAACACACAGCCCTCACAGAAGCAGTGAACAGTGTCCTGTTCAGAGTGGGCTCTTCTGGAGATGGCATTTTACTCCAGTGATTCAGCCCTGGCTAAAGCTTAACCAGACGGCTCAGGGCAGCTGACACATTCTTCTGACTTTCCTCAGGGGGGCATATCTTTGTTCTTTGTGGGTGGGCTTCATGTTTGAAAACAGTTAAAAGTCATTCAGTTCTGGTGAAGAATTAGTCACAGTGAGTGTCTGTCTCCTAGTGCTGCTGTAACAGAAATACCACAAGGGGGTGGCTTTAAAGAACAGAAATGTATTTTCTCCCAGTTCTGGAGGCCAGAAGTCCAAATCAGGGTCTCAGCTGTGTCAGTTCCTTCCTCGTAGGCAGTTCTGGGTGTTCTTTGGTTCCTTGGCTTATAGAAGGTCCTCACATGACATCTGGGTCCCCCTTCTCTCCCCATATGTGCAAATCTCTGTGTCTAATCTGCTCTTTTTATAACTCAGAAGTGATTAGGTTTATGATCCACCCCCCAACACTGATGTGGCCTCAGAGTGCAGGAATGATTTGAACTATTTTTTGCTTTCCTTGGAAATACTGTCGCAGGGCTTTGGTGGGTCAGTGACATTTATGGATTATACTTAAATCAAGATTACTTTGGATTCAGCAAACACACACAAACCAAAAAAAAAAAAAAAACCACCCCAAAACACTTCTTCTTCTTCTTCTTCTTTTTTTTTTTTTACTTCTCACTTTATTTCAGATGGTCTTCATGGTGCCAAAACCCTCAGTCTGTCTGTCCATATCACCAACCTCTTTCTTGTCAGTGCCTCATGGTCCACATTAAGGAAAGAACATGTCTCCGTTCAGGGATCTCTGAGTATCCCACACAATAATGTGAAAACTGGTAGAATGTTTTCATGAACAGAACTCTTGATGCTGCCATAGGCAGAGTAAAGCTAATTGCCCAACAGTCTAATATAAACCATTTCACATTTCTTTTTCATTATATGGTAAAATATTTCCTTCTCAGAAGAGCAGCTCAAGGTCAGAGGTCAAGCAGGGGTGCTAAGCAGCTTCTAGGGAGTTGTAAGACACCATCACTTCTCTCTAAGGGATATTCAAACTTCTAATGCCTGCTGCTAATTTCAGACTGTGTGGGTATATATTTTGGGAAGGTGTGCAAGCTTCCATCTCGGCTCTGACATTTACGTGTGTTATTCATGTTCATTGAGGAAAACGGTACGTTTGCCAGAGCCAGGCTTCAAGAATGCAGGCGAGGCTGCTGCTGAAAGCACAGAGATGATGGTGGGAAGGGAAAGATGCTCATATCCCGAGTAAAGGTAGAAACAAGAGTTTAGCCATATCATAGGCAATAACGTGCACATCATGAGAGATGACCCAGCTCAGAATTAAACAACCCAGCAGGAGAAAGGCTTTGCAGCTCCAAGAGGATTTAACGGCTTCCTTCGCTGATTTTTATCGCTGCCTATTACATGGATTTGAAGGTAAAAGCAAAATGCTGTGCTCACGCCTCCGAGGATAACATTAATCCCCTTTGCAGAAACCCTAGCACCAAGCCCAAAGTTGTGGCTCTCTGGTTGGAGAATTTCACTTTTTGCTTTATCTCTGCTGTCTATCTGGCCTGTCAGGCCTGTCACATACCTGCAGTCTGCAGCCTGGAAACCGGGGACTTTGATGTTCTAAAGGATGCTTTATCTCGGGTAATTTTCCCCAATTCCTACATTATTGTGTAGGATCCTCAGAGATCCAGAGAATGAGCGATGGCTTTGTCTGCTCAGATCCGAGCAATTTGCAAGCTTTACCGAGGGACAAGGTCTAATAAAGGGACTTTTGAGATGGGGTCTGTCAACACCACTGAGAACTGGCATGACATCAAGCTCTATGATTATGGAGAGCTTAAGCCTCAGTGGGTAGAGAGAAAGGCTGGGGGCTTACGGAATTCTTCCCAGTCAGAGCAGGGCAACTTTCCGCTTATTACTGACTTAACACTAGAATTTTTTTTTTTTAATTAAAAAAGTAATTCATATACAGAAGGGGAAGAAGTCACACTGTACAATGGAACCAAAAACCCAAACCCATTGCGGTCGAGTTGATTCCGACTTATAGCAACCCTATAGGACAGAGTAGAACTGCCCCTACAGGGTTTCCAAGGAGCGGCTGGTAGATTCGACCTGCCAACCTTTTGGTTAGCAGCCAAGCTCTTTTTTTTTTTAAATTGTGCTTTAGGTGAAAGTTTACAACTCAAGTTAGTTTCTCATACAAAAATTTATACACATATTGTTTTGTGACGTTGGTTGCAAGCCCCACAATGTGACAGCACTCTCCCCCTTTCCACCCCGGGTTCCCTGTGTCGATTCAGCCAGTTCCTGTTCCTTCCTGCCTTCTCATTCTGCCTCCGGATGGGAGCTGCCCATTTGGTCTTGTGTATCTGATTGAACTAAGAAGCACACGCCTCATGACGGTTATTTTTTGTTTTATAGTCCTGTCTAATCTTTGTCTGAAGAGTGGGCTTCGGGAGTGGTTTCAGTTCTGGGTTAACAGAGCGTCCGGGGGCCATAGTTTCGCGGGCTCCTCCAGTCTCAGTCAGATCATTAAGTCTGGTCTTTTTACGTGAATTTGAGTTCTGCTCAACACTTTTCTCCTGCTTCGTCTGGAACTCTCTGTTGTGTTCCCTGTCAGGGTGGTCATTGGTGGTAACCGGCTACCATCTAGTTCTTCTGATCTCAGGCTGGTGGAGTCTCTTGTTTATGTGGTCCTTTAGTCTTTTGGGCTAATATTTTCCTTGTGTCTTTGGTTTTCTTCATTCTCCTTTAGCAGCTGAACTCTTAACCACTGTGCCACCAGGGCAATGGAAAGCAGGTCTAAATTCCCAGTTGAGTCCCTCTCTCCATAGTGGCCACTCTTCCCAGATTTGTGTAGGGTAAATATTTCGGAAGTTCACAAAGCACGGTCCTCCCTCACCTTTTACATGAATGGGCATGTGCTACACACCAGCTTCTGCCTCCTGCTTTTTTCACTTAACCGTGCATTTACAGGTCATTCTATAGCCATCACGACTAACTCTTACTGCAGTCTTACTGTATGCTTGCACATCTGTTCTTAATCCTCTCAACAATCCCATGAGGTGCGTACAATTATTCAGCCCATTTTACAGACAGAAATGAAGGCATAGAAGGGAACATGACTTGCCCAAGGCCACCAGCCTGCTGAGGACCACCCAGAATTCTGAATTCAGAGTCTGTGCGTAACCACTACCAATGTTGTCGCCCTGGAGCCACTTCTTTCTTAAAAAAAAATTATTGCATAATACTTGATACATACAATAGAATGTATAAGGGGTATGTAGTATTAAGCACAGTAATAAAATCTAGACCGTTGGACCCACCCCCAAACCAGACCATGCCCCGCACCATAGGGGTCCGTATGTACTCTCTTGCTTTATAAAAAATAATTTTACTGCATATGTAATAATCTGTAAACAATATCTTTTTTAGTTTTGACTTGTTATTTTTGTTGTTGTTGTTTGGTCTTTATAAAAAAGTTGTCGTAGTCCCTCATTCATCTTCACCACTGCATAGTATTCCATTGTCTGGATGTACCGTAATTTACTTAACTGATTTCCTAACTGATGGCCATTTAGGTTGCTTGGATCATTGGACTGTTACAACATTGTTGCAGTGAACCTCCTTCTCCGTTTGTCTTTGCACACCTCTGTGAATATCCTGAAAGATAAAATCCTAGGTCACCTAGGTCAAAAGGTAGATAGTGCCGTTTCCCTTCCGAAAAGTTGCACCAATCACACCTTTCACAGTTGATGAATGAGTCCTGCTTCATCACATAGTGTGCAGAATCAATTTTGTTTTTATCATTGCCAATTTGAAAGGTGAAAGTTTCATACTTTTAAATTAAATCAAATTTATTTAATTATGATTGAGGTTGGGCAGTCGTTTGTATTTCTTTTTACATGAAAATAACCTTATTTCTCTTTTATTTTTTTTTCTTATTGAACAGATCATTACATATTACAGAAATCATCCCTTTCTCTAGCTTACCAGTGAAAAATATTTTCTCCCAGATTGTGGTAAAATATATATAACAAACAAATTGTCATTTTATTTATTTTTTAAGTGCACAATATAGTGACATTAATTACATTCACCAAGCTGTGTAACCATCACCACTATCAGTTTTCAAAAGATTTTCATCACCCCAAACAGAAACTCAGCACCCCTTAAGCAATAACTCCCTGTTCTCTCTCCCAGTCCCTGATGTCATTTATTTTTTGAGTCTGTTTATAATAATTTTTCCTAAACAAAATTATTTTTATGTGATCAGATTCATAACTCTCATTTATTATGTTGGGATTTTATGTCTTCTATAGAAAGGCTTTCCAAAAACACACTAGGAGTAGATATATATTTATTCTCTCCAAGTTTTCTTTTGGTATTTGGCAGTTTAATCTTTTTGTGTGTTGAAATCTTTCATCCATCTAGAAGTTTTTAGTTAAATGGAATGAGATAAAGATTTCCAGTAATAATTTTTCAAATTGCTACCCCAGTGGCCCAATGTCATTTTTGAATAATCTACCCCTTTATCCACTCATTTAACATGCAGTTTTTATCATGTACCAAATTCCCATGTGCATTTGGTCTGTTTCTGTACTCACTACGTGGTTTCGCTGATGTCTTTTGACTATTTGCACATTAAAACCAAACGAAAAAACCAGTTGCCCTTGAGTGGATTTCAACTCATGGTGACCCCCAGATGTGTCAGAGTAGCACTGTGCTTGCTCTACAGGGGTTTCAATGACTGGTTTGTCAGAAGTAGATCACCAGGCCTTTCTTCCAACACGTCTCTGGATGGACTCAAAATTCCAGCGTTAACAATATGTGTACTGATTGTTTAATGAGAAACTATTTGTTCTGTAAACCTTCGTCTAAAGTACAATAAAAATAAATAAATAATAAGGACACGATTAAAAAAAAAAAATTCCAGTGTTTTAGTTAGCAGCCGAGTGTGTTAACCGCTTACACCATCCAGGGACTTCAGAATCAAACTAGAGCTTTATGTTTTAATATGTGGCAAGGCTGACCCTCTCTAATAGCTCTTTTCACAATTTTTTTAGAGATGATCAAATGCTTAGTTTCATGTGAATTTATCATTGGCTTGGGTAGTTGAGATCATGTTAGTATTTTTTATTGAGATCACATTAATTTAGGGAAAATTGCCATCTTCACAATGTTGAGTGTTTCTACCCAATAATAACGTAGGCTTTACCACTTTTTAGTTTTCTCTTATGTCCCTTAGTATCCTTTGTTTGTTTTTTTTAATTTTATTTTGTTGTTGTTGTTGAGAATATACACAGCAAAACATACACCAATTCAGTCGTTTCTCCATGTACAATTCAGTGACATTGATTACATTCTTCAAGTTGTGCAACCATTCTCACACTGTCTTTTTGTTTTTTACCACTCTTCGGAGCCCTGGTGACGCAGTGGTTAATAGCTATGGCTGCTAAACAAAAAATCGCAGTTCGAATCCATCATCCGCTCCTTAGAAACCCTATGGGGGCAGTTCTACTCTCTCCTATAGGGTCGCTATGAGTTGGAATCGACTCGACGGCTACGGATTTGTTTGTTTTCTTACATTGTTTTCTAACAAGAAAGCTATTGATTTTTTGCATAAGTTTGTCACCAGTCATCTTACTAAGTTCCCTTATTGTTTATAATAGTGTTTTAGTTGATACCTGTGTGTGTATGTGTGTGTGTGTTAGAGGCATACAATTGTATCATCTGCAAATAATGGAAATTTACTTCCTTCCCAATTTTTATTCATTTTGTTTCTCTTGTCTGATTACATTGGGTAGTAATTCCAGCACAATTGCTGAATACTTGTGGTAATTATGAGCATCCTTGTCTTTTTCCTGATTTGAATAAAAATACTCCACCTGCTTTTTCATTAAGCAAAATGTCGGCATGTGTGTATGTGTATGTGAAATCATGTTAAATGAGTACCTGTTTCTAGTTTATTAAGATATTAAATTATGAATTATGTTGAACTTACTACGTGCCTTTTATATATCCATGGAAAATATAATTTAGTCCTTCTCTTTTGACCTACTCTGTACTATATTAATAGATTTCCTAAAATGGAACATTCTCACATCTTGAACTCCAGTTAGCTGTGATGTATTTTTCTTTTGCAGCATGACTGTATTAACTAGACCTTTTGTAACTATATTCATGAGTGAGATTTATCTATATTTTTCTTTTGGGAGGTCTTGTCAAATGTTGTCTGTATATAATATTTTGCCTCATAAAAATAATTGGCTAAATGCAACATGGTATGTTGGATTGGATCCCGGAACAGAAAAACAACATTAGTGGGAAAAAAAAAAAAAAAAAAAAAAAAAAACCAGGGGAAATCCAGATAAGGTTTGTAGTTCAGTTAATAGTTTGTACCAATGTTAACTTTTTAGTTTTGACAAATATACTCTGGTATTTTCAGACGTTAACATTAAAGGAAGCTAGAAGGATATATGAGAGCGCTGTGTACCATCTTTTCAACTCTTCCATAAATCTGAAAGTATTTTAAAATAAAGAAAACAAAAAGTAATTTGAAGGCTTTCCTTCTTTATGATTCCTAACAGTTTAAAGAGCATGGGCGGTATCTCTACTTGGGTTGTTGATAGACTTCATCTACAAAACCAGCTGGGCTCTGTGCTCTCTAGAAAGTAACTTTTTTCTTAACTTTTAAAATTTCTACTATCCAAGTGGTTTTGTTTCTATTTCTATCTCTTCTGGTGTTTACTTTCAGTAATGTATATTTTCTTAGAAAATCATTAAAAAATTTCTTTTGTAGCTGAGAATTTTCCCATTTCCACATTTTTCTTTCTTTTTGTATTCTTTCTTGCTTTTTTCCTTGATTAGGTTCATTATGGTTTAGTTAGTTTGCTCTTATTTCTCGGGCAAAAAACAAGCTCTTGGGCTTATTTGGCACCCTGCCATTTTTCTTTTCTTTTTATTACAAGGGTAAGTCCAAAAGTATTGCTACAGAATCATAGAAACCTTTAGTAAACAAAAATATCAAAATGTGAAGCTATTGTTTCTCAACACATCCTCCATTTAGGTCAATACACTTTTGAAGGCGGTGTTTCCATCTCTCTAACCCTTCCCTGAAGAATTCTGTGCTCTTTGATTTACATCACACCAAAATGGCAGTTTTGGCATCCCCAAAGGACTCAAATCGTTTTCTTTTTAAATGTTCTTTGAGTTTTGAGAACAAAAAGAAGTCTGAAGGGGCAAGATCAGGGCTGTAGGGTAGATGGGGTAAGGTTTCCTAATGAAATGCTCTTAGGACGGCCCTTGCTACCCTCGAAGAACGAGCAGGTACATTGTCATGATGGAAAAAATTCCTCGACACAACTTTCCTGGCCTTTTTCTCACCAATGCAGTTTTCATTTTTCTTAAAACGTTTTCATAATAAACCCCAGTGATTATCTTGTGTCCTTTGAGAGCATCTATCAAGATTACCCCTTTGGAATCCCAGAAAAAAGTCACCATAACCTTCTGAGCAGTCTTCCCTCTCTTGGCTCATCTTTGAGGTCTTCCCGACCTTCCTTAAAACGTTTGATCCATCTAAAAACTGTTCTTTTATGTGGGGCAGCATTCCCATAAATTCATTGCAAAGCTTCAATGATTTGGGAAGATGTCCACTTGGGTTTTGTTAAAAATTTGATATTAGCCCTGTCCTCAAAATCGCTTTTTTCCATGGAACAAAAAAAATATCCTTTTTTGAAGGCACCCAAACGAGACTAAGACAAATGAATTACTGAGAGAACTTGTCTGCAGCCATCCACTGATCACAGGGCCATGTTTAAACATGTTTTATTTGGAATAAACCCCTGCACGTATGAACTGGAAACCTAGTAGCAATACTTTTTGATTTACCTTTGTAATTCTCTTCTTGCAATTTCCTCTGATTCATTTTATTGCTCGGTCTCTAATTTCTTGAGTTGAGTGCATATAGTGCTAATTTAACTACTTAAGACTATGAACTTTCCTCACAGTATTGCTTTAGCTGTATCATATCCTTTTTGATAAATGTATCTTTATTATTTTTATTTTGTAATAGTCTGCAGTTCTGTTTTCTATTTCATTTTGGGACAGATTTTTTAAAGAGAAAGTTTAAAATTTTCAGGAAACTTTTGCTTTTAAAAACAATACTTGTTAGAATAATTATATTTTATTAAAAGTCCTTAGAGTTGAATAAGGACTATTAGTTTTTTCTCTATGAATATTCTTATTAAGACCATGAATATTCATGAGAAATCAAAAACAGATACAGGAAAACTCTTTGTATTCATCTCTGCTATGTATCTCACACTTTAGAAATTTCGAGTTCCTTTTCCGAGCTTATTTGATTTTAGTTTCACAATTTACCAGAGATAGGACTAGGCTCTCAGTGAAGTGAAAGTAAGTACACATTTAGGTCATGTCATTTTGAGAGGTTGTGTAGGTTAGAAGTTTAGGTTCAATGAAGATTGAGGAAAAAATGTATAATGATAAAGACATATAGGACACAAAGGGGAGAAAGAAGCAATGAAATATACTCCTAAATCTGTGAATTTCATATTCTAGGAAGCCAAGTGCCTCCAGCCCCCACTGCACCTTAGGATGTTCTTGGAGTCCCTGATGGAAATAATATGGGCCCTTTGGTACAATGTAGGGGTTCCTGGTGGTACAAACAGTGTACTTGGCTGCTAACCAAAGGGCTGGCAGTTTGAATTCACCCAAAGGCCCTCAGAAGAAAGACCCGATGATCTACTTCCAAAAAATCAGCCACTGAAAATTCTATGGAGTCCAGTTCTACTCTGACACACATGGGGTTGCCATGAGTCGAGGTCACCTCAACGATGACGGTTTTTTTTTTTTTTTTTTTTTTTGTAAAATGCAGAAGAGCATTACTTATATCATTAAGTGGGTGGCCAGCATTCTCAGCCCCATTTTTCAGCTAGGGAAATTGACAATCTAGTTAATAAGTTCAGAACAGATAAGCCTGCTCCCCTGTGGGACCTCATCTTGGCCAGACAGGCAGTGCTGCCCCCCTCACCCCCTCTTGGCCTTCAGACTGGTCATACTCAGTCCCTTGTCTTTCCCGTGTGATCACTGTAGAGGTCAAGAACCTCTTCAACAGTTCTACAATCTCTCTGCCAAGTGTCTCAAAGGTAAGGCTTTGCTTCAAATCATTCAGAGTTGTGGCTTAGAAAAACCCAACGTGGGTTTTATGAATATGCACACACAACCTATAAAACTGTGACTTTAGCTCTGAATGCTCCGTAAGTAATGGATTTTGACTTGTTCCCCCAAATCTTCCCACAATGACTCAATCTGATGAAAATGATATAATTCTCCAGGGATTCATTTGGTTCCACTGCCCATACCATTTGCCATTTTCCACCCCATCCCAATGTGGTGGGTCTTTTCCATTGTTTCACTTGGCTGGTTGCTTCCCTTGTCTTACGTGCCAGCCCTTGGGTGTGCATTCTTTCTCCAGATACATCACCATGTCAGATTGCTGTAGTGAGATTCCCCTTCCCCCTGGGTACTTATTTATTTAGGTACAAGGGAAAATGACAAATGTGTTTTGTATTACATGCTATCAACTATGGAGGGCCAAAGTTCCATTGGGCTGAGGGATGTTTTCCATTAAGGCCACTACATTGCCCTGTGAGCCAGGCAGCTGGTGGTGTTCCTTCTATCGCGGGGTAGTGGGAGTGGCCTGGGTCCCCTCAATCAAGTCAGCTCTAAGTGTGGGGATAGAGTACATTACCTTCTATTTTTCCCCCTTGTACCTCTTCTTTTATGTCTTTTTCTTTCTACTACTACTTTTCTTCTTTAGAGCAAACACAGCTGTATATAGATTTCAGAGCAACTTGTTCATGTTCTTTAGAAAGTATTGATGAGTACTTGATGTCAGTGTACTATAGTAATAATAATACTTTATAGTAATTACCATTTTTAAATAATTATCAGTCAAAAAGAAATCAGGTATTCTAATGCCTAATAACTTATAATTAAATTCAATTCTGTATGTTGTGTGTGCAAGAGAGAGAGAGAGAGGGAGAAAGAGAGAGAAAAATTGAATTAGATTTGGCACTTACTAGTCAGTCATGAGCTCACAAGGCAATATCCCATTTCCCAATTAGAAAATTCTTAAGGTACCATCAAATAGCAGTCATGATACTAGCTAAATTTTGCTGAATCTTCACACTATGACAAAGCACTCTTTGCGAAGTCTTTTACATATGTTACATCAGTTAGTCCTCACGACTGATTCATCTAAGGTGAGAATGGGAAAAAATCCCAGGTCATTTAACAAATGATGTTCATAATCCCACATGGAAAACATAGCTACAGTTTCTACAGAGCCCTAAAAATCTTTCCTCTCAAAGTGGCAATATAACCCATCCTAGAGTCAGTTAAAGAGTGTGAGGATTCATAGTGGAATCAGGCAATGTTTAGAGAACACAGTACTCTTGCTACCTGCCTTCTCTTCTCTCTCTCAGAAGGGCTTCCTTTTCCACTCTGATCTATTTTTAGCAAATCAAACTGATAAAATTATAGGATTGTAAACGATCTTTTTCTTGTGAACAAATGCCAATTTTTATAACTTGTCATTCTCGATTTTGTCTCATTGAAATGGATGATATTAATTTGTTTCTATTTATAAAGTGGGATCTAAGTCTTAGCATATGACATAACTTTTAAAAGTGGAATTTCATTACATAGAAAGTTTGTATTTTCAACTGTTTAGCTTACTCAAGGTCATTCTTTATTGACTGACTAAATAGTAGCTCGAAGCTAAGAAATGCTTCTTAGAGAGTTTTCAAACAATAAGTCACCACTCTGTGTGATTGGATGTAGGTTCTTGGATGTGGGGTCCGGGCATCAACATTTTACATTTTGACTTTATGATTAACTTTACAATTAATGCCGGGGATGTGAAAACCTCTTAAACCCACCCGACAGAATCTTTGTTAAGCACTTGTTATTGGTTGCTGTCGAGTTGGTGCCTGACTCGTGGTGACCCCAGACTCATGACGACCCCGTGCCCAATGGAACGAAACGCCGCCTAGTCCTGCGCCATCCCCAAGATAGGTTGCAGATTGAACCATTGTGATCCATAGGGTTTTCACTGGCTGATTTTCAGAAGTAGATCCCCAGGCCTTTCTTCCTAGGCCACCTTAGTCTGGAAGCTCCACTGAAACCTGTTCAGCAACACACCAACACACAAGCCTCCATTGACAGACAGGTGGTGGTGGCCGATGTGGAGCATTGACCGGGAATCAAACCTGGGTCTCCTGCATGGAAGGCAAGAGCTCTACCACTGAACCACCACTGTCCCCTTGTTCAGCACTAAACCTGCCTAATCTGCTGCACTCTGAGTCTGGCTGTGTTTAGGAGCAAGTTCGGGGACTCCTGTTAGGGAAATCTTGCCATAACTACTTTCATCCCAAAGGATCATTATGGAAAACGATCTTTCATAACAGAGACATTTCAGGGCATGCCAAGGAGACGGGATTATTTCCTTTAACAACAATCAAGAAACGAGGACCTTTCTTCTTTAGTAGCAACAACAAAAAAAGACATTTTTAGTCTTTAACATGTGCAGTTGTATGTTCAGAATAATATTTCCTGTTGCTGAAAATCACAGGAGACAGTGATCTGGAGCAAACAATTGGTGGTGCAAACAATTACTTTAATTGAGCACCAAGGCGCAGCTCGCAGGAGGGGATGAAAGCTTTGCTCCGAGCCGGCTTTCCTATGAACATGGAGGGCAGCTGTAGGGCGACCGTGCTGACTCTCTTGGGAGAAGCGCAGTCTGAAATCCTACAGTTTAATTCCCTGGGCTACCCTATAATTTAGGGTGCCGAGTGTGATATAAGGGAGTCATTAAATCAGGACATTAACCATGTCAGAAAGTAAATGAGTTCCTTTGTTGGATGGGTTTCTGTGGTCCCGAAATCACCGAGGTAATTATTCACATGAATATGGCTTGGGCAAGGGGTCTTCATGCGCAAAGACCGCAGGGGTGTGTTTTGTACACATGCAGCTTGTGCGTCCATGTCTACACTCGTGCACACACAAGTTACACTCCACAACCCTTGAGGACAATTGTGAGCTGCAGCTAAGGTAAAGTCACTTTAACAGAAAGCTAATCTGGCCATGTGATGTCCTTTCCTAGCAACTGGTCTTCCTGCTAACAAGAACAAAGGAAGCTAGTTGAGGGCCAGCGAAAACGAGGGAAGCCTTCCATGAGGTGGATTGACGCCATAGCTATAGCAATGGATTCCAACATACCAACGATCATGAAGATGGTGCAGGACAGAGCAACGTTTTGTTCTGTTATGAATAAAGTTGTCATGAGTTAGAGCCAACTCAATGGTAACTAAAAACAACAACCATCTGGTCACTAGCTGGGTGGGCCAGAGGGACCCACTTCATTCTTACAGAAAGGCAGAGATGTATCTTCTCCAAGAGGGTTTCAAGAGGTGCCACCCTGAAGCCAGTGTTTGCTACTCTTTAATGGAAGCTTTTAGTAAGTGTTGCAAACTTCATCTTGTGATTTCAGAATTGAATTTAATTTTTGGTGAGGGATCTTAATCTAGAATTTGGCTTCATTTTGCAATTTGTTTCTATGAGTGTGGGTGTGTTTAAGCCAATGTTTATTTCTTTTTTGATAAACCACTTGCCAGGCACCGAGCTAGGCCCTTTCCAATGTATTTCCTCATTTTAGGTAAGAAAAATACTCTTCAACTTACAGAGAGAAAAGTTGATACAAAGAGGGGGGTAAACCAACAATGTTAATGTTGGTTTGACTACAAAGGGGCAGCATGAGGGAGTTGTTTGGGGTGATGGAGCTTTTCTGCAACCTAACTGTGGTGATGGTTACACACATCTATGTTGTTGTTGTCTTTGGCTGCTTTTGAGTCGATTCCGACAACAACTTACGTACAGTAAACAGAAGGAAACGTTGCCTGGTTGTGCATCATCCTTACAATTGCCAGCACGTCTGAGGCTATTGTTGTGTCTATTGTTACACCCATCTCAGCGAGGGTTTCCCACGCCCTCACGGGCCCTCTGCTTCACCAAAGATGATGTCCTGCTTTAGCGATTGATCCCTCCTGATGACGTGTCCAAAGCAAGCGAGCTGGACAAGTTTCCACAAATCTATACAAATGTTAAAACTCATAGAATTGTACACTACGTAAAATTCCATCTTATTGTATATAAATTGAAATATCATTAACAATTAAAAAAGAGCCTGGTGGCACAGTGGTTAAACTGCTCGGCTGCTGAGCGAAAGGTCGGCAGTTGGAACCCACCAGCCACTCCTGGTGATCTACTCCCGTAAAGATGACAGCCTAGGAAACCCCATGGGGCAGTTCTACTCTGTCCTATGGGGTCACTATTAGTCTGAATAGTGTCGACAGCACACAACAACCACCACAGTCATTAAAAAAAAAAATCAACTAAACAAAAAATATTGGCTAACATTTACTGAGCACTTATTATGTGCCAAGCCCTGTTCCAAAAGTGGCTCGTCCGAGGACATGTAGTTCATTAGTACGGCAGAGGTAGGGTTTCAGTCTTGGTCTGTCTGACTCTGACTTTCCACCACACATCAGCTATGGGCCTTTTAGGCTAAACTGGTATAAAGTCCAAATCCCAGAACAGCTTTATGTTATTACTGGTGATTGCCCTTAAGATGACTTTTCCACTTGGTTGCTTAGTTTCTTCTTCAGCTTCACATGCTGGTACGCGGGACTTGGTCTCCTTCCACAAGCCTGGCTTCCCCTGTTGGATGGGAGCTCCAGGCCGGCTGGGCTGTGGAAACAGCACTGAGGTGGCTCTGAGACGTGCATCAGGATGCCAGGCAGATGGCGGCCACTGGTAGGAGTCACTCTTCTGGGTGCACAAAAAGAATTAAAACTCGATTCCTGACACTCACATAGGATGGAAAAGGGCCACCTTGGCTCACTAGAGGGTGTTCCTGGAACAGGGCTGCCCTGGGTCCTGGACTAGCCACCCTTCAAGTGGGGCCTCTGTTAGAAGAGCACTGCCCTGACCCAGATGAAAATTAAATGCATTCCGTACCAAGCCTGTAATTCTTCCTGCAAACAGTGCAGGAGGGGCCTCAATCTGGCTAAAGTCAGATGTGATTTCAGAGCCTTAATGTGAGTCAGGGAAGGTTCTGGAGTTAATTTGTGGCTGCAGGTGACTCTACTCCGACTTTCTGGAACTCAGCCAGAGCAGCCGCGCTGTGGGGCTGACTAGATCATCCACTCCCAACAGCAATCAGATGTCTGCAAGCTTGTCCACTTGCCCTTTCCCTGAGGGCATCGCTGTGCGCTCGGCTGACCTCACCAGTGGTAAACTCCAGCCTGCTCCCTCTGGTGTTCTGGAAGTCTCAGCAATCTGCTGTGAAGGCAGTGGGGCTCTGACAAGGTGTGTGGGAAAGGCCAGGTTGGGTCCCCCAGGAGACAGGCCGGAAGCTTCTTATCTGGGCGGAAGGACCACTGTGTGTGGACTGAATGGAGTGAAAATGTATGAAACAAATAAAATACGTTTTATAAATCAAGTGGAATTTCAAAGGCCCGTGTTCCCAGAATAGCTATCTAAAGACAGACACATTCTTCAAGGGTTTGAAGACATGAAGACTATTTCTTAATCAAAGAATGTGAAGGCAAGACAATTAGTGGATTGGGGGCTGAGAGGGCCTTGCTTTAATTTATTTTCTCAGTGAAAGCACAGAAAGGATAGGATTACCAAGATAATACAGAGCAGAAGGGATGTCATTAGGTGAACAGAGAGCCTTCTGGTGGGGGGTGGGCTTACCCCCACTCCCAGGCACCTCCCAGAGCTGCTGGTTGGGAGGCTGTGCAGGGCACAACAGCAGGACTGGACTGTGAGACAAGTCTGAGCCAGTTCTCCACCATTTGCTAGCTGTGCGGTTTAGTGTAAGCTACGAACCACTTGGAGCCTCAGTTCCCACATCTGTATATTGGGGATAATAAAAACAGTGCCTACCCTGCTGAGAAAATTATATACACAGTGTGCCATGCATACTCTATACACGTGCTGTGGTTGTTAACTGCTGCCGGGTCAGGCCCAACGGATGGGGAAGCATGCACAAAGGGATTAGACTGTTGTGATCCATAGGTTTTTATTGGCTGATTTTCAGAAGTAGATCACCAGGCCTTTCTTCCTAGTCTGTCTTACTCTGGAAGCTCTGTTGAAACCTGTTCAGCATCTTAGCAAGAAGCAAGCCTGCACTTACAGATGGGCAGTGGCTTTGCATGAGGTACGTTGTCCAGAAATCGACCCTCGGTCTCCTGCGTGGAAGGTGAGAAATCTACCACTGACCCACCAATGTCCCCCATGCATATGCCACCACGTATTTAAGGAAAGAAGACAGGCAAACAGACAAACCTGTTATTGGCGGAGTCTCGCTGCCCCACATTCCTTCTCATGGTGGGTCCCCAAAGGAGCTTGTGCATTCTAGGCCAGTTTGGATCTGAGCTAGGAATTCTGGGAGTGATGCCAGCACATATCTGCTCTCACTGCTGCCTGAGTTGATTTATTGAGGGCGTGATTCTTCCTCTGGCAGGGATGACCCATCTGTGGGTTCCTGACCGCTGCTGAGGGCCCCAGTGCCTCAGTTTGAATTGGGCACAATGTTTTGGTAGCATCAGTGCCAGGAAGCCCCCACACTCTCTCTGTGAGCCCCTTTTGTGGATTGAATTATATCGTCCCAAAATATGTGTCGTAAATCCTAACCTCTATGCCTGTTATAATCCCATTTGGGAATGGGTTGTCTTTGTTATGCTAATGAGGCAGGATTAGTGTAGGGTTTGTCTTAAATCAATCTCTTTTGTGATATTAAAGAGACTAAACAAGCAAGCTAGGAAGCAGAGATAGGGGAAAAGACATACCAAGCCACATGAAGATCGCCCAGGAGCAGAAGCTCAGAAGAGACAAGGGCCTTCCTCCAGAGCCGACAGACACAGAAAGCCTTCCCCTAGAGCCAATACCCTGAATTCAGACTTCTAGTCTCTTAAGCTGTGAGAAAGTAAATTTCTGTTTGTTAAAGCCATCCACTTGTGGTACTTCTGTTATAGTAGCATGTGATGGTGTGCCAGCTTGGCTGCCCCATGATTCTTAGTGGTTTAAGCAGTTATGATATAGTTTGGCAGACGAATGATGTTGTGATCACTTCCATGATGAGATTGGATATAATGTGATCACCTCAATGATGGGATCTGCTATGAGTAGCCAATCAGTTGAAAGGGAGTTTCCTTGGGCATGTGGCCTGCATTGAATATAAGTGGACATTCTGGCAAGGCTTGTGGGCTTCTGCTCACTCTGGGTCCTACAGCTGGCTCCTGTTCACCTGACCTCCGGTTCTTGGAGCTTGAGCTAGCAGCTTACCTGTGGTCTTGCCTGCTGATCTTGGGATTCGTTGACCTTTGCAGTGTGTGAACAAGAGCTCTGCTCTCTGACCTGCCAGTCTTGGGTTCAGCAGCCCCTGCAGCTCCATGAATCAAAAGAAACCTCCTTCCTAACCCACTGACTTGGGACATTCCAGCCTCTAGAACCACATGAGTCATTTCCTTGATATAAATCTCCCTCTATGTACACTTACGTGTTTTACAGGTTTTGCTTCTCTATAGAACCCAGCCTGAGACATAGCACTAGATAACTAAGACAGCCCTAAACAGGTGTGACAGTATGGAACCCTGCATCTTTCAGGGCTTGAAGCAGAGAAGGCATCCAACTGCATTGATTGAGCTTTATTGGGTGCTGCCCCACCCGCTCCCAGGAGGCAGCTGGGAGGAGTGACCATAGCAGTGATTTTCATTAATGCTGATGCTAATATAATATTTAGCATGTAACATTTTAATTTTATTAATTGACTGAAAAATTCCGATGACTAGTACTCTAAAGCTTATCATGAAAATATCAACCCCTTGCACGGTATTTTCTCAATATTTTTTAAGAATATGCTTATACCAAATTAAAAAGAAATTATAGTTGTGAACATCGTCTAAGTGATTTTCTAGCTCTCTTATCCCCCCTCTTACATATTCATTTTCTTTCTCTATCTCTCGTCCTTCCACTGATTTCAAGTCACTACTTTTTTCATATTTTAAGATTTCTGAAAATAGGATGGAGCAACGGATGGTGTTTCACAACTTACTTGGTAACATTTTCCCTTTATTCGTAGTGCATCTTGCAATCAGTAACATACATCTCAAATTTTGGTTCAACCAATATTCCTTGTTTTGACTATGTAAAAATCCAGAGCTGAGCCATGGTGTAGAAGTAGATGGGATTGCATTTCCTTTCTTGTGCACCTTTTGTTTTCTCTTGGGTTAAGAATTATTTTATCATTTGCTTAGTTTTTTATATACTAAATTAACACTTCCTCAAATATGCCACAAGAACTATTTAACTCTTTTCAGTGCAAACACATTTGATATGGTGCCAGTCTTGTAATTTCATCATCAGAGCCAGTGGCAGGCTGGTGTTTAATAATTGGCTTTCCAGAAAAAAAGTGTAGGCATGAATATGTATTGTAGTTGTTAGCTGCTTAGAGTTGGCCCTCGACTCATGGTGACCCCATGCACAACAGGATCGGACCGTTGTGATTCATGGGGTTTTCATTGGCTGGTTTTTCAGAAGGAGATCGCCAGTCCTTTCTTCTTAGTCCATCTTAGTCTGCAAGCTCCACTGAAATCTGTTCAGCATCATAGCAACATGCAAGCTTCCACTGACAGACAGTTGGTGGCTGCGCATGAGGTGTATTGGCCTGGAATTGTCCTGCATGGAAGGTGAGAATTCTACCATTGAACCACCACTGCCTTATTATAAATGTTGCCAAGATAAAAGCTATGTAGCACACAATTAACATGTAATAAAACATGCAATATTCTTTATCATTACTTCTTACAGAATACTTTCATTGATTTTTGTTGAACTCTTGTGTCCATAATGAACAAGAGTAGTTCTTACATGATTGTTAATTGATATTTTCAGTTGTGTTTAGTAAGACAAAAATGAAACCACAAAGTATTTTTTCTAGAGTTTCTTTTGTTCATCAATGACTTGAATAACCTCTTTGCTCGATTGAATATTACTTTTAAAATACTAGAAGAATATTGTTCTTTTCATGCTATTCACAAGGTGATGAGTTCAGACATGACACACTTTAAAGTTTAATCTGTATTATTAAAGATTTCTTCCTTATTTTCTTGAGTATAGACAATCAACAAAATAATAAATCAAGCCCTGATTTGTAGTTTTTGCCAATTTTCATGGTGTAAATATTCCCACCCTGGACAATTTCAAGCTACCAATGTGAAATTGGTATGTGCCCTCCCTGAACATAGAGTTGCAAAGAGATGAGCAATACTCCCAGCATTCAGATATAATAGACACAAAGAACCTCATGAGCATAGATAATAGTAAAACGTAGTAAAATAATTAGGAAGAGATGTGTTTTGAATATTTATTACCTTTGTTTTTAATATAAAATAATATAATTTATTTAATTACGAGTTTGTGTAAATTAATTTTTAATAATATCTGTTTAACGTCTTGCGAAATTCCTGAATATTTAATAATTGGCTCCCATGTGCTGGCACTAGCCAGCTGCAACACACCACTGTATGGTAGAATCCTCCTGCCTGAAATCCTCTATCCTCCCAGAAACCCCCCATCCTCCCAGAGAGAGCCCCTGACCTGCTGCACAGCTGTTGGCCTAGGTTTCCGTTTATCACTATCCTGCAAATTTCCTTTACCTTCTCCTGTATTTCCTAGAACCCACATCTTTCTCTTTCTTGATTTACTCCCTCATTTTTATGGAACACATCCTCTAGTAGCTCCCTGAGAAAAGGTAATTGGAATTTTTCTTACCAGATCATCAGGGCACGTGTGGAATGAAACATCTCTTGTCTCAGGTGTTAACTATTTGCTCAAAATATGCTTCATTATCATAATTAGTTAGAAATCATCACTCACTCTTTCTTGCATTTCTAATCATTTGTTCAACAAACACTGAGAATCTACTATGGTAGGTTTTTTTTTTTAACCTTCTTTATTATTATAATGAACATTCTTTTACTACTTAAAGTCTTTCATCTGGAACATTATGCCTTTCAAGTCCTTGGCTTTGATATTTTTACCTTGCAGATTCCATCATCAAACAACAGTCATTCAAGGTTTGTCCAATTTCATGTTCTTTCCTGTCCCTGTCTCAAAGGCTGCACACCACACTTCATTTGCTATAATTTGTCATTAGTGTGATAACATCTTTAAAACAATGATAATGTCTGACTTCGTATGTGGCTTATGGGGTGGTTTCTGAAATGTGTTTAGCTGAGACAGATCATGATTTATTTGCCTGTGTTATTGATTTGTGTCCTCATTTCTTCGTCCCTTAAAATGAAAGCATGGAATTTGATGACATAGCTAGGAACTTCACCCTCTAAAATTCTAGAATTCTGTTTTAGGAATAGTCTTTGGAAGACTTTATCTGGGTAAATATGTGAAGATGAGGGAGAGTGGGAGACAGAGGCAGAGACACAGAGAGACGAGGAGAGAGAAGAAAAGGAGGAAAGAGAAGAGGGAGGACGAAAGATCATCAGAAGCCAGTTGTTTGATTTGGATATCTGGAATGAAAAGATTTGCTCAAACCAGGATGTTCTGAAACAAGTGAAAGGAATTTTTGTGGCTTTCCAAAAACTGTAGGAAAAAAAAAATCCTCTACATTTAAAAAAGTCCGTGGTGCAAATAGCTTGCACTTGACTACTAACTTAAAGATGGTGGATTCCAACTCACCCAGTGGCGTTGAGGAGGAAAGGCCAGGTGATCTGCTTGTGTAAAGATTACAGCCAAAAAAAACTCTATGAAGCAGTTGTACTCTGTAACACATGGGGTCACCATGAGTCAGAATTGACTTGACAGCAATTGGCTTTTTTTTTTTTTTGGTCTTAGATATATTCATTCACTGAGTTACATTTTGAGGATCTGGGATCAATGAAAAGCCTTTAAAATGTCAGGGTCATTGGAGGTCAACCTTAGAGAATATCCCAGAAGTGTTGACACTGGACAGGAACTTTGTACTGGTTTCATGAGCTTCTAGGGATTGGTGCCACCCGTGGGAAAGAAGCCAGGTAGGGTAGATGAGTTCCTTGAGGGCGTTTGCCTCTGTGCCCTATGAGGCTCTGGTGGGGTAGCCTAAAGGGACCTGAAAATCAGCAGTTCCCTGTGCCCTCATCCTTAATTCTGTGCCATTCACTTCCTGTGGAGCTAACCAGCACTGCATTTGCCACGTGCCTGGGCAGCCCGACTTCCTGCCTGACTCCCTCCTGCATACCACCTCCTGGTGCTCAGGGTTACCTACCCATCCTATATCCCCTCTCCCTCTCCTGCCTCCTTTGCCCCTGGAGACATTCCTGGCTCTGCATTCTTCATCACTGTTCTAAAGTCACCCTTTTCTCAGACCAGACTCCGGGGATATAGCTGTGTCCAAATCCATCTGGGGCTCCAGGCTGCCAGGGGATCTCGTTGAGAGTGGTTGCGTTGCCAGAGGAGGAGGAGGAGGTCACACTTTTCCCTCTCCCCTTTCTTCTGCTCTTTCTGGCTGCACTCCAAAGGTTAGGGCTCAGCTGCGGGCTCTAGCCTGTACCTGCTGCCACTCCTGAGGCCATCCAGGGGACTAGAAGATGTGGGCTGCCACAAAGGGACCCATGCCTGAGTGGGTAGGGGAACCCCCAAAGTGGTCGGGAGTGGACAGGGACAGAAGGTGACAGCCAAGGAATCAAGTATGTCCTTGGGTCCAGGTAATGAGCCTGGCAGGGCTACCACAGGCATGGAGCAGATTAGGGGCAGAGAGAGAGCCACCATTGGGCTGAGGTGGCTGCATTGGCTATGGCCTCTTCCAAGTGCATGAGGAGCCGCCTATACGCAGACAGACGGGCACCTGTCTTCTGACCAGCAGGGGAGAGTTTGTTGGAACTCACGTCCTCCCTCCAACCAGGGCATGCAATTACCTGCAATTATTCCACAAAGGTTGAGCTGACTTTCCCAACAAGGGCTCCTCAAAGAAAGGAGCTGGGTGCCTACAAAGAGGGGCTTGGGTAACGCTGGGGCCTGTTCAGGCTGTCCTTCCCAAAGCACCCCCTTCTTGGTCTTCCCGTCACATAGCCCATGGCCTTCCTCTGGGGATTCCAGGGGCGGGTCTGGTCTGTACAATACAGTTAAGCCCCATCAAGTAATGTGGCAATTGGTGTCTACGGTTGCTGTGAGCCTCAATGATTTGGACCTCTGAGTTTTAAACAACTGCTCACACATGGATGTCTTAGCTCCTCGCTCATGCCCATCACACGGCAAGCTCCCGTGTCTCCGCGAGCGTTCCCTTATTATATGCTCATTTCGCTAACTGATCACTCTCTTGACCAGCTCAGCTCCTCACTCAGGTGTCATCAGGGGCTGGGCTCCCCGGCTGTTCCAGGGCTCTTGTGATTCTCACACACTCGCACACGCACGCACACACACATGCACACGCACAGACATGTATGCACCTCGCTCCTGGAGAGCGACTGCAGAGCCAGCACTGTTGTGCCCGCTCCTTCTGCCTTGGGTCCTGACCAGCAGAGGAGAGGGGAGCCTCTGTGACCTGGTTACTGGTGGCCAGAAGGCCCCTTGTCTTGCCTCTATGGCCGCAGGAGACAACCTCCAAAATACCACAGTCAGAATTCAGGGCATTTCCCAGGGTCTGGCTGCCCAGGTTATCCATGGCCATCTGATTACATACTTTGTCATTACAAACTATCCATATTACCTGCCTGGTGTGAGTATTCACTTTTCTGTTGATGGAAACTCGGCACTTTCACATTCATTATAAAGGGAATTTAGGGCTGCTTATGAGAGGTTTTGCCCACAAGCAAACCTTTTGGAACTAGTTATGCTCCCAAAATCAGGGATGAGGGTGGTGCGTTCTCAACAAACCATGATTTGACTCTATTTGCTGATGAATCAATTGTCTTCGCCACTTTTGAATTCGATCTTTATCTAAAGGGGACCAAGTAAGTGAATGACGATAATGAAAAAACCAAGAGCAGTTGGAAAATTTCCACCAAAATGAGATTTTCTGTTTAAAACCCTCTTCTCCCCTTACTTTCATATACAAGAGGAAGATTCCAGGGATGAAGGAGAAGCTGAGGGGTTGGTCAGAGATTATCCTGGACTTTAGTGGTAATTTTTAAAAAACCTTGGTTTTATTCTTCCCTGAAGAAGGACATGTTCTCTACTTCTGTCTACCTGTAATGACCTAAAACCAACAACCAGTCGCCGTTGAGTTGATTACAACTCATGGTGACCCCATGTGTATCAGAGTAGGAATGTACTCCATGGGGTTTTCAATGGCTGATTTTTCAGAAGTAGATCTCCAGGCCTTTCTTCCAAGGCACCTCTGGGTGGACTTAAATCTCCAACCATTAGTTAGCAGCCAACTGCTTAATGGTTTGCACCACCCAGGCACTTGGTAATGTTTTCTCAAAAAGCGTGCAGAGGATATGAGGTCCTATGCAATCCCACAAATCTAAGCCACAAGTGAGGATCTCTTGAGAACTGCTAATCCTCGTGTGGTTACTTTTGAGACTTCCTGGGGGACAGACAGAGTAAAAGAAAATGAATTTCCACAAGGGCAGTGTCCAACAGGTAGGCTGCTCAGGAGAGAGCTCAGAGAACCATTCATGGACTCACAGTTGTCAAAGGAGACTTTTCAGTTTGGGAAAATGTAGGTATTTTTCTCAGTGGAACCGTGCAGTTTCCTGATAGGTTGCCTGGAGGTAAATAAATCTGAGATGTATGAATTATAGGATTTAAGTTCTGCGGATCTTTGGATGTCTGATATGGAAAATTTGGGGTCTTAATTTCTAAATCCAACAACTAAGAAGAAAAAAAGATGAGGTGATAAAAGATTACCTGTGGAACTTGTTTCCTCTGTGAGAAAATATAATTATTGGAGTCTCAAGTGATTTTTCTGCTTTAGAGACAAAGGTAGAACTACAGAAAAACTGCAGGCACTTGCATTTGTAATGATTTGAGGAGTTTGTTTAAATTAGCAACTGCTCATTGGGTTGAAATGGCAGCTGTAGGACTGAGTTCTTACCCTAATTGTTGGCTTTTGTAACTTCTGGGTATGGAGGGAAGAATGGTGAGAGCTCTGTGGTCCAGCTGTGGAGTTTGGGGAACAGGAGTCCTGTGGTGGGGACACTGTTGTTGCAACACCTTGATCCGTACCTCCCCAGTACAGAGAGGGGCAGACAGTGTGCAGACAGGCAAGTCAGAATGCTCTGGTCAGCTGAGCTGTTTCTGGCCACGGCTGTGGAATCCAGAACATATTCCATGATTGCTCCAAGATACCCAGGGATCTTGCACCTCAGAAGAGAACCTTCCTAGGTCAGGAGACAGCTTGCTGCAACCTAGAAAATGCAGAGAAAAAAGTGAGGCAGAGGCGAGGCAGGGATTGGTCCCCCTTACTGTGGTGCTCAGCTAGCCTTGTCCCCAGAGAATCCTCAACAGGTAGTGACCAGACAAAATGGAGTAGACTCATTTCTCCCTATCTCTCCCATTAAAGACAACTAGGAACCCGCACTTAATATAACAAACAAACATAAGGGAACTCTGAAAAGTTGGAAGAAAGCAGACTGGCTAGGGATCTCAGGACTTGAAGAACAACATGGTGGTGAGTTTCCTGGGTTTTCTTTTGCTTCCCATACATTCTGAATTGGGCTCTGGAGAAGCCTACAACTCAAATACCATAGGCAGAGATTTTTTAAAGCCCCAGAAAAAGCTTTCTCTCTCTAGCCAGAGGCCCAGGAGGTAGGCTCTCTAGCAGAACTAAATCTATTTTGACAATCAAAAAAAAAAATTGCTGTTGAATTGATTCTGACTCATAGTGACCCTATAGGACAGAGCAGAACTGCCCCATAAGGTTTCCAAGGAGTGGTTCGTGGATTTGAACTGCCAACCTTTTGGTTGGCAGCCGAGCTCTTCACCACTGTGCCACCAGCACTCCATTTTGACAATACCCTCCTTATTCCAGCTTCCCTCCACCCTCCATAGTGCCAGCAGAAGCTGAGTGGAAGCCTGGACTTCCATTCTCTACCCAGACTTGGCAGACTGAGGCACTCTTCTCCCTTCTCGTTAGACACAGGGAGGATTTCGAGAGGAGGGAGCTAAAGAAAGGAGTTCTTTAAATCTGCATATGGAGTCCTGGGCAAAACCCCAAGTGATCCACACATGAAAGTGACCAGAATTAGCATGAGAAAAAGGTTGAGAACTGCACAACAGTATGGAATACTACCAGGTTTTCAGATCCAGATTAGCACACAAATGAAGCAGACTGGATCTTCCTGCTCAACCTAACAGAGTGACTGCCTGCCAAAATAGAAGATGGAAATAGGATCCAGAGTCTCATAACATAATACCCAAAAGTTCAGGATACAAACAAACATCACTTGCTTATACCAAAACCCAGGAAAATCACAAATTCAAAGACAATCAATAGACACAAACAATTAGATGACTTAGATGTTGAAATTTTCTGATAAGGATTTTAAAGCACCTGTTATAAAAATGCTCCAATGAGCAATTACAAACACTCTTGAAACAAATTAAAAATTAGAAATTCTCAGCAAAGAAATAGAAGATATAAAAAGGAACTGAAAGGAGATTGTAGAACTGAAAATAAACAATGACCAAAAAAAAAAAAAAAAACCAAACAAATTAAAAAAGCCCCACTGAATAGGCTAACAGCAAACAAACAAAAAAGAGGAATTAATCTGTGTACTTGAAGACAGATGAATAGAAATTACCAAATCTGGAAAAAAGAAAGAGAAAATGGACTGAAAAAAAAATGAACAGAGACTCAGAGACCTGTTGGACAATAGCAAAAGATCTAACATTAGTGTCATAAGAGTCCCGGAAAGAGAGGAGAAGCAGGGTGGTGGCTGAAAAATATTCAAATAAATAATAGCTAAAAACTTTCCAAATTTGGCAAGAGGCATAAACCTACAAACACAAGAAACTGAGTAAAACTCTAACAGAATAAACCAAAAAAAAAATGTGTGCCAAGACACATCATAATCAAACTTCTGAAAACTAAGGACAAAGAAGAAGCACCTAGAAAGAAATAATGCACTACCTATAGGGGAACACATGCTCAAATGACAGTAGATTTTTCATCAGAAATCATAGATCCTGAAGAAAGCAGCACAAGATTTTTCAAGTGCTGAAAGAAAAGAACTGTCAACCCAGAATTCTATGTCAAGTGAAAATAGCCTTCAGGAATGAAGGGAAAATAACTACTCTCTCAGATAAGAGAATTTGTCACCAGAGGACCTACTCTAGAAGTACGTGTCTTAGTCATCTGGTGCTGCTATAACAGAAATACCACAAGTGGATGGTTTTAATGAAGAGAAGTTTATTTCCTCACAGTCGAAGTAGGCTAAAAGTCCAAATTCAGGGCGTCAGCTCCAGGGGAAGGTTTTTCTCTCTGTTGGCCTTCTTCTCTCTGCGTTCCCCCAGACTAGGAGCTTCTCTGCGCAGGGACCCCAGTCCAAAGGACGTACTCTGCTCCCAGCACTGCTTTCTTGATGGTATGTGGTCCCTCTGTCTCACTGCTCACTTCTGTCTTTTATATCTCAAGAGATTGCCTCGGGACACAATCCAGTCTTGTAAATTGAGTCCTGCCTCACTAACACAGCTACCGCCCATCCTCCCTCATTAACATTGTAGAGGCAGGATTTACCACACATGGGAAAATCACACAATACCAGGAATCATGGCCCAGCCAAATTGATACACACATTTTTGGGGGACATAGTTCAATCCATGACAGTATGACTAAAGAAAGTTCTTCAAATGTAAAGGAAATGGTAACGGAAGGAAACTTGAAACATTAGGAAAGAAAAAATATCAATAAAGTGGGTGAAAATACAGTTAAATAAAATAGACTGTCCTTTTCTTGAGTTTTTAAAATTAAGTTTGACGGTTGACACAAAAAGTATAACATCAACTGATGTGCTCAATGTATACAGAGGTAATATTTAAGGCAATTACATTATAAAGGAGGGAATGTAAAAAACCTAAATGGAGGTTAGGTTTCTAGATTGCACTCAAAGTGATAAAATGCTGAGACTGTGATAAGTTACATATGTATATTTTAATACCTAGAGCAATCACTAAAAAAAAAAAAAAACTGTACAAAGATACACTTAAAAATACTAAACAGTAATGGAATTCTAGAAAATGTTCAAGTAACTCACAGGAAGGCAATATATGGGTAACAGAAATGAGAAACAGAGGGAAAACCAGAAAACAAATATAAAGTGGCAGTTGTAAGTATATCACTAAGTACATTAAATATAAGTGATCTAAATACACAAATTAAAAGACAGAGATTGCAGAGTGGATTAAAAACCATGACCCAATTATATGGTGTCTATAAGAAACTTACTTCAAATACAATGATATAGGTAGGTTGAAAGTAAAAGGATGGGCAGTGAGATGGTCATGGCCTATGTAGGCAGGGGACACATTGAGGTCAAATGCTAAGCCAACAAGCCAGAGATGCCATCAAGTTCAGAATCAAAGTCAGAGGGCGTAATTCTGAGTTCCCACTGTGAAGCAAATGTTTGACAAATATTGTCCTCAATGATCAAGACTGTCCATAAAGTCATTTTATTATTACATTTCATTGATGAAGGAATAGTCATTCAAAGTTTTAACCCAATACTTGCCTGAGACCAGGCAGTTAATAAGTAAGGGACCAAGGGCATCCAAACCAGCATAGCCCAATATTTTCTATTATGAAAAAACAAACAAACAAAGAAAAACCCCAAACCAAAACCCATGCTGTTTAGTTGATTGTGACTCATAGTGACCCTATAGGACAGAGTAGAACTGCCCCATAGGGTTTCCAAGGCTGTAAATCTTTACGGAAGCAGACTGCCACATCTTTCTCCCATGGAGCAGCTGGAGTTTGAACCACTGACCTTTCAGTTAGCAGCCGAGTGCTTTAACCATTACACCACCAGGCCTTTTTCTATTGTTTTTCTATTACAGCCAGACTTAAAACAGAGCTGGAAGACAAGGAGAGTTGACAAAGTAAAGGGGACTTAGGAACAGTGGGTTCCGACCAGGTTGTCAGATTTCTAAATGGCCCCATCCTGGAACCTTGAGCCTGAATCCTGACCCACAGCTCTTGCTTCCTCTGCTCCAGCACTCACATTCAGAAATCCCAAATATTTGATGGTTGTTGTTGTTGGGTACCTTTGAGTCAGTTCCAACTCATAGTGACCCTATGTACAACAGAGTAAAACACTGCCTGGTTCAGCACCATCCTTACAATCATCTCTATCTTTGAGCCCATTGTTGCAGCCACTGTGTCAATCCATCTCGTTGAGTGTCTTCTTCTTTTTCACTGACCGTCTAGTTTACCAGGTATGATGTCCTTCTCCAGGGACCAGTCCCTCCTGATAATATGTCCAAAGTACGTGAGATGAAATCTCGCTACCCATACTTCTAGGAAGCATTCTGGCTGTGCTTCTTCCAAGACAGATTTGTTCATTCTTCTGGCAGTCCATGGTATATACAATATTCTTCACCAACACCATAATTCAAAGGCATCAATTCTTCTATCTTCCTTATTCATTGTCCAGCTTTTGCATGCATATGAGGTAGCTGGAAATACCATGGCTTGGATCAGGCGCACCTTACACCTCAAGGTGATGTCTTTGCTTTTTAATACTTTAAAGAGGTCTTTTGCAGCAGATTTTCCCAATGCAATGTGTCTTTTGATCTCTTGACTGCTACTTCCATGGGTGTTGACTGTGGAACCAAGTAAAATGAAATCCTTGATTTGATGGTACTAAGTGCTTTTTGTTAAAAACAGTTTCAACGTGACAATACTGTGCCCATTTTTTTTTAAACAAATTTTTAACTTTTGGATATACATTCTTCAATATTTGCAGACAAAATGGTATGGTGTCTGCAATTTGCTTTGAAATAATCTGCTGTGTATGGGTGGGGTGGGGGAATGGAGGTAGAGATGAAACAAGATTTTCCATGACTTAAAAATTGTTGAAGCTGGTGACTAGTACATGTGGGTGCATTAGTCTAGTCTCTCTACTTTTGCATACATTTGGACATTTCCATAATAAACTGTTTTTTTTAAAATGATTCCCAAAGATAACCTGGAAAGGAAAAGGAAGTCATATGAGGGAGGAAGGAGGGCCAGGTCAGGTTCCTGCAGGGTTGGGTGGGGGTAGAGTGAGAGGGATGCTGTTGACAGGCTGACTGTGTTAATGTGAGTTTTGGATGCTTCTGGACATGAGACAGCAGTTTTCCCACCCACTGTTGCTAGACTGGGCCACTTCTCAGCCCAGCTCAGCCCAGCTCAGCCCAGGATGCCTGGACTCCCAGGCCCCAGAAGAGCTGTGCCTGCTGGAGGTGGTACCTCCAAGAGGCCATTCCCTTTGAGGAGCTGGCGATCGAAGACGGACATCCCAAGCCAAGTAGACCTCCAAGGGACAAGAAGGCTATTTCACCCTGGGCTGTATCCTTTTCTAGTTTTGCCGTCCATCCCCTCATCTTCCCTGTATCCACCTGGCACATATATTCAAGCCCTTTATCCTTTCACTTTCTGTTCCAGTTCCACCTATTTTCCAAAGCCATGTCTTTGCTGGAATGCCCCCTTTGTCAGCTCACTAAAGGACTCTTTTTCCCAGTTCTTAAAACAATTTCTGAGATACGTACCCACTAAGAAATTCCTGTTAATTGTTTAGGTAAAGGGTGTTGATTTCCCACCACAATTCTTTCCTCACACATTCGTCCACCAAACACAATGGCCCGCTTGCTTTTCATTAATGTAAAAATGTAAACTCCCAGTTTATTAATTGATGTCTGTTTCTAATATTTCTATCTGGCACAATGTGGTCTGTGTTGATGTGTTAACTTCCAGTAAGCAGGAACCGTACTGGTTCCCTTAACTCACTCTGTGGCAGAATTTCAAGCCAAGTCACGCAGTCACAGATGAGCTGGGAGAAGGAGGTTGTCTTTGTAAAATGCAATGGTGAAAATAGTGAAGGGTGGGGTGTGTCCTAACCTGCCCCGCTCTGCCTCCCTCTCTCTTAGGCACTCAGTACACTAATATTTTCCCCTCAGTAGAACACCCCCCGCTAAAGCCCTAAACTCTAGATGCTTTTCAGTCCCATCTCCCCCAGAGCTCTCCTCTGTGATGGAATAGCCAACCACTGGACTGATGATTGCTTGGTGGGTTACTCCATCCTGGGTAACCTTTGCATTTTAATAGCTTGACCCAAGGGCACTTGTGACACCACTTGAGGCCAATGGGGCGTTTTCAGAGACCTTCATACCAGTCCGTGTATTCAACTTATAAGTCACCCAATAAATTGGTTTCGAAAAAGGAAAACATTGGCAAGTCATCTCCAGCTAGTTGATGAAGACTTTATGAAGGTAAGATTCTTACCAAGTGTGAGGAATATGGGTGCCTCTTTGAGAAAGCTGGACTCCCAGGCTGAACACCATCTCTGGACACAATTGGATTTACCCCTGAGGTGCTGCCATGGATGTGGGCCTGTCAGTCACTGGAGGGTTCCACAATTTGAGAAGAGATTTCTTCTGTTGGAGAGGAGATACATGATTGGGAAGTGGACAGGACAGAGGACAGGACAGGAATCCTCCAGCCCTGCAATTCCGGGCTTATTCCAAAGCGCACGCTGAGGTATCTGACTGAGCTCCCACACGCCCTAGCAGTGTCAACCCACACTGAAAGGTAAAAATTATTGTCCTGAGGAGTATCGGTCAAATAGCTTCTTAGGCAGCTGTGGATTCCGAGAAGATCCCCCCTCCCTCTTTCCAGTTTCGACCTCCTGACGTCAGTGAAGCCTTTACTGACCCTGAGGCCGAGGCCTTGGGCCCAGAAAGCATTATTGAGGACAGCCCAGAGCCGAGGCTGATGGCTTTGATAATTGTACAATCTGGGCCCAAATGCCAGTTTCCAAAACCAGAGAGATTTCCGCTCAGCTTGACCTATCATTTAAGCCAGACAGAAAAGCATTGACATTTCTTCCCCACTGTCTCTTTTTAAACAATGTAAAATGCTGTTTCACATCTAATTATATATACCCAAGAACCGTGACAACTGTAATTTTAAGCATCAAATGCCCACAAAAAATTATAAATCTTACCGACTCTATTCATCAATAAATTATGTACAGTTAAGCATTCTAAAATGATTTTTTCCTTATTAAAACAATTTGTTCTAGCCCATTGGTAAAAGTTTCATAACAGAGAATGATTTTTAGAGGTTTTAAGACATATATATATATATACACGTATATGTTGTTGTTAGGTATTGTCAAGTCTGTTCCAACTCATAACGACCCTGTAGGACAGAAGTAGAACTGCCCCATAGGGTTTCCAAGGAGTGGCTGATGGATTTGAACTGCCAGCCTTTTGGTTAGCAGCCTAGCTCTTAACCACTGTGCCACCAGCACTCCATATCTGTATATAGATATACATCTATACTTAAATGTTTTAATTTACATACAATAAAATTAACTTCTTGGTGTACAGTTTTATGAGATTTTACGTATGGATAGATTCTTGTGACAACCACCTCAGAGAGGATACAGAACAATCCCAGTACCCCAAAGAACTCCCTTGTGCTTCCTTCCACCCATATCTGGCAACCACTGATCTGTTCTCTAACATCATAGCATTGTTTCTTTTCAGAAAGTCATACAAATGGAGTCATTTTGTATGTAGCTTTTTTTTTTAATAAATCTTTTTTTGAAGTGAAATTTATATAACAAAATTAACCGTCTTATGAGACTAATGAGGCACAACACTTCAGGGACAGGGACTAGAAGGTAGGAGGGGACAAGAAAGCTAGTTATAGGGAACCCAAGGTTGAGAACGGACAGTGTTGACATGTCATGGGGTTATTAACCATTGTCATAAAACAATATGTGTACTAACTGTTTAATGAGAAACTATTTGTTCTGTAAACCTTCATCTAAAGTACAATACAAATAAATAAATCAAAAAATAATAATAAAATAAAATAATATCAAATATGCTAAAAAAAATTAACCATCTTAAAGTGACAATTCAGTGGCACTGAGTGCATTCACAATGTTGTACGACCACCACGTCTATCTGGTTCCCAAACATCTTCATCACTCCAAAATACAACCTCTCACCCTAAAGCAGTTACTCTCCATCTCTCCTCCTCCCAGCCCCTGGCAAGCACCAGGCTGATTTCTGTTTCTATGGCTTTGCCTTTTCTGAGTATTTCATATAAATGGAATCATTAAATATGTGTCTTTTTAGGTCTGGCTTCTTTCACTTTGCATAATGTTTTGAGGTTCTTCCATGTTGTAAAATGTATCAGCACTTCCTTTTTATGGCTAAATAATATTCTATTGTATATATGTATGATTGTTTATCCATTCTTCTGTCAGTGGACATTTAGATTGTTTTCACTTTTTGGATATGGTGAGTAGAGTATGTAAGCTTTTGAGACTGTCTTCTTTCAATCACCACAGTGCCTTTGATATTCAACCAAGTCATTGTGTTTATCAGTAGCTTATTCCTTTTCATTGCTGAGTATTATATTGTGTGGATAAAGATATATGATAGTTTGTCTATTCACCCACTGAAAGACATTAGGGTTGTTTTCACTTTTTTTTTGGCAATTATGAATAATGCTGCTATAAACATTTGTGAACATATTTTTGTATGAACATAAGTTTTCATTTCTCTAGAGTGAATGCCTAGGCGTGCAATTGCCAGGTAATATGGCAAGTGGGTGGTTAACTCTGTAAAAAAATTGCCAAACTGTCTTCCAGAGTTGCTATACCATTTTACATTCCCACCAGCAATGTGTGTATGAGAGTTCAAGTTGCTCCTCATCCTCACCACCATTTATATTGTTCAGTTTTTTGTTTCATGGTTTTTTTTTTTTTGGCCATTCTAATAGGTGTGTCCACGATGGATTGACACAGTGGCTGCAACAATGGGATCAAACGTAACGACGATTGTGAGGATGGTGCAGGACTGGGCAATGTTTCGTTCTGTTGTACATAGGGTCTCTAAGAGTTGGAACCAACTCGACGGCACCTAACAACAGCTAAATAGGTGTGTAATGATATCTCGTTATTGTTTTAATTAATTTTTTCCCTAAAACCTAATGATTTTGAGCATCTTTTCATGTGTTTATATGTCTTCTTCTTTGTGTCTATTCAAATGTTCTGTCCATTTTTTTAATTGATTTCTTTCTTTTCTTACTGCTGACAGCTCTTTATCTATTCGGGCTAGTAGTCGTTTGCCTGGTAAGTGATTTTAAAATTTATTCTCCCAGTCTGTGCCTTGTCTTCATAGTCTTTTAACAATGTCCTTTTCACAGCAAGTTTAAAATTTTGATGACATCCAATTTATTAACTTTTTATTTTATGGAAATTTAAAAAAAAATAATTTTAGTGTTGTATCTAATAATTCTTTACCTGATCCAAGGTCATGAAGATTTTTCATCTAAGAGTTTTATAGTTCTACATATTACATTTAGGCCTATGATCTTATTTTGAGTTAATATTTTTATATGGTGTGAGATGCAGGTCAATTGTTGTTGTTAGGTGCTGTTGAGCTAGTTCCGACTCATAGCAAGAGACGCTATGTAAAACAGAACGAAACACTGCCCAGTCCTGCGCCATCCTCTCAATTGTTGCTATGATTGAGCCCATGGTTGCAGCCACTGTGTCAATCCATCTCATCAAGGGTCTTCCTCTTTTTTGCTGACCCTCTACCTTACCAAGCATGATGTCCTTCTCCAGGGACTGGTCCCGCCTGATAACATGTCCGAAGTATATGAGATGAAATCTTGCCAATCTCACTTCCAAGGGGCACTCTGGCTGTACTTCTTCCAAGACAGGGTGTTTTTTCTTCTTTCGCCAACACCATAATTCAAAGGTATCAATTCTTCTTCAGCCTTCCTTATTCATTGTCCAGCTTTCCCAAGCATATGAAACGATTGAAAATATCATAGCTTGGGTCAGGTGCACCTTAGTCCTCAAAGTGACATCTTACCTTTTCAACACTTTAAACAGGTCTTTTGCAGCAGATTTGCCCAGTGGAATATGTCGTTTGGTTTCTTGACTGCTGCTTCATGGGTGTTGATTGTGGATCCAAGTAAAATGAAATCTTTGACGACTTCAATACTTTCTCCATTTATCATGGTGTTGCTTATTGGTCCAGTTGTGAGGATTTTTGTTTTCTTTATAATGTGGTGTAATCCACACTGAAGGTTGTAGTCTCTGATCTTCATCAGTAAGTGCTTCAAGTCCTCTTTGCTTTTAGCAAGCAAGGTTGTGTCATCTGTACATCGCAGGTTGTTAATGAGTCTTCTTCCAATCCTGATGCCCCATTCTTCTTCATATAATCCAGTGTCTCAGATTACTTACTCAGTATACAGGTTGAATAACTGTAGTGAAAGAATATAACCCTGATGCACACCTTTCCTGACTTTAAACCACGCAGTATCCCCTTGTTCTGTTTGAACGACTGTCCCTTGGTCTATGCAGAGGTTTCTCAGGAGCACAATTAAGTGTTCTGGAATTCCCATTCTTTGCAATGTTATCCATAATTTATTGTGATCCACACAGTCGAATGCCTTTGCATAGTCAATAAAACACAGGTAAACATCTTTCTGGTATTCTCTGCTTTCAGCCAAGATCCATCTGACATAAGCAATGATATCCGTTTCCATGTCCTCTTCTGAATCTGGCTTGAATTTCTGGCATATTCCTGTCAATGTACTGCTGCAACTGTTTTTGAATGATCTTCAGCAAAATTTTACTTGTGTGTGATATTAATGATATTGTTTGATAATTTCCGCACTCTGTTGGATCACCTTTCTTTGGAATGGGCACAAATATGGATCTCTTCCAGTTGGTTGGCCAGTAGCTGTCTTCCAGATTTCTTGGCATAGATGAGTGAGTGCTTCCAGCAATGCATCCATTTGTTGGAACATCTCAATTGGTATTCCGTCAATTCCTGGAGCATTGTTTTTCACCAATGCCTTCAGTGCAGGTTGGATTTCTTCCTTCAATACCATCAATTCTTGAACCTCCTGAAATGGCTGAAAGTCAACCAATTCTTTCTGGTATAGTGACTCTGTGTATCCTTTCATCTTTTTTGATGCTTTCTGCATCATTCAATATTTTGCCCATTGAGTCCTTCAAAATTGCAACTTGACTGTCTTAGTTATGTAGAGCTGCTATAACAGAAATAACCACAAGTGGATGGCTTTAACAAACAGAAATTTATTCTCTCACAGTTTAGGAAGCTAGAAGTCCGAATTCAGGATGTCAGCTCCAGGGAAGACTTTCTCTCTTTGTCAGTTCTGGGGGAAGGTCCTTCTAATCAATCTTTCCCTGGTCTAGTTGCTTCTCAGTGCAGGGACTCGGATCCAAAGGACGTGCTCTGCTCTTGACACTTTTTACTTGGTGGTAATGAGGTCCCTCGCTCTCTGCTCTCTTCTCTCTGATTTTATCTCTTGTAAGATGAAAGGTGATGCAGGCCACACCCCAGGGAAATTCCCCTTACATTGGATCAGGGCTGTGACTTGAGTAAGAGTGTTGCATCCCACTCTAATCCTCTTTAACATAACATAATCTTGCCTCATTAACCACAGGCAGAAATTAGGATTTACAACACGTAGGAAAATTACATCAGATCACGAAAAGGAGGACAACCACACAATACTGGGAATCATGGCCTAGGCAAGTTGACACACATTTTTTTCGGGCACAATTGAATCCATAACATGAGGCTTGAATTTTTTCTTCTGTTCTTCCAGCTTGAGAAATCCTGAGCCTGTTCTTCCCTTTTGGTTTGCTAACTCCAGGTCTTTGCACATTTCATTGTAATACTTTAATTTGTCTTCTTGAGCTGCCCTTGGAAATCTTCTGTTCAGCTCTTTTAGTTCATCGTTTCTTCTGTTCAATTTAGCTACTCTACATTCAAGAGCCTCTTCTGACATTCATTTTGTTCTTTTCTTTCTTTCATGTCTTTTTAATGACCCTTTGCTTTCTTCATGTATGCTGTCCTTGATGCTATCCCATTACTTGTCTGGTCTTCAGTCATTAGTGTTCAATGTGTCAAATCTATTCTTAAGATGGTCTCTAAATTCAGGTGGGATATACTTAATGTTGTGATTTGGTTCTTCTGGACTTGTTTTAATTTGCTTCAGCTTCAACTTAAACTTGAATATGAGCAATTGATGGTCTATTCTGAAGTCGGCCCTGGCCTTGCTCTGAACTGATGATACTGAGCTTTTCCATTATCTCTTTCCATGAGTGTAGTCAATTTGATTCCTGTTGTTTCCATCCGGAGAGGTCCACAAGTATAGTCACCATTTATGTTGTTGAAAAACGGTATTTGCAATGAATAAGTCATTGGTCTTGCAAAATTCTATCATGTAATCTCTGGCATTGTTTCTATCATCAAGGCCATATTTTCCAACTACAAACCCTTGTTCTCTGTCTCCAACTTTCATATTACTATCATCAGTAATTATCAGTGCATCTTGATTGCATGTTTGTTCAATTTCAGACTGCAGAAGTTGGTAAAAATCTTCAGTTTCCTCATCTTTGGCATTAGTGGTTGATGGGCAAATTTGAATAATAGTCATATTAAGTGGTCTTCCTCGTAGGTGTATAGATATTATCCTATAGCACTGACAATTTTGTGCTCCATGATAGATCTTGAAATGTTCTTTTTGACGGTGAGTGTGATGCCATTTCTCTTCAATTTGTCATTCCTGGCATGGTAGATCACATGATTGTCTGATTCAAAATGGCCGGTAGCAGTCCATTTCAGCTCACTAATGCTTAGGATATGGATCTTCAAGTGTTCCATTTCACTTTTGATAACTTCCAATTTTCCTAGATTCATACTTCGTACATTCCACGTTCTGATTATTAATGAATGTTTGCAGCTGTTTCTTCTCATTTTGAGTTGTGCCACATCAGCAAAAGAAGGTCTTGAAATCTTTACTCCATCCACATCATTAAGGTCGACTCTACTTTGGGAAGGCTGCTCTTTCCCAGTCATATTTTGAGTGCCTTCCAACCGGAGGGGCTCATCTTCCAGCACTATATCAGACAATGTTCTGCTGCTAACCATAAGGTTTTCAGTGGCCAATTTTTTCCAAAGTAGGCAGCCAGGTACTTCTTCCTAGTCTGTCTTATTCTGGAAGTTCCACTGAAACCTGTCCACCCTGGGTGACCCTGCTGGTATTTGAAATACCAGTGGCATAGCTTCCAGCATCACAGCAACTTGCAAGCCACCACAATATGGCAAACTGACAGACAAGTGATGAGGTGCAGGTCTAGGTTCTTTTTTTTTTTTTGCACACGTTCTCCAGTTATTCCAGCACCATTTATTGAAAATTCTGTTTTTTCTCCACTGAACTGCCTTTGCACCTTTGTCAAATTCAGTTCACCATATATATGTGGATCTATTTCTAGGTTACTCTTCTGTTTCACTGATGTCTATGCCTATTCTTTTGCCAATACTACACTGTCTTGACTACTGGAGTTGTATCATTTGTTTTATAATCAGGTAATTTTGGTCCTTGAAATTTTGTTTTTCTTTTGAAAAAGTTCTTCTTTTTCAAAATCGTTTTGATTATTCAAGTTCCTTAACTTTTTTCATATAACTTCTAGAATAAATGTTTATACATAAAAAGAATCTTGCTGGGATTTTAACTAAGAATGTGTCAAATCTATTACTCAATTTGGGAACATTGACAGCTTAACTAAGTCTTCTAATCTGTGAACACAGTATGCCTCTCTGAGTATTTAGGTCTTCTCTGATCTCTTTCATTGGCAATTTGGATTTTTCAACATACACATCCTGAACATATTTTTTTAAAGATTTACACCTAAGTATCTCATTTTTTAGGAGTTATCATGTTACTGTTTTTAAAATATCAGTTTCCAGTTGTTCATTGTTATTATAGAGAAATGCTACTGATTCTGTATGTTGTTTTGTTTACTATGACCTTGCTAAACCTACTTATCAGGTCTAGGAGCTTTTTTTGTAGCTTGTTCAGTAGATCGTCGATTTTGTATATAGACATCTGTAAATGTGTCATCTGTGAATAGGTGTAGTTTTATTTCTTCTTTCAAATCTGAGTGCTTTTTATTTCTTTTCTCACCTTCTTGCATTTGCTAAGCTTACAATATGATTTGGTATAGGAACAGAAAAGGATGACATTCTTGCCTAGTTCCCAGGCTTAGAAGAAAAGCATTCAGATACCATAAAGAATGATAGCTGTAGGTTGTTTTGTATATGTCCTTCATAGATGGAGGAAGTTTCCTTCTATTCTTACTTTGCTGAGTTTTTAAAAATTATTTTTTAATCATTCATGAGTGTTAAATTCTGCCCAATGCCTTTTCTGCATCTGTTAATATGATCATTGAGGTTTTTCTCAGTAAGTCTGTTAATGTGGTTAATTACATTGTTTAATATTAAGTGTTGAAGGTATTTTAAGTTCCCAGGATAAACCCCACTTGGTCCTGATGTATTATTCTTTTTATATATTGCTGGGTTTGATTTGCTAATATTTTATTGAGGACTTTTAGGTCTATATTCATAGGAATATTAGTCTGTTTTTCTTTTCTTATACTTACCTTTGTCTGTTTTTGATATGAGGGTAATATTGGTCTCCTAAAATGAGTTAGGAAATGTTCCCTACTCTTCTATGTTTTGGATGAGTTTTTGAAGAATTACTGTCATCTCTTCCTTAAATGTTTGGCAGAGTTCACCAGTGAAACAACTTGGGCCTAGAATTTTTCTTTTTAGAAAGTTTTTAACCAAAAATTCTGTTTTCCTGTTTTGAAGGCTTTAAACTACAAATTCTATTTCTTTTATAGACATAAGACTATGTAGGTAATCTATTTATTCTTGATTGAATTTTGTTAGCTTGTGACTTTTAAGAAATTGGTCCCTTTCCTCTAAGTTGTTCAATTTATATGCATAGAATCATTTATAGTATTCTCTTATCATCCTTCTAGTGTCTTGAAAAACCTCTCTTATGTGTCTGACTTTAATAATTTGCTTCTTCTATCTTTTCTTCTTGATCGATCTGGCTAGAGGTTTATCAGTTTTGTTGGTTTTTTTCTAGGAACCATATTATGGTTTCATTGATTTTCTCTATTGTTTTTCTGTTTTTAATGTCATTGATTTCTGCTCTTTATTATTTCTGCCCTTCTGCTTGCTTTGCATTGTTTTTCCCCCTTCTTTTTCTAGTTTCTTACGGTGGAGGCTTATTGATTTGAGATCTTTCTTTTTATAATATATGCAGTTAACACTATAAATTTCCCTCTAAGCACTGCTTTAGCTGCATCCCACAAAATTTGATATGTTGTATTTTCATTTTTATTCACGTCAAAATATTTTCTAATTTTCCTTGAGACTTCCTTTTTGACCTATGGATTATTTAGAAATGTGTTGTTTAATTCCCAAATACTTGAGGGTTTTCCAGGTATTCTGCTATTGATTTTGAGTTTAATTCTATTAAGATCACAGAACATATTTTGCATAATTTAAATTTTAAAAAATATAATGAGGTTTTGACTTAGTGGTCTACCTTTGTGAATGTTCTGTATGTATGAAAAAGAGTATATATTCTGCTGTTGTTGGGTGGAGTGTTCTATAAATATCAATTAGGTCAAGTTTACTTATAGTGTTATTCATGTCTGCTATATACTTGCTGATTTTCTGCCTGCAAGAAAAGAGAGAAGTATTGAAGTCTCCAAATGTAACTGTGAATTTATCTAGTTTTCTATTTCATCTATTTTATCTATTTTTCCTTTTAGTTCTATCAATCTCATGTATTTTGACGTCCTGTTGTTAAGCGCGTATACATTTAGGATTGTACGTCCTCTTTAAACTTATAGTTTTTTTAATAATATTTAAAAATAATTTAAATATAGAATCAGGCAACATTCAATTTAAAAGAAAGCATAAAAGACTATCCAATTTAAAATAAGAACATATTCTATTCAGTATACACTCTGAATTTCATTTTTTTAAAAGGAAAGGGCTTTTAGGAATCATGTTACATTTAGGCCAATGTGACTTAATTTTGATTAAATGTTTTCTCTTTTCTAAATATCTCCTTTGTTATATCAGCTAAGTGTAGGTCCTCATTTTGGTCAATGCAATTCCTGAAAATCAAGGGTAGGTTTTTTTGTTTTTTCCCACTCAGGCCTCAAAGTCACAGTCAAAAGTAGTCAGTTGTCTCTCTCTCCCTATCTCCTCCTTCTGAGCGTGTGTGTGTGTGTGTGTGTGTGTGTGCACGTTTATTTCTAAAAGATACCAATTCCCATGGAAGAACTAAACACAACCAAATCTCAAAACTAAACTGCAAATGCTTTACTTTTACTTGTAGTCTCATTGCCAGTTATTTTGAGACAAGAGTTGGAATGTATATTTTCCAGTTTCCCAACATGAATGAACAAGTGTAACATGCATTAGCCATGGCCAGGACTTGTGGGACTAAAGGGAAAGAAAGGAGTTTTTTTTTTTTTTTTTTTTTTAATTGCGCTTTAGGTGAAAGTTTATAGCTCAAGTTAATTTCTCATTCAAAAATTTAAACACATATTGTTTTGTGAAATTTGTTGCAATCCCCACAATGTGACAGCACACTCCCCCTTTCCACCCTGGTTCCCTGTGTCCATTCGACCAGTTCCTGTCCTTCCTGCCTTCTCATCCTGCTTTTGGACAGGAGCTGCCCATTTGGTCTCATATATCTGATTGAACTAAGAAGTACATTCTTCTCGTGTGTTACTTTTTGTTTTACAGTCCTGCCTAATCTTTGTCTGAAGAGTGGGCTTCGGGAATGGTTTCAGTTCTGGGTTAACAGTGCTTCCGAGGGCCATAGTTTCAGGGGTTCCTCCACTCTCTGTCAAACCATTAAGTCAGAAAGGAGTTTTTTCATCCCAGCTTCAGTCTTGACTGAAAAGGAAACCTTAGAAAACAGACTGAGAGAAACTTTTTTCAGAAGAAACTTTCTAGGCATTGTTGGAATCTGGCTTGAAAATCACACTTAATAAAAATTTCAATTTCTTCACAATATGCCAAAAAGTAGTTAACTAAGGAAGGTGCCTCCTCGGGTAGGAGAATGGAGGCTGAATTTGAGGCTTAATGGGTTGGCATGATTCTCTCCTACTCTAGCCTGTTGGGCCTTCTCCATGTTTTCAGCCTCAACGGCCAGAGGCCCCAGAGCTGTCATCCACGTCTCCTTACACATTGGACATCTGCTTCAAAACCACTCCAATTAAAAGAGTAGGAAACTCCCCAGCGGCTGTTTACCACATCCCCCATGGACCATGAAATGAATATCTGATACCTGGCCGGGGAAGAATAAACTCACTTTAGCCCACAGTTACGTGTTTAACAGGTCCCCATGTATTTATTCATAGTGTTCCTGGTTGGTTGGATGTGAGTTTAAATAGCTGACAGGAAATAATACCTTCCGGCCTGTTATCTCAAGCTTGTCCAGTGCCTTTGGATGGAAACTTGGACTCCATTTTCCAGGTTGGTTTACCGTCCCTATAAATAAGCATAATGTTTTTATTCATGAAGTACCCACTGTCTCCAAATAACTGGAGTTTGATGTCCTTAATAAACACCCAACCCAGAGGAAGTAGGCCTCTTGGCCCTGGAGGCCGGTAGTGACCTCTGGGTACCTTTCACATTGGTGACCTTCTGGACAGACAAGTCCCCTGACCACATCATTAGGGCCCTGGAGAGCTGCGTGTTCACAAATCCTTGTGTATATGTAATTAGCGTGGGGAAGGCCACAGCACATATTCTTAAGCTCTGTTTAAGGTATAGTTTGGGAGATGTGGCCCCAAATGGCTTAATTAGACCCAAAGAGAGGACTACCTAATGAAATCAATAGGTCTTTTGTGTGGTAGGAAAAGAGAGTGGTCAGAGTCCCAAGAGGTTCAGTGCTATCTCTCTTCAGCACTTGATGGGTGTAGCAGGGAGGTTCCACTCCGCTCTGGAGGCAAACCCACACTCGACAGGCATACCCGAGCAGAAAATCCTCAAGATTCGCTGCTGGGGCCATTGTATGGGTGAGTGCCTGAGCCGTACCAACGTACATGGTGTCTGGAGGCCCAGACTGAACACAGCCTGGCTGTGCTGGCCATGGTGTATCCTAACCTCAAAGCCAAAATTCTATTCTACTACTCTGTCATGTATGCCTCTCAACTGTTCTCAGATACAAGCAGTGATTCACAGATCCCTCACCACTGAATCTACTGCACGGATTGGGGCAGACTGCAGACAAAATGGCGGCTGCCTGCCGGGGATTAACTGACAAAGGGCAGGAGGGCGCCACTCATTGCCCCGCCGGCTCTACTGGCTTTAAAGAAGTCTCTTATTTTTGCTCAAAGTATTCTTAACAGGGGTTAGCTTTCTTATCCTTGGTAGCTATATGTAGTGTTGGTTTCAGAGACTAGCTGTACGTTTTGTTTTAGATTTGATTGTTGTTAAATAAATGACATTGCTTTCTCTGCCTTTTTTTAGGCATCATGGGAAATGCTGCAACCTATTTGTGGAGATAAACACAAAAACAAACCCAGGCTGAAAGAGACATTTGAGGACCCCTGAGACTGTTTAACTGGTGCCTGTGACTAAGGGGAAGTGGGCTCCCACCTGGCCTCCTTTGATGTGTGAGGGAAGGAGCCCTGGGCGGCGGGGCCAGTCACGTAAGGTCTCCCGAGCCTGGCCGCAGCCCTAATTGGGCCCAGGAGACTCCGACACTGGGAACGAGGCTCCGAGGACTTCTGCTCTGTTTCCGGCAACAGCCTGGGCAGGCGGCCGAGCAGCCCACCAGGCAGGGACAGTGGTCGATTGTCTGGGAAAACAAGCTTGTTGGATCGTGTGTCCTGGGGAAGGGGATGGGCATCTGATCTCCGTCCACAGTGACTGAGGTACCTGGAGCCCTGTCAGAATCCCTGCTCCCAGATTTCCGGCTGAATGCCCAACCATGTTTACATCCCCCTGGGCCCCGCGGGTGGGGTGCCCAAAAGGCCCAGTGCCTGAAAACAGGGGGGGCTCCGACCCTGTTGTTAGACCCAGGGATGGATCACCCAATAAGCAAGGTACGCACGGGTTTACTTGTGCTTTTTTTTACTAATCTGTAGCACACAATTTCGCATGGGTTTACCACATCTTTGTTCCCAGCCCTGGATCCCCACATCTTTGATGTGGTGAAAAACAGTGAAATTGTGCATTACTGATTGGTAAGTAAACACAATTAAACCTGTGCATACCTGGCTTACTGTAAGCCCTGGCTTACTTTGCTTACTAACTTAGACCCCACTCTGCAGCCATGGACATGTACACCCAACACCACACACACACACACACACACACACACACACACACACACAGACACAGACACACAGACACACAGACACACAGACACACAGACACACAGACACACACACACACACCCCTGGGTGCTCCTTACAGGTACAAAACCAGTTCCCTGGAGGGTCTTTTTATATCTGCTGATAGTGATAATCATAAAGATAATTATAAAAGCTGGGTTTCTTGTCAAGGAAAATGAAACATTCAAGGGCCTTAACACTTCCCCTGTTATATTTTGTATGGTGAGGAAGTTTTGGAATTTTCTGCAGTCAGTAGAGCCCAGAGAAAATGGCTGAAATGTGTGAACAGAGTAGAAAACACTCAACCTCCTGGATCGAAATTATTTCCTTGGTGTGCCCAGAGGTTTTGGCTTGGGGGTGTCATCTGAGGATTCCAGCAACACTCAGATCTCACCCCCACCTCCACCCCTGCCTCTGTGGGGTCACAGTTGACATTGCCAAATTAACTGAGTCTTAACAGATGCTCGGGTTTTATAGCTGTTGTTCCTGGACCCCGGACAGTCATTTTTTATTTTGCCCCAGAAGTCCCAGGTTTTCGTCTGCAGAATGATTCGTATCTCTAATCCTTTGTTGATTGGCTCTGCATGCCCCCTCAGGGCTGGTCCCCTCATCTGGGTCACTCAGTCTTGCCCCTGCTAGCCAGACCAATGGAGAGAGCCTGGACCCACGGTCTTGGTTACAGCCCTAGCCCTGAACTTCCTCCTGGTTTCCCGTCCTATTCCTGTCTTGCTTGCCTGCTTTCCCACTCTGCTCACCCTTCAGATATGATAACTGACATGGTCATTCTGACTTTTAATCCTTGTGGCTCATGCTATGACTTTGTTTTGCTTCCATTCACTCACTGGCTCCATTCTTTTTGGCTGCACTGGGTAACAACACACCCCACCACCACCACTCCCATCCTCCCTTACTCCTCCCCTCTGATCCATTTGCTCCCAGCCCCCGATCCCTGCCTCATGTGGCTGGTTCTCCTCTTGGGTATGGAGGACAGGCACCATCTCAGGCCCCTTCGCTCTGTTTATTTGTTTCAGTTGTGTGAGGTGGACTGCAGCTGAAGGGACAAGCAGGGTCAGTTTCAGACCTTAGGCCTTCAGCAGAATACATTTATCGGCCACACCCCGCATTGTATCAAATGTGCTACATGTACCTCACCCCTCACTGAACATATTCACACTTTACTATGGATATAAGTTGAGTTGCATTGAACATGTTGACATACTACTAAATTTGGTAGACAGTTGATGGATCACACAACGATTTCTATTTGTGGCACTTCTTTCTTATTTTGGAGCCAGTGATATTCCTCCACAGCCCTTGTCCTTGAGAGACAGCAGACAAGAACCCTAAGTTTAACCAAAGTTTGAATCCACCAGCCACTCCTTGGAAGCCCTATGGGACAGTTCTACCCTGTCCTATAGAGTCGCTATGAGTCGACAGTGATTCCACAGCAGTGGGTACAATGGGTAGACGTGACAGCAGTGGAGATAGCCCTTGGTTTTCTCTTCTCTGTTGCAGGGGTTTGTGGGCGGGGAATACTTAGCTTCTTTGGCTCCTGATTCTCTGTTCTTTAATGGAGTCTCTGGTTTATGCCCATCCATCCTAAAGCGTAGAAGGCACGATAACCGGTTGCCTTCGAGTTGATTCCAACTCACAGTGACCTTATAGGTCAGAGTAGAACTGCCCCACAGGGTTTCCAAGGCGGAATTTTTATGGAAGGAGAGTGCCACATCTTTCTCCTGTGGTCCGGCTGGTGAGTTTGAACCACCAACCTTTCAGTTAGCAAATGAGAGCTTAACCACTGTGCTACCAGGGCTCCTTAGAAGGCACAATACACAGGGGAAATTTACGTGGAAGAGTGGTGAGTAAATACAGAAACACTTTCCTCTTCCTGTACCAAATACTCCAACTGCCCACATCTTTCCCTCTCCTCCACCTCTGCCTTGGAGTCCATCCCCTCCCATGTTCTTCAGAAACTTACCCCAGAGACTACTCCTTCCTTCTAGTAAGCTCACCTCTGCCCCTCACCTGTGTCCTTCCCTCCCCCCCACCCCCACTCAGGTCTCTCTTGTTGAAAAAAAAAACAAAACTGCCTTGGCCTCACATCTCCTTCCAGCTACTGCCTCTTCATCTGGAATTTGATTTTTGGTGTGTGTGTGATTTGAGACGAGGTCTGATTTCACTTTTTCCACACAGTAGGTCAGCTGTCTGAGCTCCTTTGCCCACAGCATTGTGATGCTGCCTCCATCATACACCACTTTCTGATAAATGCCCAAGTCTCTTCCTGGGCTCTCTGTTGTAGTCCATCGTTCTGTTTGTCAGCTTCTGTACCAGTACCACATTATTTTAATTACTATGGCATTGCACAGTGGTTTAATACCTGGTACAGTGAGATCACCTTTGATGATAGCTTTCAAAATTGGTTTAGTCATGCACATTCTTTTATTGTTTCATATGAATTTGAAAATCAATCCCAAGACGAATCAAGGTAGCAAAGAATTTTAATTGAAATTGTACTTAATTTATGGGTTCATTTGGGGAGAAACTGACTAGATCTCTACAACACCGAATCTGTGCATGAACAACGAATAGCTGTTTTTCTCTTTTATGTCATTTATTGTTTTGTAACTATCTTCATAAAGCTTACACATTTTTATTTGGTTTATTTCTGGGTGTTACATATATGTATGTTTTGTAATTGTGACATTTTAAATATTACATTTTTAGTTGCTTACTCCACATTTAAAGAAACATTGTTGCTTTTTGTAACTTGATTGTATATCCATCTTTCTGAACTGTCTTACTAATTCAATTATTTTATCATTTTATCTATTGATTTGCATCTTTTTAATGTAGACAATCATATCATCTACATATTTATCTCCCTTTTCAATTCTTAATCTTGTCTTATTGTATTGTTATTATTACTGTATTATTGTATATTGTATTATTAAATGGTAATGGTGATAATACACATCCTTTCACTATTAAATATGTTGTTTCACTATTAGATATGTCTACAGTAGCTTTTTGATAAATATTAATTATTTTTAAGACATTTCCTTCTAGGTCTAGGTGCTCTTAGGTTTTCTTGTGAATGGATTTTAAATTTTATTGAATATTCTGTTTATTTTGAGAAGTCTATATGGTGTTTCTCTTTTAACATATTAATGTGATGAATTACATCTACGTTACATTCTAGTGGCAGAACCACCTTTGCATTCCTGGTACAAGCCTAAGTTGGCCATGACAAATTATTCTTTTATGCAAAACCCTAGTGGTGTAGTGGTTAAGACATACGGCTGCTAACCAAAATGTCGGAGTTCGAATCCACCAGGCGCTCCTTGGAAACATTATGGGGTAGTTCTACTCTGTCCTGTAGGATCACTATGAGTTGGAATCGACTCGATGGCAAAGAGTTTTCGTTGGATTGTTGTTAGGTTCTGTCAAGTTGTTTCTGACTCATAGCAACCCTTCATACAACAGAAGGAAACACTGCCCAGTCCTGCGCCATCCTCACAATCATTGCTATGTTTAAGCCTATTGTTACAGCCACTGTGTCAATCTACCTCATTGAGGATCTTCCTCTTTTGCTGACCCTCTACTTTACCAAACATGGTATCCTTCTCTAGGGCCTACTGGATTAAAGTTGCTAATATTTCCAGAAGGATTTCTACATTTATGTTTTAAGTGAGATTGACCTGCAACTTTCCTTTCTTATGGAAACTCTGTCCAGTTTTTGTTTTTTTTTTAAATCAAGATTATATGTGCCTCAAAGATAAATTAAGCATTTTTACCTATTCCCTATTTTTTGGAATAATTTGTGAAAATAGAGATTATCTGTTCCTTGACAATGTGATTTAAAAATACACCTAAATAACCATCTGGACCTGGCAATATTTTGGTTAGGAGAGATTGTGGATTGCCACTTAATTTTTTTAAATTGGTATTGATATATTTACATTTTCTATTACTTCTTGTGTTAATTTTGGCAATTTATATTCTATATTTTCTCCACTTAGAAAAATGTTAACATATAATTGTTCATAATATCTTTCTTGATTTAAAATTTTTTTTTCTGTATCTGTAGTTATTTCCCTTTTAATTGTCAGGGTTTTTTTTCTGTACCTTCTTTTTCAACTGATCCGCCCTGTTAAAGGATTTTTAAAAAATTTTATTAGTCTTTCTGAAGAAGCTTTGGTTTTAAAAGTCATTCCATAATACCTCCTGCTTTTCAATTATTTCATTAATTGCTGCCCCTTTATTATTTTTTCCAAGTTCATTTTTTATTTTTCAGTTTTTATTTTCTACTAAATATATTCAAACTATAAATTTCCCTGTAATTATTATTTCAGCTGTAGTCTACATTTTTATATGTAATAACTTTATCTTTATTCTGTTCAAAAATTCTCATTCCATTATGATTTCTTTTTAATTATCTAGAAGTATGGTTTTTAGTTTTCAGACATAGAATGTTTTTAGCTTATTTTCTGTTGTTGATTTCTAATTTTATTGTATCATAAAAAGGGAATGTAGTCTGTATGATGTTGATTATTTGGAATTTGTTGAGACTTTTCTTTGTGGCCAAGTGTGTGGTCAATTTTCATAACTGTCCTATGTGTTTTTTGTTTGTTGGATATGATCCTATTATTCAATATCCTTTCTTATTTCTTGTCTACTTGGTTTTTCAGTGTTTGAAAGCTTTGTTAGCATCTACTACAATTACGGATTTGTTTATTTTCTCTATGGGGTAGTGTTTATTTTATCAGCATTAAATGTACCTCTTTGTCTCTTTTAATACTTTAGCTTTTGCTTTAAATTTTATTTTGTCTGACATTAATATTGCTATCCTAGCTTTCTTTTTGCTCATATTTGCTCATTTTTTTCTTTTTTTATTGTGATTTAGGTGAAGTTTACATAGCAAATTAGTTTCTCATTGAACAGTTAATACACAAATTGTTTCATGACATTAGTTGCCAGCCCCTCCATGTGTTAACACTCTCCCCTTCTCCATCCCAGGTGCCCTGTTTCCATTTGTTCAGTTTTCTTGTCCCTTCCTGGCTTCTCATCTTTGCTTTTGGGCTGATGTGCTCATTAGTCTTGTATACATGACTGAACTATGAAGCCCGACCCTCACATGTGTTATTGTTGGCCCTATAGACCTGTCTAATCTTTGCCTGAAGGGTGAACCTCAGGAGTGACTTCAGTACTGAGCTAAAAGTGTATTCGGGGCCATACTCTTGGGGTTTCTCCAGTCTCTGCCAGAACAGCAAGCCTGGTCTTTGTGTGTGTGTGTGTGTGTGTGTGTGTGTGTGTGTATGTGTGTGTAAATTTGAATTTTGTTCTACATTTTTCTCCTGCTCTGTCTGGGACCCTGTATTGTGATCCTTCCCAGAGCAGTCAGTGGTGGTAACCAGGCACCATCTAGTTGTTCTGGGCTCAGTCTGGTGGAGGCTGTGGTAGTTGTGGTCCATTAGACCTTTGGACTAATGTTTCCCACGTGTCTTTGGTCTTCTTCATTCCCCTTTGCTCCAGCTGGGATGGAACCAGTAGATGTATCTTAGATGGCCGCTCACAGGCTTTTAAGACCCAGTTGCTACTCAGCACAGTCAGATGTAGAACATTTTGTTTATAGACTATGTTATGCCAATTGAGCTTGATGTCCCCCAAGACCATGGTCCCCAGCCCTCAGCCTGGTAACTTGGTCTCTCAGGGTGTTTGGATGTGTCTGTGAAGCTTCTATGACTTTGCCCTGGTCAAGTTATGCCAACTTCCCCAGTATTGTGTCTTACCCTTCACCAAAGTTACCATTTATCTACTATCTAGTTAGTGTTTTTCCCTCCCACACTTCCCCTCCCTCATAACCATCAAAAATTGTTTCTTTGTGTGTGCCCATTTTTTAAATTAGCTTGATTGTCTTTTTATTGAGTTGTAGGAGTATGTTAACTATCTTACATACTAGTTTTTTTTTTTTTGTCAGATATGTGTTGTGAATATTTTCTCTCACTCTGTGATTTGCCTTTTCATTTTTCTCACAGTGTCTTTTGATGAGGAGACGATTTTAATTTTGGTGAAGTCTAATTTATTAGTTTTCCCTTTTGCCATTATTGCTTTCTGTCTAAGAAACCTTTGCCTACTACCAAATCATGAAGATATTCTATTTTCTTCTAAGGTGTTTATAGTACATTTCAAATGAATCTTTGTATATGGGGTAGGGTGGCACCTGGCTGCTACCCAAAAGGTTGAAGGTTTGAGTCCACCCAGAGACAGCTAAGAAGAAAGTCCTGGTAATCCACTTCTGAAAAGTCAGTCATTGAAAACCCTATGGAAGCACAGTTCTACTCTGACACACATGGGGTCACCATAAGTTGGAATCGACTCAATGGCAACTAGTTTAAGATAAAGGTTCAGGTTCATTCAAGTACTTGACTGCTAGCTAAAAGGTTGGCAGTTTGAACCCACCCAGAGGCTCTCGAAAGACAGGCCTGGTGATCTGCTTCTGAAAAGTCACAGCCTTGAAAACCCTATGGAGCACTTCTACTCTCCACACACGGGGTTGCCATGAGTTGGAATCGACTTGACCACAACTAACAGCAACATATAGAAATCCAGTTATTCCAGCACCGTTTGTTGGAAGGATTTTCTTTTTGTATCGGATTGCTTTGTCACCTTTGTAAAAAATCAAATGACTAGATAAATGTGTGCCCATTTCTGAACTCTATTCTGTTTCATTAATCTATCTCTGGATACTTAGGCAAGTACTGTAGAATCTTGATTACTATAGCTTTAAGAGAAGTCTTAGAATAAGATAGTATAAGTTCTCCAGCTTTCTTCTTCTTTTTTAAAGATTTATTTGCATATTCTAGTTATATGACATTTCATATAACTTTTTACAATCAGCTTGTCAGTATCTTAAAAAAAATTAAAAAGAACTTCTGGAATTTTGATAGTGATTCTGTTGAATCTGTATAGCAACTTGTTAAGAATCAATATCTTAACATTACTGGGTCTTCTACTCCATGAACATGGAATCTCTCTATTTATTTATATTTTCTTTAATTGCTGTCAGCAATGTTTTGCAGTTTTCAGTACTGAGGTCTTGCTTTTGTTTTCTTAGATTCTTTCCCAAGTATTTTGTTTTCTGATGCTATTATAAATGAAAGGCTATTTTAAATTTCACATTCCAACTCTGTGCTGCCACTGATTTTTGTGTAGTAACCTTGTATCCTGTGACTTTGATAATAATTATTTACAATAGTTGATTTCTCGATTACTTAGAATTTTCTACATAAACAATCCTGTCATATGCATGATATTTATGTCTTTTGTTTCTTGTTTTTGCCTTATGGGAATGTCTAGGCCCTCCAGTACAAAGCTGAATTGAAGTGGTCAGAGTGGGCCTCCTTTACTTCTGATGTTAGGGGAAAAAACATTCACCACTGAATATGATGACAGGTGAAGGTTTGTCACAGATGACTTTATCAGGTTAAGGTAGCTGAGAATTTTAACATGAATAGGTTTTAAATTTTGTTAAATGTTTATTTTGCATCTATGATCATTAAGGTTGTGTGTCAGTGTGGCTGGGCCATGATTCTCAGTGGTTTGGCAGTTACGTAGTTTGGCAGTCATCTAATGATGTGATCACCTCCACGATGGGATCTTCTGTGAGTAGTCAATCAGTTGAAAGGGAGTTTCCTTGGGGGTGTGGTCTGCATCCAATATAGGTGGACTTTCTGGCAAGGCTCTTGGGCTTTTGTTTGCTCTAGATCCTGCAGCTGGCCCTGTTCGTCTGCCCTCTGGTTCTTGAGATTTGAGCTAGCAGCTTACCTGCCGTCTTGCCTGCCGATTTTGGGGTCTGTCGGTCTTCGTAGCCTGTGAGCCAGACCCCTGCTGTTTGACCTGCTGATCTTGGGTCACCAGCCCCTGTGGCTACGTGAATCAAGAAGCCTGACCCACAGACTTGGGACATTCCAGGCTCTACAACCATATGAGCCATTTCCTTAATATAAATCTCTCTTTATATATACTGATATGCTTTACTGGTTTTGCTTCTCTAGAGAACCCATCCTAAGATAGCATCTATTGAAATGATTGTTTTGTTTTGTTTTTTGGCCTGTTAATACATTGAATTAAATTGATTGACTTTCTTTTTTACTGTACTTTAGATGAAGGTTTAAGTACAAACTAGTTTCTCATTAAACAGTTAGTACACATATTGTTTTATGACATTGGTTAACAACCCCATGACATATCAACAGTCTCCCTTCTCAATCTCGGGTTCCCTATTACCAGCTTTCCTGTCCCCTCCTGCCTTCTAGTCCTTGCCGCTGGGCTGGTGGTGTGCCCCTTTAGTCTGGTTTGTTTTATGGGCCTGTCTAATCTTTGGCTGAAGGGTGAACCTTGGGAGTGACTTAGTTACTGAGCTAAAGGGTGTCCGGGGGCCATACTCTTGCAGTTTTTCCAGTCTCTGTCACGCCAGTAAGTGTGGTCTTTTTTTATGAGTTAGAATTTTGTTCTACATTTTTCTCCAGCTCTGTCTGGGACCGTTTGTTGTGATCCTGGTCAGAGCAGTCAGTGGTGGTAGCCGGGAGCCATGTAGTTGTACCAGACTCAGTCTGGTGGAGGCTGTGGTAGATGTGGTCCATTAGTCCTTTAGACTAATCTTTCACTTGTATCTTTAGTTTTCGTCATTCTTCCTTTCTCCTGAAGGGGTGAGACCAGTGGAGTATCTTAGATGGCTGCTCACAGGCTTTTAAGACCCCAGATGCTACTCACCAAGGTAGAATGTAGAACATTGTGTTTATAAACTATGTTATGCCAGTCGAGCTAGATGTTCACCAAGACTATGGTCCCCACAGTCCTCAGCCCAGTAATTCAGTCCCTCAGGGAGTTTGGATGTGTTTATGGCGCTTCCATGACCTTTCCTGTGCAAGTTGTGCTGGCTTACCCAGTATTGTGTACTGTCTTACCCTTCACCAAAGTTATCACTTATCTATTGGATTGACTTTCTAATGTTAAATCAACTCTGCCTTGCTGGTCATGTTGTAGTATCCTTTTTATATATTGCTGGATAATATCTGATAATATTTTGTTCAATGTTTTTGCATCTAGGTTCATGACAAATATTGAACTGTAACTTTCTTTCTTCCCTCTCTCCCTCCCTCCTTTCCTCTCTTTCTCTCTCTTTCTTTCGCTTATGTCTTCGTCACGTTTAGCCTTTTAAAATGAATTGGGAAGTGTTTCCTCCACTCCTATTTTCTGAATAAATTTATGTAAGATTGGTGTTATTTCTTCCTTAAATGTTAGAGTTCACCAATGAAGCATCTGGGCCCAGAGTTTTCTTCGATGGGAAGAATTCAATTTCTTTAATAGATATAAAGCTATCCAGATTTTTTCCATCTTGTGTTAGTTTTGGTTAGTTCTGTTTTTCAAAGAATTTGTCTATTTCAATGAAGTTGTTGAATTTTTTGGCATAACCTTGTTAATAATATTTATTATTCTTTGAATATTTGCAGGATTTGTAGCAATGTCTCTTCTTTAAATCCTGATATTAATAATTTGTGTTTTCTCTGTCTCTCTCTCTCTCTGGATCAGTTTACCTAAGCATTTATCAATTTTGTTGATCTTTTCAAATAACCAACTTTTAGCTTTAAAAATTTTCCTTTATTATTTTTTATTTTTATTACTTTTTGCTCTTATATTTATTATTTCCTTCCTTCTACTTACCTTGCTCTTATTTTTCTAGCTTCTTAAAGAAGAATCTTAGGTCATTTATTTAAGGTCTTTTATCTTTTCTAATATAAGTTTCTAAAGCTATTTTTTTTTCTACGTTCTGGTTTAGCTGAATTCCAAATTTTGATGTGTAGCATTTTTTTTTTTTCATTCAGTTTGAAATCTTTTTCAAAATGTGGTTTTTCCTTGTGGTTTCCTTTCATGGATTGTTTCTAAGTGTGTCCTGTGTTGTAAAATGTTTGGAGTTTTCCTAGATATCTTATTCTTACTGCTTTCTAATTTAGTTCCCTGGTGGATGGAGAACCTATTCTGTATTATTTAAATACTCATAAATTTATTTCTATTTGTATTATGATCAGCATATAGTCTATCTTGATGAATGAACTATGTGAATGCGAAGATAATGCAGATTCTTCTGTTTTAGATATATTAGGTGAAAATATCAATTATATTAAAGTGACTGATAGTGTTCACCTCATCCATATCTTAACTGATTTTTTCGGCTAGGTTTTCTAACTATTCCTGAGAGAGTGGTGTTAAAATCTTCAGCTTTGTTTCTGGAATTGGTTATATATTCCTTTAATTCTGTCAATTTTTGTTTCATTTATTTTGAAGCTTTATTATTGGACACGTGCACATCTACGATTGTTATATCTCCCTGATGAATTGACCCTTTTATCATTAAGAAATGTCCTTCTTTACTCCTGATAATATTATTTGTCTTATAGTCAATTTTATCTGATATCAGTTTAGCCATTCCAGTCTTCTTATACTTTCTGGTTGCATGGGATATGTTTTCATCTGTTTACTTTCAATCTCTCTGTCTTTATAAATAAATTGCATTTCTTACAGACTGCGTATTTTTGTTGTTGTTGTTAATTGCTGCCGAGTCAACTCTGACTCATGATGACCCCATGTACAATAAAACAAAACATTGCCCAGTCCTGCTATCTTCACGGTTGTTGGTATGCCCAAGTAAACAGTTATGGCCACTGTGTATTTTGAGTTTCTTCCAACCTAGGGGGCTCATCTTCCAACACTATATCAGAAAGCGTTCTGTTGTGATCCATAGGGTTCTCATTGGCTAATTTTGGGAAGTAGATCACTAGGCCTTTCTTCCTAGTCTGACTTAGTCTGGAAGCTCTGCTGAAACCTGTCCACCATGGGTGACCCTGCTGGTATTTGAAATACTAGTGCCATAGTTTCCAGCATCGTAGCAACACACAAGCCACGACAGAAAATAACTAATAGACAGGTGGTGGAGATAGCATATAATTGGGATTTTTTTTTTTTTTTTAATCCATT
>NW_004443955.1:12423385-12441250 GCF_000243295.1 Trichechus manatus latirostris
TTTATCTCTTCATTTGATGTTCTAGGGTTTCAGGATTGTTGATTCTCTGTTTGGCTTAGTTTTTCGGATCTTTGTTGTGGAGGGACGGCATGGTGCTTCTGCCTAGACCGCCATCTTGCCGGAGAAAAAAAAACGACAATATCCATCTTTTAATTGGAGTGTTTGTCCTGTTAACATTTATTGTTGTGGTTTATTTGAGTCTACCATTTTATTGTTTTGGGTTTTTCTCCTCTATTTTTGTTCCTCTGTTCCTCCTCTCCTGCTTTTTAAAATTATTATTTGAGTGTTTTTTAGAATTTTGTTTTTTCAACTTATCTATTGGCTTTTAGCTATATCTCTGCATTTTTAAGTGCTTGCATTAGAGGTTACACTATACATTCTTAACTCTTCACAGTGTACTTTATATTAATATTGTTCAACTTTATGTAAAATGTAGAAACCTTGCAGCCGTATACGTTCACTTACTGTTCCCCGTCTTTATGTTATAGTTGTAATATGTATTACCCCTACATACATTATTCCACAAGACCCATTGTTAGAATTTTTGCTTTGAACTGTTCTATGTATTTTTTTTTAAATCAAGAGAAAAATAATCTTTTATATTTACCCAGAAATATCCTATTTCTGATGTTCTTCATTTCTTTCTAAAGATTCAGTCTGCCATCTAGTTTCATTTCCCTTCAGCCTGAAGGACTTCTTTAAGCATTTCTTGCAGCGCAGTCCTGCTGGCAATAAATTCTCTTCATTTTGCTTAGTCTTAAAATGTTTTTATTTCACCTTTATTCTTGAAAGATATTTTCTCTGGAAACAGATTTCTGAGTTAACCCATTTTTCCTTTCAAAACTTGTAAATATGCTATTTTGCTACCTCTTGGTCTCCATAGTTTCTAATGGGAAGTCAGTGATAATTCAAATAATTGTCCCCTTGTACATAATGTGTCACTTTCTTTTCTAGCTTCTTTTAAGATTCTCTCTTTAACAAACGAGTGTTCAGCAGTTTGACTATGATGTGTCTTGGCTTGGATTTATTTGTGTTTATTCTTCTTGGAGTTCACTGAGCTTCTTGAATCATTAAATTTATGTCTTTTACCAAATTTAGGAATCTTTTGGCCATTATTCTTTAAATGACTTTTCCCCATTCTCACTTCTGGTACTCCAGTTGTGTCTATTTTAGATCTTTTGTTATTGTCTCACATGTTCCTGAGTCTCTGTCTCGCTTCATTTTTTTAAAATGTATTTTCTCTCTTTTTCAGATTAGAAAATACCTATTGATCTATCTTCTAGTTCATTAAGTATTTCCTCTGTTTTCTCTAATCTGATGTTTAGGACATTCATTAAATTTTTAATGTCAGTGTCATTAATGTCAATGTCATTTAATCCACTGAATTTTTAATAATTTCCAGTTCTAGAATTTTTATTTGGTTCTCTTTTTCTTTATCTCGGGAAAGATATTTTCTATCTTTTCATTCACTGAAAACATATTTTCATCTACTTCATTGTGCATAATTATAATAGCTGGTTAATAATATGAGTCATTGAGAGGTTGGTCTCCACTGTTTGTCCTTTTGTTTGAGACAGGTCATATTTTCCTCATTCCTCATATGTCCAGTTATTTGGGGTTGTGTCCTGGCCATTATGGATCTTACATTGTGGAAACTCTGGATTATGTTATATTCCTTCAAAGAATGTTGACATTTATATTTAGCTGGTAATTAATTTAGTTTAACTCAGACTGCAAACTCTCTCTCTCGGATAGCAGCTAAAATCTCAGTTCATATTTGTTAAAATCTTTAACTGTGCTCCTTTGAACTTGACCCATGCATGCATGGTATAAGGGTCACCCAGAGTTTGGGGCAGAGTTTATACTCAAAGTTTGGCCTTCTCATCTCTGTATCTCTCCTTTCTGGTGCTTCAGCATCTGTGGTTGCTCCAAATTCTGTCCTTTGGTTCTTCAGGTCAGAAAGACTGAAGTTTTACTAGAGGAAATAGGTAACGTATCCTGCATTAGTCACTTCTGTAAAGTTTTGACTCCCCTTCAGAATCATCTTGCTTTTGTTTGGTCTCCAGGGCCTTCAGGCCATTTTTCTAAAAGAGTTTATCTGCAGGAGGGATAGTTCTATTAGGAACTTACTTGAAAATATTTGATAGGGCTCATGGAAAAGAAGCTCTTGTATCTCTTATTAAGAGTACATTTATAAACCTTTTCTTGAAACCACCCAGTATAATTCCCCTGAGAGTCATTGGCCAGAACCACATGCTTACATGCTCCCAGAACAGTGGTGGGATCATACTCATTGCTTAGATGAATCAGGATTTATCTCTAGAGCTATGGGCAGAGTCATCCTTTTCCAGGGCTTCTGAACAAAATCATAGCAGAGCCAAAAAGAAAGAACTAAGGCATGTTTTCTGCTATACATAATTCAAAGTATTTATTTTTCTGACAAAAGGAGCCCAGGTGGCATAAGCAGTTTGTGAATGGCTGCTAACATGAAGATTGGTGGTTCAACCCACCCAGTGGCTCAACAGAAATAAAGGTTTGGTGATCCGTTTCCATAAAGATTACAGCCAAGAAAATCCTGTGGAGCAGCTCTACTGTATAACGCATGGGGCCATCATGAGTCAGGAACTGGCTTTATGGCTGCTAACAACAACAACAATTTGTCTAACAATAGCTAAAGTTAATCAGCATCTATATCCTCCCTTTGAAGAAGATAAGAATATATCATATCCTGCATCTACGTGGTTACATGTGGAGAAGGCATCATGAGTTCAGTAAACCATCTTTAAATTAGGTTGTTATTATATTTATAATCACTATGATGATTCCTTCTGGATGAGAAAACCATAATTCAATCAATAACATAAAGACAAAAGAAAAATATCTAAACATGTGGAAATTAAACAACACACTTCTAAGTAATTTTGGGTCAAAGAGGAAGTCTCAAAGGAAGTAAAAAAAATACATAAAATTGAATGAAAACAAAACACAACATTCAGCTAAGGCTGAGAGGTAAATTTACAGCACTGAATGCTTACATTAGAAATGAGGGAAGGTCTCAAATCAATAACTGATTTGCTACTTCAAGAAACTAGAAAAAGAAGAGTAAAAATAAACACAAACCAAGCAGAAATAATAAGGACAGGTCAAATAGAGCAGAAACCAGTGAAACCGAAAATAGGAAAACAAGAGAGAAAAATCAATGAAACGAAAAGCTGATTCCTTAAAAAAATTTAATAAAATTTATAAGCCTCAAGCAAGACTAACAAAAATAAAGAGATAAGACACAACTCTCAGGAATGAAATAGGGGATATCACTATGAATCCTGCATTGAAAACATAATAAGGGAATACTACAAACAACTTTGTACTCATAAATTTAACAATGTAAAAGAAACGGGCCATTTTCTTGAAATATGAAAACCACAAATTACCAAAATGCAACCAAGATGAAATAGACAATCTGAATAGACAATAACTATCAAAGAACTTGAATTCATAATGTAAAACCTTCTGAAAAAGAAATCTCCCAAGTCCAGATGGTTTTAATGAAGAATTCTACCAAACATTCAAAAAAGAATTAACATCAATTTTACACACTCTCTTCCAGAAAATAAAGGAGGAGAGCATACTCCCAACTCATTTTATGAGGTCAATAAACCTTAGTCTCAAAACCAGAGAAAGACAGTACAGGAGGGCAGAGCCAACATGGCGCTATAGACAGAAGCACCACGTCGACCCTCTACAGCAAAGACCCAAAAAACTAATACAAAACTAAAACAGATACGGACATCAATCCTGGAACCCTAAGTGTCAAATGAAGGCATAAAGAACTCAACAAAGCACTGAATGGAATCAGAAACGGACATAGAACAGAGAACAAGGACAGCTACAGAGTGGAGGTCCCCGACCAGCTAATGCAGCATGGATTTGCCATCTTGGACCTCAGCCACAAAGAACAGCACACAGGGAGTAGTTGTTGTTAGGTGCCGTCGAGTCGGTTCCAACTCATAGCGATGTTATGTACAACAGAACGAAACACTGCCTGGTCCTCCACCATCCTCACAATTGTTGTTATGCTTGAGCCCATTGTTGCAGCCACTGTGTCAATCCATCTTGTTGAGGGTCTTCCTATTTTTCACTGGCCCTCTACTTTACTAAGCATGCTGTCTTTCTCCATGGACTGATCCCTCGTGATAACATGTCCAAAGTATGTGAGACGTAGTCTCGCCAACCTTGCTTCTAAGGAGCATACTGATTGTACTTCTTCCAAGACACATTTGTTCATTCTTTTGGCAGTCCACGGTATATTCAATATTCTTAGCCAACACCACAGTTCAAAAGCATCAATTCTTCCTCGGTCTTTCTTATTCATCATCCAGCTTTTGCATGCATATGAGGTAATTGAGAACACCATGACTTAAGTCAGGCGCACCTTAGTCTTCAAGGTGACATCTTTGCTTTTCAACACTTTAAAGAGGTCTTTTACAGCAGATTTGCCCAGTGCAATGTGTCTTTTTATTTCTTGATTGCTGCTTCCATGAGTGTTGATTGTGGATCCAAGTAAAATGAAATCCTTGACAACTTCAATCTTTTCTCCATTTATCATGATGTTGCTTATTGGTCCAGTTGTGAGGATTTTTGTTTTCTCTACGTTGAGGTGTAATCCGTACTGAAGGCTGTGGTCTTTGATCTTCATCAGTAAGTGCTTCAAGTCCTCTTCACTTTCAGCAAGCAAGGTTGTGTCATCCACATAATACAGGTTATTAATGAGTCTTTCTTCAATCCTGATGCCCCATTCTTCTTCATCTAGTCCAGCTTCTTGGATTATTTGCTCAGCATACAGATTGAATAGGTATGGTGAAAGGATAGAACCCTTAAACACACCTGACTTTAAACCATGCAGTATCCCTTTGTTATGTTTGAACAGCTGCCTCTTGATCTATGTACAGGTTCCTTAGGAGTGCAATTAAGAGTTCTAGAATTCCTATTCTTTGCAATGTTATCCATAATTCATAACGATCCACACAGTTGAATGCCTTTGCATAGTCAATAAAACACAGGTAAACACCTTTCTGATATTCTCTGCTTTCAGCCAGGTTCCATCTGACATCAGCAATGATATCCCTGGTTCCACAGCCTCTTCTGAATCCGACTTGAGCTTCTGGCAGTTTCCTGTCGATGTACTGCTGCCGCCATTTTTGAATGATCTTCAGCAAAATTTTGCTTGCCTGTGATATTGATGATATTGTTTGACAATTTCCACATTCAGTTGGATCACCTTTCTTGAGAGTAAGCATAAATATGGATCTCTTCCAGTCATCTGGCCAGGTAGATGTCTTAAAAATTTCTTGGCATAGAAAAGTGAGCACTTCCAGTGCTGCATCCATTTGTAGAAACATCTCAATTGGTATTCCTTCAATTCCTGGAGGCTTGATTTGTGCCAGTGCCTTCAGTGCAGCTTGGACTTCTTCCTTCAGTACCATCAGTTCCTGATCATATGCTACCTCCTGAAATGGCTGAACGTCCACCAATTCTTTTTGGTATAGGACAGGGAGTACAGGAAGGCAACTTCACGGAGCTCCCAACAGGAGACAGGGCACCTGGTAACCAGGGACACACACTTTTCCACCCCCCACCGCTCTTCCATCTATGTGGCCTCCACCACTTTCCAATGGGCCACGGTCAGCCAAAGAGACAGAAGCTTCTTGCTGCCCAGATTCACCCCACCCCCACTGGCCAGCTCCTTCAGTGCCATTTCGTTGTTGTTATTGTTTTGGATCCCACATCCAATGGAGGAAGCTAGCCTTTCCAGATTCGTCTTCACGGAAAAATTTTGAGTGGAAGAAGGAAAAGTTCCACAGACAGCTCTAAAGCCTTTTGTTTACAAGTGAGACAACTTTTTGCTAGTTGAGAGGACCACTCAGCCTGCACAAGGATTGCAAAGACAGAACCGGGGGTCAAAAGCATGCTAGGGGGAGCAGGGGCAGATGAAAGAGTTTGCTGTCTCTATGGGCAAAATCAGAGTATCTTGAGAGATTGTTCCTCGAGGAACATGAAGGGCGGGATTTGGGGACCGACTGGTGAAGACATTGTATAGGGCTGTCCTACAGCACTGGGGTATGCCAGAGCGGTCCTCCTGCTCTCCTTCCCCACCCAACAAGCAGACAATGGTATCTTGTGCCCACAGCTGGACCAGCTGGTTCTGTCTTGGGAAATCTAGACCGCATTTCTCTTCCTGTGCTAGGCGAGTTGACACGCAAACCCCACACCCCCAGCTTCACTCACTGCATAGGAGCTCAATGGTTCATTTTTAAAGGCGACCCAAGAAGACCTTAAATAGCAGACGATGTGAGAAGCAACATGCTTGACTCTGAGGCACAGGAAGCTGCTAGATGCCTGGGCTTGAGCCAGATTATAGGGATGCAGCCAATTTAGGAAGGAAGCCTCTTGTAAAGGAAGTATTTCAGGGGACATTGCTATGAAAACTTCCTGCCTGACAATAAACCAAAAACCAAACCAGTTGCCCTCAAGTTGATTCCATCTCATGGCCACCCCATGTGTGTCAGAGTTAGAACTGTGCTTCACAAGGTTTTCAGTGGCTGAGGGTTCAGAAGTAGATCACCAGGCCTTTCTTCCTAGGTGCGTCTGGGTAGACTCGAACCATCAACTTTTTGGTTAACAGCTAAATGCTCAACTGCACTACCCCATTGGGGAGGGCAGTCAGGATATCACCTCCAGCACCTTTGTCGGAAAAGCCTACGGGTTACTCAGGATCCCAGTCTGGATCCATATCCGGGGAGAGGGGTCGGCGGTGCAAGGACCTCGGGGCCTGGCATCCACAGATCTGGTGTGATGTAACTCTCACCACTCAGGGGCTTGGCAACCCCTTCCCCTTTTGCCTCTCAGGAGGGGGCAGGCAGACGGGTCTAAAGCGTGGCCTGCCCCTTACCAGCACTGCGGCATGGGAGAGGGGTTTGGAGGGTGGAGGGAGTTGATGGTTTTAAAATCAGCCCGTCCTGTCTGCTCACTGCCTACCCTCCAAGGCCTCCTTGGCAGAGCCCTTCGGCCGTCCTGCTCTAGTGCCCAGCACACAGCAGGGATTTGCAAAGTGATGTTGTATTTCCCCCAGATGTCCCCTCTGCCTAAATTCCTGCTGCCTTTCTACCCACTCACCCCCTCCCGGGTGAGCTCCTCTGAGCACATACAGTAGGTGCTCAGCACTTGTGGCAGAATCAGTGAACGCCTAGAGAGTGAAGGTCAACCGGAAGAGAAGAGTTTGCATTTCAAGGGAAGCCGAGAGGACAACTCTGTGAGTCCTGGAAAAGGGATCCCTCTCACACAATAGACACATTCATGGACCTCGCACTCTAGAATTTTCCCTGGGGCGGCCAGCAATCCAGTCTAGGGGGGCCTCTGCCTCAGTGGGACTGCGTCTGTCCTGTGCGTCTGCTGAGAGATGCTAACTCAGGACCATGCGCAGCATCAGACTGGAAGAAGGCACATACAACCCCAGAGAACCTCTATGGTGAGGGCCCAAGAAAGCCCCTAAGTAAGTGCAGGGTCAGCCTGCTGTGTCTGAGGCCCCGCACCTTGCGAGACCCCATTCTCTGTGCACAGAGGGGGGACCTGGAGCTGGATCACATGGCCATTGCCTGCCTCAAAGCATTCATACTCTAGACGTGGGGGGAAAGGAGACAGACCCCAAATCAGGCTTTGGAGAGAACGGGGGTGATTGCCATCAAATCAGGTGATGATTAGATAGCAATTACCTCCAGGGCCATTGTGCACAGCTGTGTACAGGTGTGTGCCAGAGGTACCCAGCCAAGGGGCAAAACAGACCTGAATTCCAGCCCACGCCCCACTGGCCAAACCATGCCAATGCTGCTGTGCCCAGAGGGTCCTCTATCATCCACAAAGAGGTGCCGCTGGGGATCACGGGTGCCGGTGAGCTCGCTCCCCCATCCATCCTGACAGCAGCGAGGAAAGACAGTACCTCAGTTTGGGGTCCCAAAGTTGGTGCAGGGGAAGCTCCAGGTGGCCAGGAGGTGGTGGTGAGCCTCTCCACATCCCACCTCACCTCCCTACTTCCCACTCATGCCAGCTCCTGGCATGCTGCAGGGTTGGCAGAGCCTGGCAGAGATGGCATCTGGAGGCTCTCAGAAGGAAAAGCAGCAGAGGGAGTTTGCAGAGGTGGGTGGGGGTGTGCTGGGGAAGGTCCGCGGGAGGACACCCTCCTCGGTGACACGGGAACCTCACCTGATGAATAAAGGGTGAGATATGAAATGCCCAAAGGGTGCCAAGGCAGGAGGGGAGAAATTAGGGCAACTAGGGGTCTTAACCACCCCCAGTTTGTCGGTTTGTTGTACTGTGGTGAGTGTGTGTTGCTGTGATGTTGGAAGCTTGTAGATATTGTTAGTTGCTGTCAAGTTGATTCTGACTCCTGACGACCCCATGTGTGCAGAGTAGAACTATGCTCCACAGGGTTTTCAAGGTTGAAAACGGATCACCAGGCCTGTCTTCCAAATTGCCTCTGGGTGGGTTTGAACCACCAACCTTTTGGCTAGTATTCGAGTCCTTTAACATTTGTGCCACCCAAGGACTTGTTAGAAGCTATGCTACCAGTATTACAAATACCATCATAGTCACCCATGGTGGACAGGTTTCAGCAGAACTTCCAGACTAAGACAGACTAGGAAGAAAAGCCTGGTCTACTTCTGAAAATTAGTCAATGAAAACCTTATGGATCACAACAGAACACTATCCTACTCACTTTGGACAAGTCATCAGGAGGGATCAGTCACTGGAGAAGACCTCATGTTTGGTGAAGTAGAGGGCCAGCGTGGGTGAGGGAGATCCTTGGTGAGATGGATTGGCGCAATAGCCAAAATGATGGTCTTGAACGTGCCAGCAATGGTGAGATAATGCAGGACCGGGCATTCCATTCTGTTGTACATAAGATCTCCATAAGTAAGAGCCAACCTGACAGCAGCTAACACAACAACAACAAAGAGGCCTTGAGCGTGTCCTCTGGACCTGCCCAGGCACAAACCGTGTCTCTTGTATTCATGCAGCTGGACACTGTGGCCCCATTTTACACAGGAGGAAACTGAGGCTTGAAGATGTGAGAGTGCTTGCCCTCAGCCTCACAGCTGGTAAGGGGCCAAGCTTTAGACCCCATCTGCCTGCCCCCTCCTTTTGTCTAGGCCCCACTCAGCCTGGGGCAAGCTGGAGCCTGGGCAGGTCTCTTATTTCGGTCCCAGGTCCTGCGTTCCCAGCGCAGCTGATGTCATGCCACCTGTGGCGTGTGAGGAAGCAGGTGTGGCCCTGGGAGGGACCTGATCCCATTCTCTACTGGCCCAGAGAAGCGAGTTATGACAACAGACAGGGCTCACGATTTCTGCATGAAGTACAAACCACAGAGGTGCTTCTGTTGGAAAGTCATGTTGACTGTCTCACTTGCAAAATGAGGATTTAGCAACAGGATGGAGAGGAGCTGGCGAGACTGTCTCCCAGGCAGCATCTCAGGATGCGCAAGAAGAGGGACCCAGACCCCAGCAGAGCCAGGACACAGAGTCCCTTCAGCAGCAATTCTCAGCTCTGGCTGCAGTAGAATCACTGAGAAATTTAGAAAGAAAAACACACACAAGCCTGGGCCGGCTCCTGGATATTCTGCTTTAGTTGGTCCGGGTGGGCCCAGGCCTGGGGGTGCTCTCTGATTTCATTGTGTAATGTGCAGCAGGGCCAAATGGTTGAGCCCTGGGGGATCACGGCCCACCCTGCTCGCTCCAGCACCTTTCCCTGTGGAACCCTCCCAGCTAAGTTGTAGCAGGAGGTCAGCAAGGAGCTGGGGGACCTCATGCAAACCATTTAGCCTCTCTGGGTCTAGAGACGGGGGCTTCAGCCCTGGTAATCCGGGAGGCTCCTCCCAGTGTGAAGCCCACCAAGACGGTCCCTTTGTGAGGTGGGAGGGTGAGGATGAGATGCCTCTTGGGGAGCAGACCTGGGGGAGTGAAGGCTGTGTTTGATGTTTGGTGAGGTGAGCCTGCTGAATTCAGCAGTATATGTGTGCACACACACCATGCACCATACACCACACCACACACCATGTGTGCACACATGCCACAGGCACACACACACCACACATCACACACTGCACCACACACCATGTGTGCACACATGCCACAGGCACACACACACCACACATCACACACTGCACCACACACCATGTGTGCACACCACACACACACACACACCATGCATCACACACACACCACCCACCATACACCACACCACACACCACATGTGTGCACACACCACATGCACACACACCACACACCATACACCACATCACACACACGTGTGCACACACACTACACACACCATGCATCATACACCACACACCACGTGTGCACACACACCACACAGTGTGCACACATGTATCACAAATGTGCACACACTACACATATGTGCACACAATACATACCACCAGTGTGTGCATGCTACACATGTGTGCACACATGCACACCACACATAATGCACATACCACATGCATGTGCACACACCACATACATACCACACGTGCATGCACACATACATACCACACATGTGTGCACACACACATGCATACATACATCATGCACATGCAGACACGCATACCACACATGCATGCACACACACACACACACACACACCAGGCTGAATTTTCTCAGGTTGAAATGGGCCCAACCACGTACAGATTGGTAGATCGATCCAAATGCAGAACAAATCTTCATTTAGGGCTTAAAACAATAGTGTCACTTAATTGATATAAACGCCCATTTACCACCCCAAAGTTGAAAAGGTATTTCTAACTGGTTTTTGAAATGAAGAAAAGTATCTCTGGAAATTCACTTCACGGATAAGTTATGACATCAGGTAGTGGAAGGAAAACCTGGATTTGCAGTTGGTACTGCCAGGGAGCAGCTCTGTGACCTTGGCCAACTTGCCTGACCTCTCTGAGCTGATGTCCCAGCTTCTCACAGGGCCCTGCATGCCATCCTAGCCCAGGTGCTCAATGCATGACTTGACTGTGGTCTGGGGCACCTTCAGGATGTTCCAGAGGACTTGCGTGCTCCTCACTCCACCCTGCCCACCTGCGTGCACAGGTCTCCCTCACATGCTTTTGAGAGGATTAACTGAAGTGTCTTGGTCTGGTACATGTGACCACAGGGCTCCAAGATGCCAGATTTCTTCTTTCAGTATCTCCTGTTGCTACTGTTGTTAGTTGATGTTGAGTCACCTCCGACTCATGGGGACCTTATATATAACAGAACAAAATGTTGCTTGGTCCTGCACCATCTTCATAATCACTGGTATGTTTGAGTCCATGATTGTAGCTATTGTGTCAGTCCATGTCAGTGAGGGTTTCCCTCATATTCACTGAGCCTCTATTTTACCAACCATGATGTCCTTTTCTAGAGATTGGTCTTTCCTGGTGACATGTCCAAATTAGGTGAGATGAAGACTCACCATCCTCACTTCTAAGGAGCATTCTGGTTGTATTTTGTCTAAGACAGATTTGTTCTTTCTTCTGTCGGTCCACAGTATATTCAGTACGCTTCACCAACACAATAGTTTGGATGCATCAATTCTGTCTTCAGTCACTCCTATCCACATGGAATTCTGTAGAGTATCCATACATACCTACCTACCAAGTTAACCATTTACCTAATGTAATTGAATCCAGCAGATTTTGGAGTTTGTTTCCTATGGCCAGCTTACAGCTGGGGACCACCTTCATACATCAACAAGGTATCACCTGATGCCTCCTGATGCTTACCATCTGCTGATCCTCACCTGGCCGTTCCTTTTCAGCCTAGATCATCAGCACCGTGCTGAGCTGAGTACTGAGGATGTACCCCAAGCCCTGGTGAGCAGGCACCCACTGAGGAGGCTGGGCACTGCCATTAAAGAGAAGCGTCTCTCTTCTAGAATCCCCAGTTATGGGGTTTTTTGAGTTCCTATAAGCTTGTTATGTAAAGGCACTGTCAGTAGGAGAGCAACTTTGAGGCAGAGGATTCTGTAGGGCTTCTCCTAGGCAATGAGAGAGGATGAACTTCCTGGAAGTTGCCCTCGGTTTCCATATCCTAGCTTTCCTGGCCCAGTGCACTGGGAGTCACTGAGGAGATTTTTAAATCTGTCCATAAATTCTTGGACACACTTCCCATAAGAGGTGGGGTCTAATTCCCCTCTCCTTGAATGTGGGTCAACTTTAATTCTCACTTTGAACAAATAAAATGAGGCAAAAATGATGTGGCAGGATTTCCAAGGCAAAGTCATAAAAGGCCATACAGCTTCTGCCTGGCTCTCTCTCAAGGCACTTGTCCTTGGAAGCCAGCTGCCATGTTGTGAGGAAGCCCTCACATGGAGGGGCTACATGTAGGTGTTCTAGCTAATGCCCTGACTTAGGTGTCAGCTAAGCATCAGCTGTCAGATGTGTGACTGAAGAAACCTTTGAGATGACTCCAGCTCCAGCTGCAACTGCATGAGAGACCCTGAGTGAGAACTACTAAGCAAGAACTGCCCAGTCAACCATGAGGGATAATAATCAGTGATTGCTGGTTTAAGCCACTAAGTTTGGGGTGATTTGTTATGAAATAATAGATGGGTGCAACAGTTGCTGAGAAGAGATCCTACTGGCTCTGTCCAACAGCCCCCCTCAATCACCACTGCCAATTCTGGACTTAATCCAGACCACCACAGAAACCCACCAGGGTTTCCTGGGAGCCCACTGGCACTGCCTGGTGCAGAGGTGGCTGGGTGAACCTGGGATCTGAGCTGCAATGACCTGATGCCCTCCTGCCGTGTCCAGCGGTCCCATCCACCCACCAAGCTCCTCTCCTTGTCTGGTCTCTTTCATGGGCTAAGTGAAGCTGTGGGTATCACTTTTGAGAGCACTTGCTAAGATACAGAGGTTGGAGCTAAGCTGGCTGGTGGGCGGTCAACACCTGAGTAGGTAGCCCTTGGGACTGGCCGCATTGTGGTCTGGGAGGGCCACGGAAGTTCAAAGCTGAGATGCGGTTCTCAGAGCCAAGTTCAAGAGCAGGAAAATGAGTCCAAAAGTGGGGGAAATGGGGGACAGGCTGGGGAAGTGACACCAGGTGGGCTGGGGCCAATGATGAGTGGGCTGGATACAGCCTGAGAGCAAGGGCAGGGCCACACTGTTCTGAATTTGGACCCAGATCTTTGCTCAGCTTGGCCAGGCTCTGACAATGGACACAGCCCTTGCCATCCTTGTATCCCCAAGGGCCCAAGGGCTGCACCCAGCTCCTGAACCCATCACCTACTGACTAGGATACTGACCCCTGGGAGCCAAGAGCTGTCCTGGCCTGACCCCTGATGCTGTTCCCTCCCCACTCCCATCCCCAGCCGCCCAGACCCCTTGCATAACCTTGCCAGCTCAGAGCAAGGCCAGGGACATCCAGCCCTTTTGGACACAAGGGACAAGTCTGATGCCCACTCCCTTAAAAGGCAAGTCCCACAGTAAAGCCAGCTCCCTCTGGCCCTTGCCACCCGCCATGGGGGGTCCCAGCATGCCTTGCAGGCTGAGCCTAGCTTGATCCTCTTGCAGCGCTGGCTGCAGTGGGGCAGAGCCTGGGGACCCTGACCTGCGAGCCTTCCCTAGGAGCCCTGTGCAGCTCCTTCTCCACTTTGCCCTCCTCCCCCGGTTACATTTTGTAAAAACAAACGCTTTCCAGAAGAGTCAGAGTTCATTAGGAAAATGGAGAGCAGTGATAGCAGGCTGCCCACAGTAACTGGAGTGGAGAGGCCTGCCGGGTAGGCGACCACCCAGGCTGGTCCACTGCCTGCCGGCCCCTTCAGAGGAGCGGGAGGAGGTGGGGTACTGCTCAGTGGAGTTAACCTTTTGTTGCTGGTACAAGAACTGCTTACTTCTATTTCTTTAGGTAATTTTTTGTGGACACTGTTATTGATTTGTGTATGACTGGCTTTAGCAAAGATAAAAGCAGATCCAAGAGCCCCTCCAAGCTCAGTCACTCCATCTGCCCTTTTCACCCCAGCCCGGGATGGCTGGCATGCTCAGCAGGCCCCACCGGCCTGCCACTCTCAGAGGACAAGGGAACTCACCTGGGGAAGAGTACAAGGGAGGGGGATTCGGGTGTGGTCCCGGGCATCCCTTTCACCTTCAGAAAGGGGCCTACTGGGTGCAGGGGCTCCTGGGGGTCGCACCGCCTCAGCTGAGGGCTGGTGATGCCCACCAGGATGGGCAGGCTCACAACTGGCTAAGTGGCTGGCAGCAGGGAGCAGAGGGAGGGGAGGAGAAAGGCCCGGAGGGTGGCAAGGGGGGAAAGGCACAGAGGTCTCGTGACAGCACCAGGTCTGGCCCTGCCCCGGGGCCTCTGAGCCCACCCAGCCCCTGGTGCCCAGCGTATTCCTGACCCTGTCTTCCAAACGCCAAGCGCAGGTCCCCACGGGAATCACTGGGTTAAATGAGGTTTATGGCTCCACGCTGAAGCAATCCGCGTTTTAACTAAATTCCAACGGTGCTGCTTGCTTTTTTTTTTTTTTTTTTAGCAGCATCGTTGAGGTATAATTGACATATAATAAACTGTACCTAGTTAAAGTGTTCACTTTGATAACTGAGACATATATATGCACCCATGAAACTGTCACAACCATCAGGATAGTGAGCACATCCATCACACCGGAAGGTTTCCTGGTCCTGCCCTGTAGTCCTTCCCTCCTCCCTCCCTCAACTCTCTACCCTTCCACCTACCCCCCACCCCACTCCCTAGTCTCTGCCTCTTGCTTTTATTTATGTTTTTTAAACTAACAGAAAGTTAATTTCCTTAATGGACTAGTATGAACAGAACGGTCAGGAAGTTAAGAACTGGAAAAGTTTGGGGAGAGTCCCAGCTTCCATACACACCCGGAGGTCCCTGCAGGCCACCATCCCCCAGGCAACACTCAGTTCCTGAGGGGGAAGGGCTGGGTTTGCACTTGGTGGGGACCTAGGACTGGGGCACCCTGGGGGCATAGGAGACTGCTCCATCACCCTCTGGGGGCTCTCTTCATTTAGGAAGCTAAAGGGCAGCGCTGGAGGGCGGGTTTAAAATGCTGCTCAAGCCCCAAGAACCATTTCGGAAGGTTTTTTTCCAATAGGTCCACTCCCAAGGCAACTAGTTTCATCTCAGCACTTGCCAACATAGTGGGGTTGCAAACTCAACTCCCTCAGGGCCCTGGGAGGACAATCGGAGGGCAGAGTCCCTCAGCAGAAAGCCTAAGGGCACGCCGCCATCTTGTCTGAGGGGCAGCCTGCTGAGATGGTCTGATTGTTTACTAGAATCTGCATATCCAAATTTCTAAGTACAATCTTCTTAAGGTTGACAATTTAATAATTTTTAAACACCTCAGAGGACACAGATCTCCCAAATGCCAAACACATAGTCCAAACAGGTCCTCAAACTGCAGGTGCCTGTTCGAGGAGGCAGCTCCGCCAGCTCACCTCTCCCCCACTACCCCACTGGCTGGAGCTGACACTGTCGAGGTGGGTGGGTCTGTCTGCGTCCACAGGGGACTCACTAGCTGACAAGCGCCACCACATAAGGGCAGCAGGTCCATGGGCTTGTGGAAGAGATGGCGGCTGCTCTACTGGAGAGCTCGGGGAAGCCATAGGAGGTAGGGGGCACACAGCTGAGCCGAGAGGATGCTGATGGTTCCCACGGAGTGAGAAGGGGAGGCAAGCCCAGCAGAGCGACTGAAGTGAACAGTTGTGTTCCCGAACGGTGCCGCAGGGGGTTGGGGAGAAATGGTCCAGAAGAGAGGCCCCATCTCTTATAGCCTCGAAGTCCTCCTAAGACAGGACTTCTTGGCCTCCAGAGGGAGGGCTGCTGAACTTGCCGTAAGTTCCTGGGAGCCTAGAATGGAAAGTGGCCTCAAAGCTGGTCCAGCTGAGCCCCATCTGGTGCAGGACCCGCTCCCCCCCCACCACCATAGCACTGACTTTGTCCGCACCCCCTTCCCGCCCCTCCAGGAGATAGGCCAGGCCCTTAGTCTCCCTCTTTCTTATGACTGGGAGGAGACTCTTGGGCCTTTCTTAGGCTAAGGACGGAAGAGTGAGTTGCCGAAAGGTTGCCGGGAGAGCAGGAATGAATACAGGCAAGCTTCCTTGGACAGCTGTGCCTACACTCTATAAAAACGTGTCAGGTTCAGCCACTCAGGTTTGGAGGCTGTCGGCGCCAAACATCTGGATCACCGGACATTCCTAGGACGTCAGGATGTTGTGCTTTTCACCTGGAAGCCAGCGGTCCTCTGAGTGTGCCCCGACTCAGGAGAGAGCAGCTGTTTGGCTGAGTGCAGCCCACTTCTACAGAGGGCCTCAGCTGCCACCCCTGCAGATGGACACATGTGCTCCCAGTACCCTGGGGCAGGAAGGAGCTTGTTCTGGGCCTTTCTCGGCCCTGGAGCAGCCTCGTGCCCACTACCGGGAACAGCAGCTGGTGGCCACAGCCCAGGAGGATCTCTTGGTCGTCTATGGTACCGCTGCTCAGCCCAGCATCCATGCCATTCTCCCGGACTGTGAGCAGCAGGCGCTAATGGACAAGGGTAGATTCACTTTGACCCGGGGAAGTGGGAACAAAGCTACTTCTACTTTGTTTATGAGGGAAGAAATACATTTATTTCCATTCTCTCTCCTACTGCTGAGAATAAAGCAAAGCAGCCCACTGAATGGCTAACTCTGAGACCCTCAATCCCAGAGGTGGGGGTGTGTGTATGTGTGAGGAGTGTGTATGTGTGAGATGTGTGCATGTGTGTGATGTATGTGGGTTCACGTGTGTGACTGTGTGTGTGTCTGTGTGTGTGATGTGTGCCAGTGTGTGTGTCATATGTGTGTGATGTGTGTTGCCTGTGTGTGTGATATGTGTGTGTGATGTCTATGTATATAAAATGTGTGTGTCTCTGTGTGTGGTGTCTGGCTGTGTGTGCGATATGTGTGTATAAAACGTGTGTGTCTGTGTGTGATGTGTGCCTGTGTGTGTGATATGTGTGTATAAAACGTGTGTGATGTCTGTCTGTTCAACGTGTGTGTATGTCTGTGAGTGTGTAGGATTACTACTTCAAACGGCAGCAAAATGATCCCAACGCCCCAAATATTTTTTGGTAGTGAAGTGTCACTAATTAGAACCCCTCACCCCCACCAATTTGCTAAGAAAGATGGCCCGTCTAAAGGAGATGACCCCCACACCCCGGGAAGACCAACCAACTTTTCTGAGAAGCAACTTTTCTATCATGTGACCACTGCCGCCCTCTCTCCCCTGGGACTGATTTCAAGTGCGAGCACAGTCACTGAAGGGAAGTGGCTTGAGAATAATAACCTCAGATGGTTAAACACAGGGTTACCATAGGACCTAATAATTCCGCTCCTAGATATACATCTAAGAGCCTTGAAAATACATGTCCACACAAATACTTGTGCCCGAATGTCCATAACAGCATTATTCACAATACCCCAAAAGTGGAAACAACCCAAATGTCCATCAACTAACAAATGGACAGATGTGGTGTATGCATCCAATGGAATATTATTCAGTAATAAAAAGGAATGAAGTATTGATACCTGGTACCACATGGGTAAATCGTGAAAACATGCTGAGTGAAAGGACCATATATTATTGTATCATACCATTTATATGCATTTCCAGAATAGGCAAATGTACAGAGAAAGAAAGCAGATAGTGAATGCTTAGGGGTGGGAGTGGGGCCCTGGGGGTGCAGTGGTTAATAGCTCGGCTGCTAACCAAAAGGTCAGCAGTTTGAATCCACCAGCTGCTCCTTGGAAACCCTATGGAGCAGTTCTACTCTGTCCTA
>NW_004443955.1:12441350-12528917 GCF_000243295.1 Trichechus manatus latirostris
AGCAGTTTGAATCCACCAGCTGCTCCTTGGAAACCCTATGGAGCAGTTCTACTCTGTCCTATGGGGTCACTATGAGTCGGAATCGACTCGATGGTAACAAGTTTCTTTCTTTTTTTTTTTATGAGTGGAGGAGGACGGGGGCTTGGAGGGTGACAGCTAATGGGTGTGGGGTTTCTTTTGGGGGTGCTGAAAATATTCTAATATCTTGTTTGTGGTGATGGATGCATAACTGTGAATATACTAAAAACCATTCTATTGTACACTTTAAATGGGTGAATTGTGTGGTATGTGAATTAAATCTGAATAAAATTGTTAAAAAAGAAGAAAAGAGAAAGCTTATCCTCAGCGTGTTTCAGAATTCAGACTCATCATAATTCCCAGCTGCTTTCCCTCCCTATCAGCTCACATAACTGGGGGTATATACGGTTAAATAATTGGCTTATGTTTGGTCATGTTGTCATGCCCATGTTTGGAGTGTGGCAATACAGGAGTGATCCCATCACCAATTCCAAAGGAGACAATACTATAATATCCCTAGACATAAAAGGCCTAGATAGAGTTTTATGATATTATATACAGGACTAACTGAATGTTTATTATCCCTGAATCCAGTATCTGAATCCATGAAACAAAAAAAAGGATAGGTTATTGATTTACTGTGTGGCCTTGGGAAAATGATCAAACCTCTCTGGTTTGCAATTTCTTCATGTAAAATGGGGCTAATAATAGCACCCACCTCTTAGGGTTGCTGTGGGAATTAGGTAAGTCAGATATTTAAAGCACTGAAAAGTGTGTGCAGCAGATTGCACAACATAACTATTTGCCATTATTTGATTTCCACCTCAGGGCCTTAGTACTTTGTTTCCACTGCCTAATTTATTTTCCCTGAACCTTCATATTGCTGACTCTGTCACTTTTATCAAGCCCCTGCTTATAAAACACTTCTCCAGATGCTGTCTCTGACCTAACTGAAAGGGCCTTCCATCCCACTACTCTGCTTTATTTTTTTCAGGACACTTTTTATTGCCTGAAATTGTTATGTCTATGTTTGTTTGTGTGTTTACCATCAAGCTTCTCCACAAGAATGTCCATTGTCTTGTTCACCATTGAACTTGCCTAGGCCAAGGACATTTGTTGAAGGAATGAACGAATCCATAAAGAATCTGCAGTGGGCATGGGACAGATCCCAGAGGGCTTTGCCCCCAACCTCGGAACACTGAGGGAGGCCTGAGCTGAGAAGCTAGAGGGTCCTTAATTGTGTGTGTCTGGGGGCTCTCAGTCCAAAGGTCCTAGAAATGAGGTGGCCAGAAGCTAAAAGCAAGAAAAGTTCTTTCCTTTTGACCAGAGATAGACACAGAATTCACTTTAAGGGAAAAACTCCCTCTACTTTGAGAAACAAAATTATCAGTGGTTATGACAGATGAAACCAAACGAAAATCAAACCCATTACCATTGAGTTGATTCTGACACATGGCGACCCTATGTATTACAGAATAGAACTGTACTCCATAGGGTTTACTTGGCTGCAATTTTTATGGAAGCAGATCCCCAGGCCTTCTGTGGTATTGTTGGGTGAATTCTAACTGCCAACCTTTAGGTTAGCAGCCAATCACAAATGACTTGCACCACCCAGGAACCTCTGTCAGGTGAAGGCAAGCCCAATTCTGGAATGGAGCACCTGAGATAATGCAGAACTAAACTATTCCAGGCTCTCATCCACTTTGCAGGCAAGAAAAAGGCGGGAGGGGCAATAGGCTAAAGGGTCCTTTTGACTGAGTTTATTGCTTTGTCTTATCCTCCAGCTGAATCAAATGGCTATCGAGCTGCAAGAGAGTCAGGTAAGATGAATATTTTTTGTTATGGTTTTTGGGCATATCTATACCCTAGTCAAAATTAGAGTTCTGTTAGTAATGAAGGAAAACAGAACAGTATTGGAAGGATAACTAACAATACCTACCATGGATGGTATAAAAGAGTCAGGTGCTCCTTGATGCTGGTGACTGTGGGAACACTCAAGTCGTGTAAATACTTTACTATTAAAGGTACTGTGTTTACAAAAAATTGCTCTCCTGGTTGTCCCAGCAATTGCCTACCCCCCTTTAACTTCCTCATGACTGATGACATAACAAGCAAAGAGACTGGGATGACTTAAGCAGGATCAAATACGTCTGTTCATGAAAGCATCTAAATGACCTCAGCACAGGGGCACCTCAGAAGAGAGAGAAGACACCACCATGTCCTCCTTTAAAAAGCAGGTAAGCAAACAAACATTATTCCCTAGCCCAGCTGTAAAAGAAATATCATACATGTTCACCATAGAGCATTTGGAAAATTCAGAGAACTATAAAGACGAAAATAAAAATCCTTCTAATCCTACCACTTAGAGTTAATGCATGGCTAACACTTTGCTATAACCAGTTAACCAGTTGTCATTGAGCTGACCCCATGTGTGTCAGAGTAGAACTGTGCTCCATAGAGTTTTTAATGGCTGATTTTTCAGAAGTAGATAGCCAGGCCTTTCTTCTGAGGTGCCTCTGGGTGGACTTGAACCGCCAACCTTTTGGTTAGCAGCAGAGAGTGTTAACCATTTGCACTACCCAGGGATTCCAACACTTCGACATACTTTTTTCTAATTTTCCCCCTTCAATTCCTGATGTCATTCCCCAACTGCATGTATCAACCTCTTTTGAATGGAAAGTGTTTTGAAGCTGATGAAGTCAGCTTAAAGGCTTAAAGACAGAGCAAACCATCATATCATCCCCTGGCTTCCATATCAGGGGTGTACCAATTTGACTTTCAAAACTGGGTGCATGAATTATACATTTCCTCAATTAAACAGACTGAAGAGCCACTTGGGAAACAGGCAATTCTCCAAATGGGGTTTTTATATGCCTTGTGTGGCTGAGAGAGCCTGAGCACTGGGGAGAGGAAGTGCATAGAGTTTGTGTCTTGGAGAGGCAAGGCATCGTCAAACTTCTTCTTTTAATTCAGTTAGCTCAGGAGGGAGGAGGGGTCACCAGCTGCATGGTTTGTGAGTCACTTTGGATACTGAGCTCTAAACTACGTATTTTAGGCAAAGGACATTCTAAGGTTTGAGATTTTTATTATTATTATTATTTCTTTTCAAATCTGGTCCTGGAAATCATGGGATGGTTTATTCTGCTCGAGGTTTTAGCATTAAATCTTGACATCTATAAATAAGGAGGTAATTTGAGATACCTTTGATCTAAATTTTTGGTATCAAAAGTAAAATTGAAGTACATAGAAAAGAGTGAGTTGTGTTGTGGGGATGTGGAGAAAAGAGTGAATGAAAAGTCTGCAAATCATCCACTCTTCTCAAAGAGACCTTGATAAGGCTTTGAAACCTAAATGGGGCTCCATAGTCTGACCAAAGGGCAGAAATTTAAATTGAAACTGCCCTTGTACTTAAGGAACTTGAAGTCAGAAGTTCATTGATAAATACTTAACAACCAGTACTCCTGGGGGAGGGGAGAAGTCCCTGATTTGTAGCGTTTGCCAATTTCTACAGTGTAAATACTCCTACCATTGCTGATTTCAAGCTACCAACTTGAGATCATTGAACACGGAGCTGGAAGGAAAAATGTTACATGGTATTTCCACCATATAGATACCGTATACAGTATTTCTATAGACATCATATCTATTGTAAATATACATTTAAAAAACTCAAAAGTAATGATAATGCTACAATGGAGTAAAATAATTAGGAAGGGATGAGTTTTGAATATTTATCACCTCTGTTTTTAACAGAATAGATTTGTCAGTTTATAATTTGAGTTTTAATGATAGCTGTGCTTAACAATGAGATCACAATATTTCTAAAAATTTAACAGTGTCTTCTCATGGTCAGGAATGAGCTGGCTCCAGGACACTGTCATCTAAGAGGGCAGATAGGGAGTAAACCAACACTAACAGTGTGGCCAATAAGGCCAGTCTCCCCACCATCAAGGATGGCCTACCACTGCCTGCTGTCCTCACCCCAGGGTGTCCCAGGGCATGTACCCCAGAGGCAACCTCTCTATCCCTCTATCAGTGTGGCGTGGCTATCTGAGGGATCATCCTGGACCAGGCCACTGCCTGGCTCCCAGCCTTGCTCAAGGGGCCTGCTTGAGCTCAGAGTTCATCTCTGAGTCAGACCTGCCTGACTCTCCCCACATCTGAGGTCCACCCCTCTTGAGATGGCTCCGGGCATCCTCAGTTTAAAAGCCTGGATACTAAGGATATCGTTTTACTCTTTTTTATACTCTCTCGCTAAATCCAGAACAACAAACCAAGTTAGCACACTGTGTACCCTTATTAAAAGTCATTTGTGGGGAGGGCTAGGTGGGGTAATTTGAAAATCTCATGAACTCTTGGAAAAGAAGACCAAAGACAGAAAGCAGAGACTCCACCTTCTAACCTGGCATCTGGAGCCTGTGTCCTCGATGCCCCTGGCCTAGCTGCCTGAAGGTCATTCCACCTGTGGAGAAGAAGAGGGAGGGGCCGCAGAGCAGCCCGCAAGAGAGAGGACTGGGGCCAGTACTCCCTAGAGAAAGGCCACTTCTGTGCTGAGTTATTATACCACAGCTCGCCTCGCCTGGTACCTGCTTCAGACAACTAACCTTGACCCACGCCAACCCTGACCTTGACCTGCTCCTCTCCCCTGTCAGAGTGGGCAGAGGTATCAATGGACATGCCCATGAGGGCAAGGACAAGGTGCCCACTCTTCACACCAAGCCAGTTCCTTCTCCTGGCATTGCATACCCCTGGAAGGGATGGGCATTCAACGAGGGAGGGGAAAGCCTGGCAAATGTGAGGCCCCAATGAGACACATTCTCATATTTAACGACACACATAATGATGATAATGAAGATATCATTAACTTGATTTCACAGAAAGAAATCTTGAGAAGCTAGCAAAATTAGGGAGGAGGAAGAATGAAGGCGGAAATTCGAATTCTAGAATATTTAAAAAGTAGTTCTGATTTAATTATTTGTCTTACTTTCAAGAACATAAAGTAACTCAAAGGAAGCTAACCATGGGTTGACAAGTAGCCTTACTGAAGGGATTGCTTTAAAAAACAGGTAACAATAATGTGCTATTGCATATTGAATGTTTGCAAGAAACCCTGTACGCTAAAGTGCTCAGAGTGAAGTCAGAGTGGGAGTGGGCAAGGAAGGGTGGGGAGGAAGATTGTTTTTACTTATGGAACTCAGGACATCTTGAATTCACCATCTCAACCCTGAGGGCTTTTTGGCTCTATGTTTATGAGTATAAAACTATTAGCCCAAACTGTTTCAATATTGATTATTTTGGAGAATAAAGTTTTTTCTAGAGTTAATTCCATCATAGTAATTTCATTTCATGACCAGTTTTCCATGAAGCAGTGTTACGCAAGGTCCATTTTTCCTATTGTCATTTTTACTTTATGGCAACCCCTACCAGAATTAGTTCTTTCTTTCTTCCAAGACAACTAGAACCAGGCTTTCTGGCCCCACCAGGACTCTCCGCTCTTGTCCCTGCTGGCTGATTTTCTCCGGTAGGCCTCCTCCTCAGGGCAGCACACTTGACCTCTGGGAGCTCTGGCCCATCACATTTCCTGGCTTTCTATAAAGAGGGACTGAGGCTGTATCCAGTCCAAGGTAAAAATCCCAGGGAATCCTCTGATTGGCCCAGCTGGTGTTCTACGTCCACTCCTGAGCCAATCACTTTTGGATAAGGAGGAGAGATGCAAAGGTTTTCCCATCAACCATTGCAGGCTGGAGCAGAATCAGTAAACAGATGGAAACCCTGTTGAAACCTCACAAAGTTTAGAGTAGGCCTACTGTTTTGGGCAAGAAGCCCTAGTGGTGCAATGGTTAAACCCTCAACTGCTAACCTCAGGGTTGGCGGTTTGAACCCACCAGGTGCTCCACAGGAGAAAAGACCTGGCAATCTGCTCCCATAAAGCTTTCAGCCTATGTGGGGACCATGGTCTCGGGGAACATCTAGCTCAATTGGCATAACACAGTTTATTAAGATGGTGTTCTACATTCTACCTTGGTGAGTAGCGCCTGGGGTCTTAAAAAGCAGTGAGCAGCTGTCTAAGACATTCCACTGGTCTCACCCGTCGGGAGCAAGGGAGAACAAAGAGAACAGGATACAAGGTAATGATTAGTCCAAAGGACTAATGGGCCACAGCTACCATGGCCTCCAACAGACTAAGTCCAGTACAGCTAGATTGTGCCTGGCTACCACCACTGACTGCTCTGACCAGGATCACAATAGAAGGTCCTGGACAGAGCTGGAAAAGGATGTAGAACAAAATTCTAACAGGCAAAAAAAAAAAAAAAAGATCAGATTTACTGGCCTGACAGACTGGAGAAACCCTGAGAGTATGGGCCCCCGGATGCCCTTTTAGCTCGGTGGTGAAGTCACTCCTGAGGTTCACTGTTCAGCTGGGGATTGGACGGCCTCGTAAAACAAAATGGGACTAATGACGCACAGCAGTCCAGGGACAAAGACTAGTAGGCAGGAGGGGACAAGAAAGCTGGTGATAGGGAACCCAAGGTTGAGAAAGGACAGTGATGACATGTCATGGGGTTGTTAACCATTGTTATAGGGCAATATGTGTACTAACTGTTTAACGAGAAACTATTTGTTCTGCAAACCTTCATCTAATGTAAAAAAAAAAAAAAAAAGAAGAATTATCTACGTGAGATGAAATTGACAACAGCAACGCAAAAGGTTTAATGGGAAGCCTAGGGTGCAGTGAGTTGAAGATAATGGTGATGGAATAATTTGGAAAAGGATAGTGACAATAGCAGCACAACTGGAAGAATGTAATCGATGTCACTAAATTGTACATGTAGAAACTTTTGAAATGGTGTAACTTTGACTATGTATATTTTCACCAAAATAAAAAGGTCCTCCAAGGTCGAGAAGGGAGAGTGTTGACATGTGGTGGGGTTGTTAACCAATGTCATAAAACAATATGTGTACTGACTGTTTAATGAGAAACTATTTGTTCTGTAAACCTTCACCTAAAGTACAATAAAAAATTTTTAAAAAGATTTCAGCCTAGGAAACCCTACGGGGCAGTTCTACTCTGTCATGTAGGGTCGCTATGCGTCTCAATCAACTCAACGGCACACATCAACAACTGTTCTGGGTAACGTCCCTGAGTTGTACGGTTAACGTGCTCCACTGCTACCTGAAGGCTTGGAGGTTAGAATCCACCCAGAGGCACCTCAGAAGACAGGCCTGGAAATGTACTTTCAAAAGATCACAGTCTTGAAAACCTATGGAGCACAGTTCTACTCTGACACATACGGAGTTGCCATGAGTTGGCATTGACTCAGTGGCAATTGGTTTACTGTTTTAGGCAGATGAAAGATCATTATTGTCTCAGCTGCTTTTCACAAATTCCGAAGTATTGCAGCTCAGTGAAATGACTCCACTAAAACCCAAGCACTTAACAGATGTGTGTGGAGCGAGAAAACACACGTGGACTCCATGGAGAGCCCCTTCCCCATGTGCAGGCGGCTGGTCGGGAGTCGGCAGTCTCAGATGCTCTGTTCAGCTGGAGTGAACCTGGGGAAGCAAGCATTGAGGCCCGTGGGGCCTGCGAGGTGCTGAGACGCCTGCAGAGCCAGATGCAAGCTCACAACTCTGGCCCAGTGCCTCCGGAAAGACAAAGGCAAGGGAGAAGGGGAAGTGGCAAGGCCAGGAAGGCTTCCCATGATGTTCAGAGTATTGGTTCTATTTGTTTTTCTAATCGGCTCCATTACAGGAGGCGAGTGGCCCTCATCCACCTCTGTCATAGCCCTCAGGGTGAGCATGGGGGGCAATAATGACGGTGCCTCCTCCACTCCTGCCAGGTCCCAGCTCCCTGCCAGGAGCCTTACATGCTGACTGAGAACCTCAGGAAACCCCCAGGGCATGTTTCTTACCTGCTCTGTGCCTTGGTTTCCTATTCTGTAAGATGGAGATGTTATGGCTGTTAGTTGTCCTTCAGTCGGCTCCAACTCATTGGGAGATGATGTATCACAGAGTGAAACATTGTCCAGCCCTGTGTCATCTTCATGACCGTTGGTGTGTTTGAGTCCATTGTTGTTATTGTTGTTGCTGGGAGCCATCAAGTTGATTCCGACTTGTAGAGACCCTATAGGACAGAGTAGAACTGCCCCATAAGGTTTCCTAGGCTGAAATCTTTGTGGAAGCAGGTCTTTTCTCCTGTGGAGCAGCTGGTGGGTTCAAACTGCTGACCTTTTGGTTAGCAGCCAAGTGCTTAACCATTGTGCCACCAGGGCTCCTTAGTGTTGTCATTAGTCCTCACCTTTTAGCAGGACAGGAGCCCAGATGACGCAGTGGTTAAGCTCTTGGCTGCTAACTAAAAGGCCGGTGGTTGAAACCCACTGGCCGCTCCGAGGGAGAAAGATATGCCAGTCTGCTTCCATAAAGATTACAGCCTTGGAAACCCTACGGGGCAGTTCTACTCTGTCTTATAGGGTCACAATGAGTTGGAATCGAGTCTATGGCAGTGGGTTTTTTTTTTTTTTTAATTAGCGAAGACTGTTGTAAAAATTGATGTAAGTGCTTACTGGCACTCAGTTAGCATATGTGTAAGTGTTTGCTGTTGACATTAGCAGAGGCCCAAAGAAGTCCAAGAGCTGGGGTGGAGCTCAGGGACTACTCCACCTTGGGGCCTTCTGGGTAACCCCACTGAGACTCAGGATTCCCCCCAAGATGCCTCCTGCTGGGGCCCTGGCATCCCACCTGCCACAGGGAGGCCTCCACACTGGGAGCTAGACTCCAAGGGCAGGCCTCATGGGGGTGGCCGGGTTGGGCGCTGCCCTCCCAGGAGGGTGGGACTGTAATGGACTTGGCAGTGAGGCCCATGCTGAATTGCTGATCTAATGCCTTATACTGGGCTTGTCTGGGCCATAAAAATGCAACATAAAGCAGCAGAGATTACAGAGGGATTGAAATCTCCTGACGGCCTACATTCCAGCTTCCAGTTGGGTGGGTGGAGGGAGGAAGACTGGTGAGGCTGGAGAGTAAGGTCCGGGCTCTCTCAGAGTGAGGACTGGGCTTCCCACCCAGCACACTGGGCCCTGGCACATGTGAGCAGACAGAGCACCACCTTGCGACTCTCCTGAGGGGGTTGGCCAGGGTGAGAAGCAGAGCATCCGGAAAAGCAGCATCTGGCAGTGGCACAGATAGGAAGGGTCCCATAGGTCCTGCTAAGCGCCAGGCTGGGAGGGGAGACCTTGCTCCTCTCTGTGGACACAGCTGGGCAGGCAGGTCATGTCCCTGTGGGCCTTTGAAGATTTTGAGGATGTCCCCTTCCACTGGTAGCCCTCCAGGCTCCTGTAGCCCTTTCCGTGGTGCTTACATGGAAACTAAGCAGTGCCCTCAACCCCACCACCCCTGGGAGGGAGGCTGGGGGATAGTGTACTGTGTATGAGCTTCTCCAATGTCCCCATTCCTCAAGGTGGGTCTAACTGTCCTTGTTGTAAAGAAAACCAGTGATCAGAGAAGCTCAATGAGCTGGTCCATAGTGCAGCAGGGTTCAAAAGCAGACCAGCTGGCTCTAAGGCCATCAGAACTCCTCATCTATGTCCACCGAGGAAAAACGGGGCCCTTGTCTGTTGGTACACAAAGGCTGTTATTTTTTAGGTTCAAAACTTTAAAAACTCTTGTAACCCCTACTATAACTAGTAAATGAATTCAGCAAAGTTGCAGGTTACAAGATCAAAACACAAAAATCAGTTGGGTTTCTAAACACCAACAATGAACAATCTGAAAATGAAAACTAGGAAAACAATCCCATTCACAAACCTTGAAAACATTGTTGCTGTTGTTATGTGCCATCAGTCGGTTCCAACTCATAGCAACCATATGTACAATACAACAAAACACTGCCTGGTCTTGCGCCATCCTCACAATCATTGCTATGTTTGAGCCCATTGTTGCAGACATTGTATCAATCCATCTCACTGAGGATCTTCCTCTCTTTCCCTGTCCCTTTACATTACCAAGCAAGATGTTCTTCTCCAGGGACTGATCCCTCCTGATTACATGTCCAAAATACGTGAGATGAAGTCTCACCATCCTTACTTCTAAGGAGCATTCTGGCTGTACTTCTTCCAAGACAGATTAGTTCATCCTTCTGGCAGTCCAAGGTATATTTAATATTCTTCGTCAACACCATAATTTAAAGGCATCAATTCTTCTTCAGACTTCCTCATTCATTGTCCAGCTTTCGCTTGCATATGAGGCAATTGAAAATACCATGGCTTGGGTCAGGCACACCTTAGTCCTCAAAGGGACATCTTTACTTTTTAACAGTTTAAAGAGGTCTTCTGCAGCAGATTCGCCCTATGCAATACCTTGTTTGATTTCTTGACTACTGCCTCCATGGGCATTGATTGTACATCCAAGTAAAATGAAATCCTTAACAACTTCAATAGTTTCTCTGCTTATCATGATGTTGCTTATTGATCCAGTTGTGAGGATTTTTGTTTTCTTTATATTGAGGTGTTATCCATGCTGAAGGCTATAGTTTTTGATCTTCATCAGTAAGTGCTTCAAGTCCCCTTCACTTTCAGCAAGCAAGGTTGTGTCATCTGCATATCGCAAGTTGTTAATGAATCTTCCACCAAACCTGATGCCGTGTTCTTCTTCATATGGTCCAGATTCTTGGATTATTTGTCAGCATACAGGTTGAATAAGTACGGTGAAAGGATAAAACCCTGACCCAAACCTTTCCTGATTTTAAACTATGCGGTATCCCTTTGTTCTGTTTGAATGACTGCCTCTTGATCTATGTACAGGTTCCTCATGAACACAATTAAGTGTTCTGGAATTATCATTCTTTGCAATGTTATAAACGCCTTTGCATAGGCAATAAAACACACGTAAATATCTTTCGGGTATTCTCTAGTTTCAGCCAGGATCCATCTGACATCAGCAATGATATCCCTACTTCCATATCTTCTTCTGAGTCTAGCTTGACCTTCTGGCAGTTCCCTGTTGATGTACTGCTGCAACTGTTTTTGAATTATTTTCAGCAAAATTTTACATGTGATATTAATGATATTGTTTTATAATTTCTGCTTTCTGTTGGATCATCTTTCTTTGGAATGGGCACAAATATGGATCTCTTCTAGTTGGTTGGCCAGGTAGCTGTCTTCCGAATCTCTTGGCATAGATGAGTGAGTGCTTCCAGTGTTGCATCTGTTTGTTGAAGCATCTCAATTGGTATTCCATCAATTCCTGGGGCCTTGTTTTTCGCCAGTGCGTTCAGTGTAGCTTGGACTTCTTCCTTCAATACCATCAATCCTTGATCATATGCTACCTTCTGAAATGGTTTAATGTCGACCAGTTCTTTTTGGTACAGTGACTCTGTGTATTTCTTCCATTATCTTTGGATGTTTCCTGCATTGTTCAATATTTTGCCTATAGAATCCTTCAATATTGCAACTTGAGGCTTGAATTTTTTTCTTCAGTTCTTTCAACCTGAGAAATGCTGAGCCTGTTCTTCCTTTTTGTTTTTCTAACTCCAGGTCTTTGCACGTTTCATTATAATACTTTACTTTGTCTTCTTGAGCTGCCTTTGAAATCTTCTGTTCAGCTCTTTGAGTTCATTCGCTTTAGCTACTCTATGTTCAAGAGCAAGTTTCAGAGTCTCTTCTGACATCCATTTTGGTCTTTTCTTTCTTTCCTATCTTTTTAACGACCTTTCACTTTCTTCATGGATGATGTCCTTGATGTCATACAACAACTCGTCTGGTCTTTGGTCGTTAGTGTTCAATGTGTCAAATCTATTCTTGAGACGGTCTCTAAATTCAGGTGGGATATACTTAAGATTGTACTTCGACTCTTGTGGACTTGTTTTAATTTTCTTCAGCTTCAACTTGAACTTGCGTATGAGCAACTGATGGTCTGTTCTGTGCTTGGCCCCTGGCCTTGTTCTGACCAATGATATTGAGCTTTTCCATTGTCTCTTTCCACAAATGTAGTCGATTTGATTCCTGTGTATTCCGTCTGTTGAGGTCCACGTGTACAGTTGCCATTTATGCTGTTGAAAAAAGGTATTTCCAATAAACAGGTCATTGATCTTGCAAAATTCTATTATGTGATCTCTGGCATTGTTTCTATCACCAAGGCCATATTTTCCAACTACTGATCCTTCTTCTTTGTTTCCAACTTTAGCGTTTCAATCATTATTAATTATCAATGCATCTTAATTGCATGTTTGATCAATTTCAGAGTGCAGAAGTTGGTAAAAATCTTTAATTTCTTCATCTTTGGCATTGATGGTTACTGTGTAAATTTGAATAATAGTCATATCAACTACTCTTCCTTGTAGGCGTATGGCTACTATCCTACCATTAACAGTATTGTACTTCATCATAGATCTTGAAATGTTCTTCTTGACAGTGAATGTGATGCCATTTCTCATCAGTTTGTCATTTGTGGCATAGTAGACCATATGATTGTCCAATTCAAAATGGCCAATACCAATCCATTTCATCTTACTAATGACTAGAATATTGATCTTCAAGTGTTCCATTTCATTTTTGACAAATTCCAATTTTCCTAGGTTCATACCTTTGTACATTCCACGTTCCAATTACTAATGGATATTTGCAGAGGTTTCTTCTCATTTTAAGTCATGCCACATCAGCAAATGAAGGTACTTAAAGCTTTACTCCATCTACGTTGTTATGGATTTAATTGTGTTCCCCCAAAATGTGTGTCATCTTGGCTACCCATGATTCCCAGTATTGTGTGATTGTCCACCATTTTGTCATTTGATGTGATTTTCCTATGTGTTGTAAACCCTACCTCTGTGATGTTAATGAGGCAGGATTAGAAGCAGTTATCTTAATGCAACAGGGCTCAATCTACAAGATTGGGTTGTATCTCGAGTCAATCTCTATTGAGATATAGAGGAGAGGAGTGAACAAAAAGACAGGGGGACTTCAAGCTACCAAGAAAGCAGCACCAGGAGCATAGCACGTCCTTTGGACCCAGGATCCCTGTGCTGAGAAGCTCCTAGACCAGGGGAAGATTGATGACAAGGACCTTCCACCAGAACCGACAGAGAGAGAAAGCCTTCCCCTAGAGGTGGCACCCTGAATTCGGACTTCTAGCCTCCTACACTGTGAGAGAATAAACTTCTCTTTATTAAACCCATCTGCTTGTGGTATTTCTGTTACAGCAGCACTAGATAACTAAGACACAAGTCATTAAGATGGACCCTACTTTGAGGAGGCAGCTCTTCTCCAGTCCTATTTTGAGTGGCTTCCAATCTGAGGGGCTCATCTTCTGGCACTATATCAGACAATGTTCTGCTGCTATTGTTAAGATTTTCAGTGGTCAGTTCTTTCAGAAGTAGATCATCAGGTCCCTCTTCCTAGTCTGTCTTAGTCTGGAAGCTCTGCTGAAACCTGCCCACCATGGGTGACCTTGGTGTACAGGCCCACCATCATTGGACCAAGGCACTCACCATCAGATTAAGGCCCTCCACCATCAAACCAAGGCCAATCACATCAGACCAAGATCTCCATCATCAGATCAAGTGCCACCACCATCAGATCAAGGCCTTCACATAAGACCAAGGCTACATCATCAGACTAAGCCCCTCTACCATTGGATAAAGGCTTATCACTCTCGGACTAACTCCTCTCTGCACCTCAACTTCAGATTCCCAAGAGACAAGGTCTGCCTGGCTCAACCCAGGTCAGGCATTCCCCCCAACGCAGTCGGCTCAGGCCATGTGGTGGTAAGGGCTGCTCAGTCCAGCTTACAGGTGGCAGTGGGCAAGGAGGAAGTGCCAGCACCTAGGGTCCATGTCCTGCCTCCATGTACCCATCACACATGGGCCATAGTGTGCACACAGCCCTCTCTGCTCTGCAGAGTGATTTCTTTCCTTCCCGCTGCCCTGTGAGCTCCTTCATCCCTGACTAGCTCAGGTCACTGCGATGTGGAGGAACAGAGGCTTACTCAGGCCACCTTACAAAGGGGCTTTATTACCAGGATGTCCAGGCTGAAGTTGAAACTGGCTGGCCGGCATGAACCAGGAGAGCCCAGGCCTAGCTCCCCCAAGGCAGCTCTGTGTCTGCTGCCTTGTCCTCTCACCATCAACAGAGGAATGGGTGGACGTGGCTGAGGGAGCCAGGAAGGGAGGCATAGGAAGGTGGAGGGAGGGAAGGAGTACGAAGGAGGGAGGAGGGAATTATCTGGTTTCTGGTTTCCTAGTTCTTCCTCTTACCAGCTGTGAGACTTATTTTCCCTGTGTCTCAGCCTCCCTAGTCTGTAAAACGGGGTAACATGTCCTCCCCTCAGGGATGCTCTGTGGAGCATGGAGCAGACATATCATTCCCTCCCTGATCCTCAGGGGTAGTTAGTCTGCCCACGGTGGGGACAGGGCTGGGTGTTGGCCTCAGTGGCCTGTAACAGCCTTTCAAATGAGCATTTCTGGGGTTCCCAGGAAAGAGTAGCCCTTGGCCCAGGCTGCACAGGGCCTTGGAGAGCAGTGCCTGGCTGCCTGTCCACCCACCCACAGCACCTCCCTCAGCCTGGTTCCACAGTCCCACTCCCTCAGATGGGAAAGATAGGCTTCCTTCTGGGGAGTCCAAAGGCGGCCTGAGAGCCTCTCTGGCTGGCTGTCCCTACTCTCCTACTCCTGCTCCTCACCTGCAGGGCCGGCCATGAGAAGTCTAAGTGGTGACCCCAGCCTGTGCTGGCTCAGAGGACACAGTCCCTGGGACCGTTGGCAGACTCAAGTTCGTCTGGGTGGTTTTGGGTGGGGGAGTGGAGATGGAGGCTGAGGTTAGAGCCCGGACCCTCCTCATCCACCTGCCCACTTGCTCAGCCTCCCTCCACGGGGCACGGTCAACTATCCTCCGGCACTGGGCCACCGAGTCCAGGCCAGGAGCACTGAGACCTTGCCTCTATCCTCTTAATCCTCTAAGCTTTCTCACTCGTTGATCATACGTCTCTCTTGGCCTCTCCTGTCTCCCCCTGGTGTCTCACTGTCTCTGTGGTGTGTCCTTTCTCTGTTTCCCTCTGTGTCTCTGCATCACCATCTCTGGTGTCTCTCCCAACTCTGTCTCCCCACTGTATGTCTCTCTCCCCATCTGTCTCTGCTGCAGCCCCCTTCCCTCCCCACTTCCCTTCCCGCCTTCCTCTCACCCTACCCCACCGCATCTCCCGGGGACAGCTGTGAAGAATTAAGCCCTCCAGCGCAGTGCGGCACTGGCCTGAGCGGCACAGGATGATTTATGTCTCCATAAGCCATCAGGCAGGTTTTCTCAATTATTCCTCCCAATCGCACATGTCCTGGAGCTCTCGGAGGCTTTTCTTGGACTTGCTCTCCTTTCAAAGTCTTGACTCTCACCTGAGTTGTACAGTGTGTTTTCATTTTTAGACAACTCCGGGGCCCCCAGGGGCAGCCAGAGAGCCCACCCTCCACTGTACTGAGAGCATTGACCTGGGTGAGCCCTGGGGACGAGCGTCCACCCGCTGCCATCCTCCCCTGCTCAACCCACATCCAGGAAGTCCCTGGTTGGGGCCCCTTGTCCTTCTAGACTCCTCCCACCACACGATGCACTAGACACCCCAGTGAAGGGCCGGCAGGGAGGGTCAGAGCCAAACCACCTGAAATGGATGCGGCACCATTGTTTCCTCCCCAATGACCACCGTTACCCACTTAGTTACCTGTCTGTTCCCCGGACGATGACTTTCTCATCTAAGCAGACTCCCCTGCTGTGTCACCTGGGGCCAGCTGCCTGCTCTTGCTAAGCCTCTGCCTTCTCCTCTGTGACATGGGGTAACTGTGCTCCTGCCACACAGCTTCCCTGCTATGCTAAAATAACTCACTGAGCACTCAGAATGTGCCAGGCCCCGTGCCAGGCACTCCACGGATTCCCTCATGCATCCTTACCATGACTGAGGGAGAGATGTGTGTATGTCCATTTTATGGATAGGGAGACTGAGGTTAAATTATTTTCCTAGGGCCTCAGAGTCACTGAAGAAAGTGGTCTAGCAGAACTCAAACCCCCCAGTGGAGCTGTGTTTTCCTTATTCCACACACAGGAAGCCTCTGATGCCTCCTGCCTCCCCCCAACACTCCCATGATATTTCCACTGCCTGGCGTGTGCCTGCCCAGGCTCCCAGCACACAGAGGAGGAGGGAGCTGGGATGCCCTAGCAGTGCTGCTTGTGGTTAAAGTAGAGGAGCTCACATTTCAGTTCTGTCTGCCTTGGAAAAGGCCACTGGAAGAAAGTCCTTCTACTCCCCCCAGCGCTGTGTGTCCAAATCTCTCAGTCGTGGCAGGTCTGAGAGCCTCTTGAAGGGGAAAGGCAGTAGGGGTCCAAGCAGGGGGCTGCCACTAAGGCATGGGGCTCACAGAGTCCATCTGATCTTGTTATGAGCCTCTTGCAATGCGGGGATCAGAGAACCTCGGGGGTCTGAGCTTGGGTGAACACACAGGGCTCCAGGAATTGGAATGTGCCCTCCACACAGTGTGGGGCTAATAAGTGTTGGCAGAATTGCAGAACAGCAGGGCAGGGTGGTGCAAAGAATGAGATGCTTGCAACCAATAGCTCCCTGATTGGGGGTCCTGGGTGAGTAGAAGAGCTCCATGCCGTGAGGCAGCCTCGGGAAAGTGCCATTCTTGAGACTGGATGAGTAGCCATGAGGAAAGGGAGCCCTGGCCAGGGGAGACAGATTTGTTAGAACCTTTGGGGGTCAAATCGTAGAAACACAAGTCAAACTGTCTTAATTAAGCAAAAGGAAAACACATTGATTAAGGTAATCAAAAAGTTCAAGGAGTAGCTTCAGGCATAACTGGATCCAGGCACTCATATGATGTCACCAAGGAGCTGTCACTCTCTCGCTTAGCTTTCTTTGGCACGGGTTCACGCTCAGGTAGATTCTTCCAAGGAGCAGCCCTCTGGCTACTCCAGGGCTGCATCATGGGCGGCAAAAAAGTTCCAAGGCTGCCTCTCACTGGCCCCACTCAGGCCATGTGTCCATCTTCATCCCTGTGCACGTGACCTTGTTTGGAAGTAGAGTCTTTGAAGATGTTATCAGTTAACACGAGGTCATGCTGGAGCAGGGTGGGCCCTAATCTAATATGCCTGATGTCTGTATAAAAGAGAGACAGAGGAAGGACCCCATGTGAAGATGCAGCTACAAGCCAACGAGTGCCTGAGGCTAGAAGAACTTGAAAAACAAGAAAGAATCCTCTCCTAGAGGCTTCAGAGAGAGCGTGGCCCTACTCACACCCTGAATTTAGACGTCTAACCTTCAGAACTGTGAGACAATACATTTCTGTCATTTAAACCACCCACTTTGTCGTCCTTTGTTACAGAAGCCCAGGCACAGGGGATAGGATTTCAACATATCTTTTAGCCAAACCCAAGTCAGTTTTCTGTGAGCTGATTCCGACTCATAGCCTGTAGGACAGAGTAGAGGTGTCCCATGGGGTTTCTAAGGCTATAAATCTTTACGGAAGTAGACGGCTACATCTTTCTTCTGTGGAGCAGCTGGTGGGTTTGAACTGCTGACCACTGCGCCATGAAGCCTCCTTCAACATATCTTTTGGGGGGACACAAATAGACCTGTAACAGTCCCTGACCCAATTATGATGGCCAGGCGCGTTAACTGTGCTAATTGTCCTGGCCTCGTGAGGCGCGGTGAAACCACGCGATGGAAGGGAGTGGTGTGGGGCTGGTGCCCCAAGGAAAAGCAGGGCGCTGTTATCAGAAAGGGGAATAAACACAGGCCTGTGTCCTCTGACCAGGACCCTTTAAGAGCCCGTGCCTCCACTTCCTCACCATTTCTGCAAAATGGGAAGCTCTCTACGGCCCCCTGCCCTGGCACGCTCTAGCCCCTGTGGCTTGGTGGGTCCCAGCATTTGCCAGTGGGAAATTGGGGGTGATCCTCAGAAGGACTTGAGCTGGGAGCTGCAGACCCACCACCACTCACCAAGACTTTAGTGAAAGAGTTGGATACACATAAAAATAAAGGCCTAGTCCTCACCCTGGGCTCTGGGGGGGTGGGGGGCTCATCCACCCACCCACCCCTACCCCTCCCCACGCTCACCAGCCACGGGCCTTCTGTCAGCTTGCCCCCCTTGGGCTCCTCTGCCCGGAGGATCTTCTACCCTGGCACCTCCCCCACTCCTTTCCACCTCCACTCCCTTCCCTAAGGCTCAGCTCAGAGGACTCTGCTGTGTACCCCTCAAGCCCTACTCATCCTTTGACCACAGCTCACAGCACTCTCCCTGGGAGCCTCGTGGACCTCCAGGCCAGGCCAGGCTGGCCATGCCCTCCCTGAGTGCCCACGCGCATCACCGCCCTGAACACATCACTGCATGCGTAAGTGCAATGACTTGTCCATGCTCTGCCCACTTGCAGTGTGAGTGCCCCAGGGGCAGGGACCGGCCTCCTCTCATTCAGCCCCTAGCAGGAGCCCAGGAAGGCCATGAAGGGTCTGCCGAGGGAAGACACCATCCCCCAGCAAGTTCTTCTCCGTCACTCCACTTTGTGCTGTGGACACCACTTAGGCCAGACCTCAGGGCTGGCCTGGGGCCTCGGGGAAGGGAAGGCCTGAGGGAAGCCTGGGCTGAGGAGTCCAGATTTGCTCTCGAAGGCACCTGCAGAGACAGTAACTTCGACAGAGCAAGGCTTCAGAGCTGCCTGAGGAAGACTAAGTGCAAGGTTTACCCTGGAAGAGTGGGATGCGATAGTAGTGGTGTTCTTGCTGGCTGAGAGGCCTCAGGAACACCCCTGGCCTGTGGGATGACTCACTCACTCTCCGGGAGCCAGAAAGAGGCACCCCCACGAGCTGAGGGATACCAGGGCAAGGGGACTTGTGCATCACCTTCCATCTTGGACTCTGGGGGTGACAGCCTCCCTCAGTGGCCTGGTTGGGCTCCCCCATGGTGGCCGGATAGAAACAAACAGTGGTGGAGCAGGTTGGGATGGAGAAGAAGCTGAGGTGGCTCCTGACCCCTTCAGAGCAGCCTGGGCGCAGGCAAGGCTTCCTAGGGCTCCCAGGAGTGTGTGGAGGTGGCTCAAAGCTCAGAGCCCTCAGAGGGGTGGGTGAGGCCCAGAGCCAGAGAGGTGGGGGCACAGTGCAATAAGGATGTGCAGGAGGAGGCTGGCGGGCCATCCAGTGACCCCATCCCCGTGCCATGTTGGCTAGGAAACTGCCCATCTGCATTCTATTTTCCCAGGGATAAAGGGAAAGGAGAGACGAGAGACTTCAGAACTTACCAGGTGGGTGGACATTTCCAAGTCAGGAAATCCCAAGTGCTTAGCTCTGTCACATTGAGCCGTGTGCCTATCCCTCCGCCAATACCGCCCGGACTTGATCACTGTAGCTATACAACAAGCTTCAGTATCAGGTAGAGGAATTCCTCCCAATTTATTCTTCTCTGTCAAAGATTGTTCTCTAGGGCTGTTCCCTTTTTGTATAAATTTTAGAATAAGGTTGTGTGTCTACAAAACGCCTTGCTGAGATTTTTATAGAGACTGTGTTAAATCTGGGAAAACTGGCACCTTTACTACCTTGAGTCTTGTGATCCACAGAGTATGTTTCTCTTTATTTAGGTCTTCCTTGATTTCTTTCATCAGCATTTTGTAATTTTCAGCAAACAGATCTTTCCTTTATTATTTAAATCCCAAAAAGATCCACATGGAGATTTCCAGAGTCAGTTTGGCTTTCCCCTTTGTCTTTGTCCCTGCCCTCTTGCTGACATCAGCATGCCCATCCCTCAGCATAAACTCACAGAAACCAGAAATGGACACCACAGACATCTCATTGAGCTTCCAGTCAATGCTGCTTGTGCCAAGTTGTCACCATGCACATATTTAAATACCTCTGTGGGTGGGGAACTCACTCCTGCTCAGGTAGACCATTGTCTGATTGTGCCCACCATAGAGTTCTTACATATATTACTTCTCTACACATGGTGGTCCTAGTTCTACCATCAGGGCCACCCATCACAATTCCAGTCCCTGATCATTTCTCTGCTTTGCAAACCTTCCCTCCCTTCCCTAAGCCTCAACTCAGAGGACTTTACTATGCACTCCTCAAAATTAGCCCCCCTTGACCTGTACCCTCACCTTGTTTATCACCACCTGACACTCGATCTCTCTCTCAGTCTATTTCACACACACACACACACTCACCAGCCCCGTCCTCTCTTCTTCCTTCATCCAGTCCCTCCTTGGGTCTTTCTCTCTCTTCTCCAGGCCAGTCCCTTGTCCTGGCTGCCTGCTCACAGGCTCCAGCTGAGGTCTGATCCAGACTCGGTCAGCAGCAGAGCAACTGTTCCTGTCCCAGATGTCCCAAATGAACCCTGAGATGAGTCAAAACCAACTCTAACTGCTCTTCTCTTCCAAGCTATTGTGAAAAACGCAGGGGTGAGAAGGGAAATGTTCACACTTTGCAACCTAAACCTGGTCTTAGTTTCTCTCTGCAGGATGTGGTAATGAGGCCGGGATCTATGGGATGACAGTGTTACCAGTGGATTTGGCCAACATTTTGGACCCTGTAGAGGACAACATCATTTGTGTTCAGTAACTGGAAACCCAGCCATGTCATGGGGCTGTGGTGGCCCCGCCAGCTTCGCTGCCCCAGCCGTGGGGCCCTGAGCAAGGCACTTGCCTTTTCAAGCCTCTGTTTCTTCCTCTACAAGATGGGGTGTGGGTGCCAACCTCACACAGAGCCGGTGCAAGCTGTGGGAATCAGGCACAGCACAAGCAGTGCACTGGTGTGGTCCCAGCGCTGTGACCACGATTGTCATTAGCGTTTGGAGGGCGGCCACCCAGCTCTGTGGCTCCTGCTCTCTGAACTTGCTCACTCATGGCTCCTTGAAAAATGGCTTGTGGTGGCTTCTTCCAGCAACGAGAGTAGCACCGGTGCACAGTGTCGATTTGTCTGTGTTGCACGAAAGTGCTGGTTCTGCAGTACAGTATGCCCGAGGCTCCGGGCCACCCACGGAGTGAAGGGCAGAGGCTGGGGGCAGGAGAACCCACCTTCTTGTGCCCCAACGATGTCCTTGGGTGCTGCTGCCCTCAGGCTCCCGACCCCCATCTGCACATGTGCTCCTTCAGAGGCCCAAGGCAAGTCTGGACTGTTCCAAGAGAGGCCTTGCCTTAGGTCCAGAGGCATCAAGAGAAGACTCAAACCATAACTAGCAAGATTTCAGAGCTGTGTTGTCCAATATGGGAAACACTCGCCACTCGACATTTGGCTAGTCCAGACTGAGATGTGCTGAAAGTATAAAACACAGTGGGTTTCAGACTTAGTACCAAAAATATAGATGTATAAAGTATCTAATTAATGATTCTTTTATGTTAACTATATGTTGAATGATAATAGTTTGTGGATATATTGGGTTAAATAAATCATATTATTAAAATTATTTCACCTGTTTCCTTTTACATTTTTAAATGTGGCTACTAAAAAATATGAAATGACATCTGTGGCTTGCCCTTGTGGTTCATATTGTATCTCTTTTGGACATCACCTGTCTGGACATCCTGCTCAGTGGGGTATGGCACAGGTTATGGTCCTGGGAGGCAGGACCCTCCATCTTTCTTGCTCCAAGGGATCCCACAAGGCCCTCACTGCCTTAGCCTCCCGTACCCTGGTACCCATACAACCCTGAGGAGCCTCTGTGTCTCATTCACCTATGACTCCGAACACCCAGCACCAAGTGCCTCAGGTACACGTAGCACTTTTGTGCAAGTTGGGAAAAGGCATCCCTCATTTAAGACACTTTATAGGCATCCTGCAGAAAATTGGCACAAGAAGGTGCAAATCTGTGCTTTCTGCCATGGACTGGTGCCCCTTGGATATAGTGTCTTTGTGCAGTGTGCAACCTCCTCAGCCATATGTGGCAGCCTGCCAGTAGCAGCTCAGTAATCCTAGCTGGAGAACCTAATGAGAAAAAAGACTGTCCCCTCAGATAAAAAGCCACCTCTCAGGACTGTGGCTCCAGCCTCAATGTCCTCCACGTGAAAACCATGCCGATGTAACACCATGCTCCCGTGTTCAGAGAGGAGGTTCACAGAGCCACAGACAGAAGGCAAACTCCTACTGATTTTTCAAGATTCTGCCTAAAAGTCCCCTCTGAAGAATGTCTCCCCTTTGAGCCGCCGGTGTTACAAGGGGCCCCAGGGACGGGCACTTAGGCGGTGCAATGGTTTTCCATTGGCTGCTAACCGGAAAGTTTGTGGTTTGAACACACCCAGCAGTACCGCAGAAGAAAAGGCCTGGCAATCTGCTTCTATAAAGATTACAGCCAAGAAAACCTCATGAAGCTTGGTTCTACTCCGTAACACACGGGGTTACCATGAGTCAGAATGGACTTGACAGCCTCTAACCACAACAGCCTGGAGTGTTACCACCGTGATGGAGGGACCATTGTTTTGTTGAGGGATTGGTGCTGGTACAGACTGGTGTAGGGAGCTGGCACACTTTTGTCAGAGTATTGACACGCATCTGCTTAAAACGATTTAAGTTTATCATCTTCCTGACTCATAGGGCAGCATAAACACAAAATCAAGAGAATGAAGTAAGCAGGGAGGGTTGGCAGTGTCGCTTCATAACTTTTCATGGCCGTCTCATTTTTCTCCGCCAAAGGCCCTGTGTGCTCTCCATGAATTTTATTGATTGTTATATGAACATGCTGATACTTGCTCATCTGTGTTGGGGTTTGTTCTCATCCTATGCTTTGTTAGTCTCTTGCAATTGTTACATATAGATTTTATTTGTAACATTTTATTAATGTATAATATTTATGATTTCCCTTCACCTTACACTTTTCTATTACTTGAAAATTTCTCTTCAGTCCCCAGAAAAACTCAAAAGAAGGTATTTTTCTTTGCTTATTTGTTTATTAGGGTTTTCTCTTCTTTTTGAAATATTTTTTTCCAAATCTGAGTTTGGTCACATTTGGGGAGCGATAGGAAGCGAGTTGGGGGTCGAGGCTAGAACATCAAAACAAGAACTCTCAGCCCAGTTCTCTAGAACTCCTTGTGGTTCTTTAACCAAATGGATGTTTTGTGGAGAGTTAGGTTATTCTGTACAGTAAACAAGTTTTTGTTTTCCTTTTAGCCACTTAATGTGGTATCATGAAAGGAAAATCGCCTTCTTAATGAAAAAAAGCTGAGAGGGGAGAGGGAAGCTAGCACATCATGAGCACTTCCAGGCTTACATAAGTAACATTCCTGCTGCATCAACATCTTGGCAAATCTGGAGTCTAAATCCCATTCCCAAACTGCTGGCCTGTACCAAACACTGCATAATATTTAAAAGAAAAAAAAAAATCTTGTTGATGGTAACATTTTTCTGTCCAGAAATAAGTCATTAGTTTGGACAAAGGAATCCAAATGCATCTGAGTAGTTCCCCAAAGTGCTAGTGGAAAATACGTCTAAAGAAAAGCAAGTTGAGAAGCAGAGAGAAATGGCACTTAAAACTCCATTAATTTCCTTTTGTTACACAATTGCCAACTCCAAACCAAATTAAATTGCCCTAATTAGGCAAGTTCCAACCACAGAGTCAAAAATCATGATCCTTTTTAATGAATTATTAACTCTATTAGAGATTTAAACCAAAATTTTACCTTGACATTTTTATCTAGCTCTCAAATTGACATGAAATTGAAGTATGCAGTTGATGAGTTTGGAACCTCAGCTCTTGTGTGATATGTACCTATCAATGTATTTATACTACATTTTTGTTCCCAATGAAGGAGGGGACTTAGAGAACACGATCTGTCTTGTAACATTTCATCAAGGACATTCTAATTCCAGGAAGTAGTAATGTCACATTGTGAGGAAGAATTATTATTTTTTCTTTCTAAGTATTTGAAGCATAAAAACAAAGTGGTATACCAATAAAACCAGTTTCCATGATTCCTGAGCTACAAAGAATATTTGCATTTCTCTCTTCAATTCCCACAGGTCAGAACTGAGCGGAAGTGGCTCCTCTAAAGTCTCTTCTTTAGAAAGTCTAAACAGAATAATTATCATAGATGTAATAGGAGAAGTAGTTAAAAAGCTTCCTTCCCCGAAAAAAAAAATCAAGCCCAAATGGCTTCACAGGGTAAGTCTAGTTAACCTTTAAAAATCAGTGCTACTCAAACTATTCCACAGCATAGAAAAAGAAGGAAAACTTCCAATTATTTATGAAGCCAAGTATATCATTGACTTGAAAACCTGACAAAGATTTTACCAAAAAAATAAAACTACAAACCAATCTCACATATTAATATTGATGTAAAATATTAAAGAAAAGTGTAGGCAGACAGAATCCAACAGCATATTAAAAATACTATATTATGAGCAAATGGTGTTTATTGCAGAAATACAAGGGTGGTTCAGTATAGGAAATTTAGTAATATAATTCATCATCTTAAGAGAGCTAAAGATAAAATTATATCATCATATCCAAAGATGCAGAAAAGGAATTTTAGAAATTCCCAAGTAATAGAAACACTAATCAAAAACCTCCCAACAAAGAAAAGTCCAGGACCAGATGGCTTCACTGGTAAATTCTACCAAACATTTAAAGAAGAATTAACACCAAATCTTCTGAAACTGTTCAAAAAAGTAGAGAAGGATGGAACACTGCCTGATTTATTTTATGAAACCTGCATTACTCTGATACCAAAGTTAAGTAAAGACATACAGACCAATATCCTTTACGAATATCGATGCAAAAATCCTAAAAAAAATTCTAGCACACTTAATCCAACAACGTATTAAAGAGATTATACACCACCACCAAGTGGGACTTATCCCAGGAATGCAAGGCGATTTAATGTAAGAAAATCAGTCAATGTAATACGCCACGTTAATAGAATGAAGGGAAAAAAACACCCACACAATGCTCTCAATAGACGCGTTAAAGGCATTTGACAAAATTCAATACCCTTTCATGATAAAAACACTCAGCAAACTAGGAATGAAAGGTAAATTCCTCAACATGATAAAGGGCATTTCTGAAAAACCCACAACTAACATCATACTCAATGGTGAAACATTGAGAGCTCTCCTCTGAAGATCTGGAACAAGACATAGATACCCACTTTCACCACTGCTATTTAACATTGTAGTGGAAGTCTTGGTCAGAGAAATTAGGCAAGAAAAATAAATAAATTCATCCAAATTGGAAAAGAAGTAAAACTATCTATTCATGGATGACATGATACTCTATATAGAAAATCCTCAAGGCTCTACAAGAAAGCTACTAGAGCTAATAAATTCAGCAAAGTTGCAGGGTACAAGATCAATACACAGAAAGCAGTTGTGTTTTTATACACCAGCAATAAATAATCTGAAAAGGAAATTAATAAAACAATTTCTTTTACAATAATGTCTAAAATAATAAGATTCCTAGTAATAGATTTAACCAAGGAGGTAAAAGATCTTTACACTGAAAACTATAAAGCACTGCTGAAAGAATCAAAAGATACCTAAATAAATGAAAAGACATTTTGTGTTCATGGATTGGTAGACTTAATTGTTAAGATGTCAGTTCTACCCAAAGTGATCTACCAATACAACACAATTCCTATTAAAATACTAACAGCTTTTTGTTTTTGCAGAATTGGATAAATTAAATTCATATGGAATTGCAAGGGGCTGCAAATAGTCAAAATAATCTTGAAAAGAAAAAAATAGGAGAATCACACTTTCTGATTTTAAAATATACTGCAAAATTATAGTAATAAAAACAGTGTAGCACTGGTGTAAAGATCAACATATAGACCAGTGGAATAGAATTGAGAATCCAGAAATAAAATCATACACGTATGGCCAATTGGTTTTTAATAAGGGTGCTATATGTATTCAGCCGAGAAAGAATAGTCTCTTCAACAAATGGTAATGGGACAACTGGATCTCCAGCTGAAAAATAACGAAGCTAGACTCACACTTAACACCATACACAAAAATTAACTCAAAATGGATTAATGACTTAAACAGTGGAGCTAAAACAGTAAAACTTTTAGAAGAAAGTATAGAGATAAATCTTCAAGACCTTCTTTTAGGCAATGGATTTATAGATATGACACCAAAAGCACAAGCAACAAGACAAAAAATGGATAAACTGGACTCATCAAAATTAAACACTTTTGTACATAAAAGACATTATCAAGAAAGTGAAGCAATAACCTACAGAATGGGAGAAAATATTTGGAAACCATATATCTGATAAGGGTTTAATATCCAGAATTTATTTCAAAAAATTTTTAATACTTGACCATGAAAAGATCAACAACCCAATTAAAAAATGGGCAAAAGACCTGAATAGACATTTCCCCAAAGAAGATATACAGATGGTCAACAAGTACATGAAAAGGTTCTCAATATCATTAGTCATCAGGGAAATTCAGATCGAAAGTATAATAGGATACCACTTTACACCCATTACTATGGCTATTATAAAAAATAATTAAAAATGGAAAACAGTAAGTGTTGGCAAGGATGTGGAGAAATCGGAACACTTGTACATTGCTGATGGGAATGTAAAATGATATAACTACTGTGGAAAACAGTTGAGTGGTTTCTTAAAAAGTTAAATATAGAATTACCATATGACCCAGCAATTCCACTTCTAGGTATATACCTAAAAGAATCGAAAGCAGCAACTCAAAAAGACACATGTATACCACCGTTTATTGCAGTATCATTCACAATAGCAAAAAGGTGGAAACAATCCAAGTGCTCATCAACAGACGAAAGGATAAACAAATGATGGTATATACACACAATGGAGTATTATTCAGCCATAAAGAGAAATGAAATTCTGATACATGCTACCACATGGATAAACCTTGAAAACTTTATACTAAGCAAAATAATTCAGACCCAAAAGGACAAATATTGTATGATTCTAGTTATATGAAATATCTAGAATAGGCAAATTCATAGAGACAAAAGAAGATTGGTGGTTACCAGGGAAAGGAGGGATGGGAGGACGGGAGGGCATCCTCACAGCGTCCACTTAAAATTGATGAATTGTATTTTGTGTGAATTATTCCTCAATAAATATTTTAATACAGAAACAATAAAGGAAATGATAATAAATTTGACAATATATAAATAAAACTTCTGTGGGGCAGAAACAAAACAAACAAGCAAAAAACACCATAAATAAAGGGAAAAGGGCAAATAACAGATTGTGGGAAAGGAGATTCTAAAAATAGAGAAGAAAAGAGGCCAAAACCTTAAAGAATAATGGGCAAGAGCTATGAACAGACAGGTTGGAAAAAGATGCCAAACGTACACTTGGATCATGATTCAAACAAACCAACTATAGGAAGATGTAGGAGACAGTTGAGGAAGTATGAACACAAGTAATATTAAGAGTTTATTGTTGATATTTTAAGTTTGATAATATTGTGGCTATGAGTTTTTAAAGAGTCTTATCTTTTAGATATACATGCTGAAGTGTTTGCAGATTAAAAGACATGATGCTTGGGATTTGCTTTAAAATAATCCACTTGGGAGAAGAAAGGAGAAAGAGTGAGACAAGGTAGAGATGAAACAAGATTGGTGATGAGTTGATAATTGTTGAGGCTGGGGTATTTATTATATTATTCTCTCCACTTTTGTAAATGTTTGAATACATTAAAAAATTTCCTAACAAAATGTTTAAAATGAAATAAAGTTGTCCTTGATGTCTCAGCAACCCCTAGGTGTCTGATGGGAAGCTACAGACTCCCCATCTGTTGGAAGCCCTGGTTAGGACTACAGAAAGCATTCAGTCATCTGGTCACCTGCCCTCCATCCTCTATGCCAGACCTCATGATCTGGACTTCCCAGAATAAAAAGAGAATCTATGTGGTTCACGTACAAGTGGGGATGATATAGTTGGAGATAAAGTAACTGAAGCTTCAGGTGAGATGAAGTTCAAATTTCATGGTTTAATGGGAAATAACCATAACAATTATTTTGAATAACAGAAGGAAAATTATTTATGTAGCTTTCTATCTAAAAGTCATTATTTTTCTACCAAAAGTCAGGGCACACATACACACATCTGATTTTATTACCCATCCATAAAGTGCTATTTTGTAGCTAAAGACGAATTTAAAGTCATCCACAAGTTGTAATATTAGGTGTCTTTTCAAACCTTAGGTTATGGCTAGTATTGAACAGATCTGTGCAGTGTTTTATACATAAGAGAAGTTAAAGCTACAGAACTAAAACTGATAAAGATTTAACTTAAAGCATGAACTTTGAGAGACGCAGAGGATGTGAACTCTTGGTGATTAGTAAAGACCCTGGCAAACAGAGTGGGCTCGATAACTATTTGATTGCATGCTAGAAAATCAACACTGGTATCTACCTTACTCTGTTATTCTGAGGAATAAAAACAATGCAAATAAAATGCCTACCACAGAAGTAGATATTGTAAATGGTAACTGTAAGGGAGAGACTAGCCATTGGGTATAGGGGAAAATCAACTCATTACCAAAAATCACCAGCAAAAGAGAACTGAACAGGTTCTTGGCTAAACACCTCATTGATGTTCTAATGAGGATGAGTAGGAGCTGGATATGCCTTTTAATTGTAGATTGTGTGTATATATTCAATTGTTTATTCTTTCCATAGGGTGTGATCACTGTTTTATTAAGTCACAAGCAAAAATGCACATGAGGAATTGTTCCAGAGAGGAGCTTGAACTGGAGGACCAATGAACCCTGGTAGTCAATAATGTGGTACCCAGACTTGCTCTTCTTTGGGTGCATACTTATATAAGATTGTTTTTGTTATTATTAGGTGCTGTTGAGAGAATTTTTGACTCATAGAGATCCCATGTTACAGAGTAGAACTGTCCCAGAAGGGTTTTCTAGGCTATGATCTTTATGGGAGCAGATCACCAGGTCTTTCCCTTGCAGAGCCACTAGGTGAGTTTGAGCCACCGTTGTGCCACCAGAATACCTTATAGAAGAATAAAGCATATTAAACTGCTGCTATGCAAACATTTTTTGCCATAAAACAGTAATTTCATAGGATTCAACTTAACACCTATGTAACTTAAATAAGCAGGAGAGATGGAGAAGTAGATCAAACCAAGGTTTCAAGGTCGTGGTTCTCAACCTTACCATCCTCTTTATAACTAATGTTTTATAATGCCCCCTTTATTATTTCTAAACAAAACCACATTGTAAAGGAGAAATTAGATGAGATTAATTTATAAGATAATATGTATTTTAAAAGTAAATACTGAAGATTTCTTTTTCTGGGAATATGGAGTAGACATATTTTCTCTATTCCTCCAGCTAAGTACAACTAAAAACTCTGGACATTTTATGTACAATAAACATAAGAAGACCTTGAAAGGTAGAGAGAAGAACCCCACCAGACTGCCTAGGAGACTTGAGATGTGAGGAACAACACGGTAGTGAGTTCCCAGAGATTTTTTTGCTGTTGTTGTTTTGTTTTGTTTGTTTGTTTGGTTTTTAGTTTTGTTTTCTTTTTGGTTTTGCCTCATATATGCCAGACTTTGAGCTGAAGAGGCTGGCTACCTGGAAATACCAATGAGTACAGTCAAAAAACCCCAAAAAAGCCTGCTCTCTCTACTAAAGAACTAGGAAAAGGGCAGCCTAGAAAGACAGAAAATGTTTAGACAATAACCACCCTACTCCAACTGAACACCACAGAAAATTCTACCCACACCAACAAAGGCCAAATGAGGAGCCTAGATTTCCACCCTCAAGAGGCTATAACAAGGCGACCAGGGTGTTGTCAGAAAAAGCCAAGTAGGAACCCAGGACTTCATCCCTGCTGGATTGTAATGAGAACCCCTACCTCCCCTCAAGGGGCCAGGGGAGTCATTGTGGAGAACTGGAACTCTCACTCCTACCCAGCAATAACTAGGAATCCCACCTCTTGGATATCAACAGAGGCTGAGAAGAGAATCTGGACTTCTACCTCTACCTGGCAGTAACAAGGTGGCTCCCCTACTATTCCCTTAGAGAACAAGCCAGTGTCAGAGAAAGCCAGCTAAAACAGAAGGTTTAAATAAGATCCAGAACATCAGAACATAATACAAAAATATGCAGGTTAAAATAAAAACCACTTGTCAGACCAAGAACCAGGAAGATCTAAAGTTGAATTAAAAAACAAAAAATAGAATCAATAGATGCCAACAACAAGATAGAAGAGACATTAGAAGTATCTGACAAACATTTTAAAGAAGTCATGATAAAAATGCTTCAACAAGAAATTATGAACATACTTGAAACAAATGAAAAAACAGAAAGCATAAGCAAAGAAACAGTCTCATCAAATAAATAAAAGATATAAAAAAAGACCAAATGGAAATTTTAGAACTGTGAAATATAATAACCAAAATAAACAGCTTAGTGGATGGACTCAACAGCAGAATGGAGGGGACAGAGGAAAGAATCAGTGAACTAGAAGACAGAACAATAAAAATTACTCAATCTGGACAACAGAGAGAAAATATACTGAAAAACAAAAGATGAACAGAGCCTCAGAGTCTTGTGGGACTATAACAAAAGAGCTAACATTTGTGTCATCAAAGTCTCAGAAGAAAGAAGGCAGGAATGAAAAAATGCTGGGAGCAATAGTGACTGAGAGCTTCCCAAATTTGTCAAGAGACACAAACCTACAGACTCATGAAGATGAGTGAACCCCAAATAGGATTAACCTAAAGAAATCCATGCCAAGACATAGTATAATTAAACTGCTGAAAACTAAAGACCAAAAAAAAAAAAAAAAAATTCTTGAAAGTAGCCTGAGAAAAACAATACTTTGCCTATAAGAGGAAAATAATTAGAATGATGGCATATTCCTTATCAGAAACAATGGAGGCCAGAAGGAAATGACCTAAGATTTTTTAAGTGCTGAAAGAAAAGAACTGTCAAGTCAGAATTCTATACCCAGTAAAAATAACCTTCAGAAGTGAAAGGGAAAAGAAGACATTCTCAGATGAAGGAAAGCTAAGAGAATTGTCATCAGCAGACTTACCCTTAAATAACAGCTGAAGGAAATTCCCTAAATAGAAAGAAAATGGTAAAAACAGAAACATCAGAAAGAAATAAAGAACAACGGTAAGCAAAATATGAGCAAATATAATTGGTTTTCCTTCTACTCTTGGGTTTTCTAAATTATGTTTGATGACTGAAAGAAAAGTTATAACACTGCCTGATATTGTTCTAAATATACGTAGAAGAAATATTTAATACAATTATATTATAAATGAAGAGGGTAAAGTCACATAAAGGGAGGTAAAGTTGCATACTTCAATGAACAGGTAAAATGACAACAACGGAAGACTGTGATAAGCTATGATTATCATAATGTAATAGCTACAGCAACCGCTTAAAGTCTATAGAAAGATATACGTTCACAAACATTATAGATAAATGAAAATGGAATTCTAAAAATATGCTCAATGGCAGGAAAACAGTAAAAATAAAAAAATGAAACAAAAAACAAACAGAAGATTAAAAAGTACAATGGCAGACTTAATCCCTAACATACCAATAATTACATTAATGTAAATGGTCTAGATATACCAGTTAAAAGGCAGAGAATGGCAGAGCGTATTAAAAAACATGATGCAACCATGTGCTATGTACAAGAAATTCACTTCAAATATAATGATATAGGCAAAAGAGTAGAAGAAGATATATCATGCAAACATTAATCAAAGGAAAGCATGGGTTATATATAAATACAAGATAAAGTAGACTTTGGTGCAAAAAAACAATTACTAGATACATAGAGAGACATTATATAATAATCAAAGGGTAAATCCACCAAAAGGACATAGCAATCCTAAATGTGTGTGCACAAAACTACAGAGCTGAAAAATATGTGAAGCAAAAAACTGAAGGGAGAAATAAATAAATTTACAATTATAGTTGGAGATTTCAACGCTCCTTCTGAACAATTGACAGAACAACTAGACAGAAAGTCAGCAAGAATGTACAACAATTCAACAACACCGTCAACCAAAAAGATCTAATTGACATTTATAGAACACTTCACCCAACAACAGCAGAATCCACATTCCTTTCAAGTGCGCACAGAACATATACCAAGATAGACCATATCCTGGGTCAGAACAAAATAAGAGGGAAAATTATAGCACTAAATATATATATTAGAAAAGAAGAAAAGTCTCAGATTAATAATCTAAGCCTCCACTTCAAAAACCTAGAAAAAACCCTCCACCAGACTGAGTCCAGCACAACTAGATGGTGCCCGTCTACCACCACCAACTACTTTGACAGAGATCATAATAGAGGGTCCCAGACAGAGCTGGAGAAAATGTAGAACAAAATTCTAACTCACAAAAAAAGATCAGACTTACCGGTCTGACAGAGACTAGAGAAATCCTGAGAGTACAGCCCCTGGGCACCCTTTTAACTCAGTACTAAATTTACTCCTAAGGTTCACCCTTCATCCAAAGGTTAGACAGGTCCCTAAAACAAAATGAAACTAAATGGGCACACCAGCCCAGGGACAAGAATGAAAAGCCAGGAGAGATCAGGAAAGCTGGTAATGAGGAATCCAAGGTCGAGATGGGGAGAGTGTTGTCATGTTGTGGGGTTGGCAGCCAGTGTCACAAAACAATATGTGTACTAATTGTTTAATGAGATGCTAGTTTGCTCTGTAAACCTTCATCTAAAGCACAATAATAAATAAATAAAAGTCACTTAAAAAAAGGAAGAAAGAGTAAAATCAATGTAAATCAAGCAGAAGAAAGGAAATAATAAAAATAAACCATAAATCAATGAAACTGAAAATAGAGAAAATCAATGAAGCAAAGAGTTGATCCTTTGAAAAGATCAACATAATTGACAAACCTCTAGCAAGACTGAAAAAAGAGAGACAGGAGATGCAAATTACCAATTTTAGGAGAGAAACATGTGGTATCACTACAGACACTGCTGACATAAAAAAAAATAATGAAATACTAGGAACAACTCAACTGGCATAAATTTGACAACTTTTAGATGAAGTAGACTACTTCCTCAAAAGATGCAAGCTACCATAAGCCATTCAATATAAACTAGATAATATGAATAGTCCTATAAATCTTAAGCAAATTGAATTTGTAAGCTAAACTAATTCCCCCCCAAAAATTTCCAGGCCCAGATGGTTTTACTGGTGAATTTTACCAAATGTTTAAAGGAGAACTATCAACAATTCTACACAATGTTTTTCAGAAAATATAGGAGGATGGAACGCTTATTAATTCATTTTATGAACACAGTATTACTCTGATACGAAAACCAGATAAAGATATAAAGTGGGGTTTATGCCAGGCATTCAAGATTGGCTCAATATTAGAAAATTAATCAAGGTAATCTAACATATCAACAGGTTAAAGAAGAAAATCATGCAATCTTATCAATCAATTCAGAAAATGCATTTGACAAAATTAAACATCTATTCATGTTAAAAAAAAAACTCTCAGAAAAATAGGAAGATAGGGGAAGTTGCTCAACTTGATAAAGAGGATGTGTATAAAACCTACAATAAACATTATACCTAATGTTGAAAGACTGAAAGCTTTCCCTCTAAGATCAAGAACAAGGCAAGAATGCTTTCACTACTCTTATTCAACATGGGCTGGAAGTTCTAGCTAGTGTAATAAGGCAAGAAAGGAAGGAAAGGGAGAAATAAAACTGTCCCCATTTGCAGATTACATGATTGTCAATGTAGAAAAACTCAAGAAATCTACAAAAAAAAAAAAAATTCTAGAATTAATAAGTTTGTTTAGCAAAGTTGCAGGATACAAGATAAACATATAAAAGTTAATAGAATTTCTATATACTAGTAATGAACATGTGGACACTGAAATTAAAAGGATAATCTCATTTACAATTGCTCAAAGAAAAATAAAATATTTAGGTATAAATCTAACAAATCATGTACAAGACGTGTATGCTGAAAACCACACTATGTTGATGAAAGATATCAGAGAAGATCTAAACAAATGAAGAGGCATACCATGCTCATGGATTGAAAGACTTAGCATAATAAAGATGCCAATTCTCCCCAAATTGACATTCTGGTTTAATGCAATTTCAGTCAAAATTCCAGAAAGACTTTTTGTAGATATGGACAATATTATTCTAAAATTGGTATGGACAATGCAAAGAAACTAGAATGGATAGAATAATTTTTTGAGAAAGGAGAATAAAATGAGAGAAATCAGTCTGCTCAATTTCAAGACTTACTATATATAGTCACAGTAATCAAGACTATGTGGTAATGATTTACAATAGCCCCCAAGAAGCTAAAATATATAGAAATAAATCTAAACAGAAATGTAAAAGACCTATACAATGAAAACTACAAGACACTACTGCAAGAAACCAAAACAGAACTGCATAAGTGGAAAAACATACCTTATGGATAGGAAGACTCAACATTGTGAAAATGTTCTACCCAAAGTGATCTACAGATACAATGCAATCCTGATCCAAATTCCAATGGCATTTTTTAATGAGATGGAGAAACAAATCACAAACTTCATATGGAAAGGGAAGAGGCCCTGAATAAGTAAAGCATTACTCAGGAAGAAGAACAAAGTGGGGGGCCTCACACTACCTGATTTTAAAACCTATTATATTGCCACTGTAGTCAGAACAGCCTGGTACTGGTACAACAACAGATACATAGACGAGTGGAGCAGAATTGAGAATCCAGACATGAATTCATCCACCTATGAGCAGCTGATATTTGACAAAGTCCCAAAGTCCATTATTCGGGGAACAGACAGTCTCTTTAACAAATGGTGCTGGCATAACTGGATATCCATCTGCAAAAAACTGAAACAAGACCCATACCTCACACCATGCACAAAAACTAACTCAAAATGGATCAAAGACCTAAATATAAAATGAAAACGATGAAGACCATGGAATTAAAAATAGAGACAATGCTAGGAGCCTTAATACATAGTATAAACAATATGAACCATAAGTAACAATGCACAAACACCAGAAAATAGATAACTGGGAGCTCCTAAAAATCAAGCACTTATGCTCGTCAAAAGACCTCACTAAAGAGTCAAAAGACAACCTACAGACTGGGAAAAAAATTTTGGCTACAACAAATCCAATCAGCGTCTAATCTGTAAAATCTACAAGATACTGCAAAACCTCAACAACGAAAAGACAAATAACCCAATCAAAAAACGGGCAAAGGATATGAACAGACGCTTCACCAAAGAAGACATTCAGGCGGCTAACAGACACATGAAGAAATGCTCACGATCATTAGCCATCAGAGAAATGCAAATCAAAACTACAATGAGATACCATCTAACCCCAACAAGGCTAGCATTAATCCAAAAAACACAAAATAATAAATGTTGGAGAGGTTGTGGAGTGACTGGAACACTTATACACTGTTGATGGGAATGTAAAATGGTACAACCACTTGGGAAATCAATTTGGCACTTCCTTAAAAAGATAGAAATAGAAGTACCATATGATCCAGCAATCCCACTCCTTGGAATATATCCTAGAGAAGTAAGAGCCATCACACAAATAGATATATGCACACCCATGTTCATTGCAGTACTGTTCATGATAGCAAAAAGATGGAAACAACCTAGGTGCTCATCAATGGACGAATGGATAAACAAATTATAGTATATTCACGCAATGGAATACTACGCAACTATAAAGAACAACGAAGAAACCATGAAACATCTTATAACATGGAGGAATCTGGACGGCATGATGCTGAGTGAATTTAGTCAGTCACAGAAGGACAAATATTGTATAAGACCCCTATCATAAGAACTCAAGAAAAGGTTTAAACACAGAAGAAAACATTCTTTGATGGTTACGAAGGTGGGGAGGGAGGGTGAAGGCTAATCACTAACTAGATAGTAGACAAGTATTATCTTAGGTGAAGGGAAGGACAGCACACACTACAGGGAAAATCAGCACAACTGGACTAAACCAAAGCTAAGAAGTTTCCTGAATACAACAAAATACTTCGAGGGACAGAGTAGCAGGGGCGGGGGTCTGGTGACCATGCTTTCAGGGGACATCTAGGTCAATTGGCATAACAAAGTTTATTAAGAAAATGTTCTGCATCCTACTTTGGTGAGTGGCGTCTGTGGTCTTAAAAGCTAGCAAGTGGCCATCTAAGATGCATCAATTGGTCCCAAACACCTGTAATAAAGGAGAATGAAGAACACCATAGACACAAGGAAGTATTAGCTCAAGAGACTTGAAAGGGCCACATAAACCAGAGACTGCATCAGCCTGAGACCAGAAGAACTGATGGAGCAGGAGAAAGGTGGAGTGCAGAACTCAAATTCTAGTAAGAAGACCAGACTTAATGGTGTGTCTGTGACTGGAGGAACCCTGGAAAGCATGGCCCCCTGACTGTCTGTCAACCCAAAACTAAAACAATTTCCGAGGCCAACTCTTCAGACAAAGATTAGACTGGACTGTGGGACATACAGTGATATTCGTTAAGAGTGCTTCTTAGCTCAAGTAGATACATGAGACTAAATGGGCAGCTCCTGTCCGGAGGTGAGATGAGAAGGCAGAGAGGGTTAGGAGCTGGTTGAATGGACACGGGAAATCAGGGGTGGAAAGGAGGAGTGTGCTGTCACAGAATAGGGAGAGCAATTAGGGTCACATAACGGTATGTGTATAAATTTTTGTATGAGAAACTAACTTGAAATGTAAACTTTCACTTAAACTACAACATAAACAACAACAAAAAGCTGTTATTCCAAAAAAAAAAAAAAAAAGAGACTACGTGGTAATGGCAGAGGGATAGACACATTGATCAATAAAACAGAAGAGAAAACCCAGAAATAGACTGAGACATATATGTCTAACTGATGTTTTACAAAGGTGCAAAAGCAATTCAGTGTAGTAAATACAGCCTTTACTATAAATGGTGCTGAAACAATTGGACATCCAAAAGCAAAGAAAAAAAAGAAAGAACCTTGACCTAACTCTCACATCTTATACAACAATTAACTCAAAATGTATCAAATACATAAATGTAAAATGCAAAGCTATAAAACTTTTTGGAAAAAAAATAGGAGAAAATCTTCAGGATCTAGGGCTAGGCAAAAAAGTTCTTAGACTTGACACTAAAAGCATGATCCATAAAAAGAAAAATGCATGAAGTGGACCCCATCAAAATTTAAAAGTTTTGCTTTGTTAAAGACCCTATAAAGAGGATGAAAAGACAAGCTACAGAATGGTAAAAAAATGTTCGCGAATCTCATAGCCAATAAAATGCTAGTATCCAAGACAGATAAAAACATCTCACAACTCAGCAGTTAACAAAAACCCCCACAAACTGGGCAAAAGGTCTGCACAGTTGTCTTAGGCCGGGTTCTCTAGCAAAACCAGTATACATCCACAGGTATAGGTGTCAGGACTTCAATACATATCTGGGGGGACACAATTCAACCCACAACAGCATTGGTACAGCCATGGCTGGAAGAGATGGGAGTGTCTAGGCAAGAGCAGCCAGTCTTCTTGATGGACAAGGACTTGCCTTCCTGAGCCAGACACAGTGTCTTCAGGAATTCCGTGCTGGGCAGAGAGACACTTTTATCCCAACTCTCATTCAGGTCACCAAACATCCTTACAGCCTGAAAGCTGAGCTGCCTGTCGTGGTATAGGGACTGTTGTCCCTGCAGAGACCCTTGGATCTCCCACTTGGTGGACCACTTCTGGCTCCTTGCTAAAGCCAGCCCAAGGTTCCTTGCAGCAGCAGAGGAACACTCCACCACTGTCATGGATTGAATTATGTCCCCCCAGAACCGTGTGTATCAATTTGGCTGGGCCATGATTCACAGTATTGTGTGGTTGTCCTCCATTTTGTGATAGTAATTTTATGTTAAAGGGGATTAGGGTGGAATTGTATAACATCCTTACTAAGGTCACATCCCTGATCCAATGTAAAGGGAGTTTCCCTAGGACGTGGCCTGCACCACCTTTTATCTTACAGGAGATAAAAGGAAAGGGAAGCAAGCAGAGAATTGGGAACCTCATACCACCAAAAAAGCAGTGCCGGGAGCAGAGCATGTCCTTTGGACCCGAGGTTCCTGCGCAGAGAAGCCTCTAGTCCAGGGGAAGATTGATGACCACGAGGACCTTCCTCCAGAATCAACAGAGAAAGAAAGCCCTCTAGAGGATTCTGATACCTGCTAGAGTGTGAAGACCATGGAGTTAGGACCTGTGCTCTCTGTTTTCCAGAGTCCTCACCATGCCCCGTTGCTGGTTCCTAGTCCACCTCACTCAGTTACGTTAAATGCCCAAGCCCATCAGCCTCTGCCTTTGTGGCTTCGGGCTGCACACTGCATTCGTGTTTTGTATTTGGGGAGCTCCCTGGCTAACTGTCAGGGCCACTCAGGTGGAAAAGTTGGTGGCCAAGCATTTTGTTCTCTGCATGCACTAGGGGGTGGGGGAGAGGGGAGGCAGTGAGCCTGGGGTGGGCGCCAGGCCAGGATGTAAAGCTAAGAGTCACACAGCCAGCACCTAAACTTCACAGCACAAAGACCTGAGAGCTGCTGGAGAGAGGGGTGTGAGGGAAGGTGGGAGGAGGGGACGCTGGGCCAACATTACCCGGGTCTGCTCCCTTTACTCACCTGGGTACCTTCTCACCCGTGCAGATGTGGCTCAGCAGCTGTGAGGGCTGTGTACATGATCACGTGTTTCTGATATCTGTCGGGCTTTGTGCATTTTTGTGTGTGCTCACCTGTCTCTACTTCAGGGCAGGGACAAGCCCCCTCATGTTTCCAAGCCCAGGGGGTCAAGATCAGGAGGGGGCGCCTGATAGGGTCAGGTCACCCCCTCGCCTGCCAGAGCCCCTGGCTGCCTCAGGGATTTCTGGGCAAAGCCCTTGCCCAGTGGATTGAAGAGGAGAGCAGCAGGCCTGAGCTCTCCCAGCACAGATGTGAGCTTCCAAGGTCAAGGCCATGCGGGATTTGTCCTCGTGCCCCATGGAGCTTGCACAGAGCAGCACACTCTGAGTATTTGCTGGAAAAAAGAAATGACTGAATTGTACTTATAAAAATTGTTGAATTGGTAAACGTTTTGTTATATATGGAATTCCTGGTGGTGTAGATAATTAACATACTTGGCTGCTAACTGAAAGGTTAGAGGTTCAAGTCCACTCAGAGGCACTTTGGAAGAAAGACCTGATAATCTCCTTCTGAAAAATGAGCTGTTGAAAACCCTATGGAGCACCATTCTACTCTGATACATGAGGTCGCCATGAGCTGGGGTCGACTCCACGGCGATTGATGCTGGGTTTTGTTATATATACTTTTACCACGCACACACAGATGTGCACACATACACACACACACACAACAAAGCCATGCAGGTTGCTCCTCTCCATTGCTCACTGTTTCTTTTGCCCACTCATTTACTGCACGTGGCACACACGTACCAGACCTTGTGCCAGGCCCAGTGTAGGGGGCACGGCAACGTGCTCCGTTTAACAGAGGCAGCGAGGTCCGTCCATCAACACCTCTGAAACCTGCAGGGAGCAGGAAGTGCTGCAGGGGCAGGACTAAGGAGGAGGATAAACGCTGGGACAAGGGTTATCTGGGGCACGGCTGCCATTTCCCTCCTGAATCCACGAGGCGCTTCTCCTGCCTCAGCTGAGGGGAAAGAAGACCTGGGTTCCTTCAGCATCTCACCACACCCCCAAAGTACCACCTGGCAACCCCCACTAGGGAAGGAAGAGGAAGACAAACGGAAGACCTGGTGTGTGCAGATGTGGTCCCTAGGGGCCCGAGACCTTACCTGCCTTGAGAGGAAGTGTGTTCACCTGGAGTGGAGAGATGGTGATAACAGTAATTACAACTGTGGTGAGTGTGATTATTACAGCAGTGAGAGCAGCAGGAGAAGGGGTAGTGGCAGTAGGTTTTTTGTTTCACTAGCTGCCTTGGAGTCAGCCCAACTCGTGGCGACCCAGGGATGAATTACGCAACGAGCAAGGTACGCATGGGCTTACTTGTGCTTACTAACTAATCTGTAGTGCATAATTTCACCTGTTTTTCACCACATCAAAGATGTGCAGTGGCCGAGACTCAACCCTGGGTCTCCCACATAGAAGACAAGATACCTACCACTGATCCACCAATGAGCCCAGGGTAATTACAATAGTAGCTGCTTCTATTTCCAGGCACTCACTAAGATCCAAACCCTGGCGTCAGGCCTATTTTCTGCATTATGTCCTTGACTCATCACGACAGTCAGGAGGAGTATATGTTTTTGCCTGTTTTGCAGACGAGGAAATGCGGTATGAGGAAGTTTGAACATCAGGCATCATTTCAAACACAGTGAGGTACTTCAGAAGGGTAGAACTTATACAAGAGACAGCAAAGGAAAGGAAATGGAATCAGAGGCCAAGGGCCTAAGTGTGGGTCCCACTTGGCTCTGTTATTTCTTAGCTACAGGGCCACCGCATACATCTGCGCAGGTTGCACACTGTACAACTCTGGGAGGGCCATCCAGTTAGACCACAGCGTGACTCTTCCCCCAGGTTGTGCAATGTGGTGACCACCTGGTTAGCTCTGTGACCACAAAACCTCCTCTCAGCTATTGTGAGGGTTTGAGCAGGTGTCTGCACAAAGTCTTTGTGAGCAGAGCAGGGACTTGCTAGCCAGATGCCAGTGGCTCTAAGGATTCCATACCTGCCTTTCCACGGGATGTCCCTTTGAAGGGCAATCTTCCCCGTGTCACCAGGATCACCCAAGCCCCGGCTGGCAGAGCAAACACTTTCAGGCAGCAGCTCACTGCCCCCCGTGGCATACGCTGGCTGGAGATGAGCAGGAGCTGGCGCCAAGGCTCCATGATGGCAACTGTTCAACTCAACTCTCTCCAAGAGCACGCTCCAGCAGAGAAGCCTCCAACAATTGGTTCTGATTTGCAGCATAATAGAAACTCAATGCCCCATCCCCTCCTCTTTTGGAGTGTGTGCCAGCACCAGCCAGCAGCCAAGGAAAAGGGTCAAGAGCCAAGAGTCTAATGACACGGAAAGCAGTGAGCTTCGAGTGAGCTGGGAACCGGCACCCACTGGATCTCAGTGCTGCACACAGTACTCACAGGATTCGGAAGGACTGGGCTTGGGGGAGGTGATCTAGTGGATAAAATGGTGGTCAGTCTGTTCTTCTTAGGAAATCATTTGACAAGTTCTCATGGAGAGAAAGCACTGGTAGGTCCAGCTTCTGGCCTTGGGTACAAGTATCAGTCTCCCAGAGACCCCAACTTAGCCAAGGGTGGGACTTGGAGATGCTTGAGGGTCTCTGTTTGTCACTTGAACTGAAGACATGTAACCAAGAAGTTAAGGGCCGGCCACTTTTCCCAAGCGTCTGGCCACAAGTCTGCTCAGACAACATGTGGAGAGGGGAATGGTGAAGAGAGATGAGCTCAGAAACAAAGAGGGAGGGTCTTTTCTGGGGTCTCCGTGGGTTCCCATCCCTGGGTCGAGATCTTCCTGAGCCCAACTCTTCCTTTGGATTCCAGGTATCCTTATAATAAATGCCCACCACCTATCTGCCAGGTTATCATACTATGGTGGCTTGCAGGTTGCTATGATCCTGGAAGCTACACTACTGATATTTCACATATTAGCAGAGTCACCCATGGTGAACAGGTTTCAGTGGAGCTTCCAGACTAAGACAGACTAGAAAGAAAGGCCTGGTGATCTACTTCTGAAAACTATTCAATGAAAACTCTGTGGATCACAGCAGAACACTGTCTGAAATAGTGCTGGAAGATGAGCCCCCAGATCGGAAGTCACTCAAAATATACAGTGGCCACAGCAATGGACTCAAGCATACCAATGATCATGAAGATGGCGCAGGACCAGGCACCGGTTTGTTCTGTTGTACTCAGGGTCACCAGGAGTTACAGCCGACTCGACAGCAACTAACAACAACAATAATAAATACACCCCACTGGAACACCTTTCTATTTTTGCCAGTTTGCACTGGTTTCTGTTACGGGCCACTGAAATCACCGTGAGCAACCGAGGTGCTGCTTCATCCCTGCCCCCAGCCCCCAGCAGCTCCCAAGCACCGCAGGAGAGAAGGGTGCTCAGGCCACACTTTCAGACATAGCCCCTGTCATGGATTGAATTATGTCCCACCAAAAATGTGTGTATCAGTTTGGCTGGGCCATGATTCCTGGTACTGCGTGATTTTCCTCTGTGTTGTAAATCCTGCCTGTATGATGTTAATGAGGGAGGATGGGAGGCAGTTGTGTTAGTAAGGCAGGACTCGATCTACAAGATGGGACTGTGTCTTGAGGAAAAGTCTTTTGAGATATGAGAGAGAAGAGAGAAGCTAACAGAGAGACAGGAGGACCTCATACCACCAAGAAAGCAGTGCCAGGAGCAGAGCATGTCCTTTGGACCCAGGGTCCCTGTGTGGAGAAGCTCCTAGGCCAAGGGAACATTGATGAGAAGGCTGACAGAGAGAGAAAGCCTTCCCCTGGAGCTGACACTGTGAATTTGGACTTTTAGCCTGCTTTACTGTGAAGAAATAAATTTCTCTCTGTTAAAGCCATCCACTTGTGGTATTTCTGTTATAGCAGCATTAGATGACTAAGACAGCCCTCAGCGTTAGTGCTGGCACACAGAAGCAGGCAGTAAACTCACCTCACTGCCCACTGAGGGTCAGGATACACATGTTCCTTATCTCATTTAACCCTTACAATGCCCCTTTGAGGCAGTTATTGCTCCCAGTCTGTAAGTAAAAGGGCGAAAGCTCAGAGAATTTAAGCAACTTGGCCTGCAGTTGCACAGCTCCAGCCAATTCAGCATATTGTCATCTCTGTCAGTCAAGCCCCCCGTATGCTGGAGACCCCTGGTCAGAAGGGCTGGCAGAATGAGCAAACACTAGCCAGGGTGTGACTCTGAGGAGGTCACTGGTCTTGTTAAGGGCCTGGCATGCATTTTAAATTCCGTCTTCTGAAGTCCTGGGGGAGACTTGCTAAACCGGCCGGCTGACAGCAGCTGTGGGCACAGCTCACTTCCTGTGCCCTCGTGTGACTGTCCTTCCTGTCAGGTTGAGCCATCTGTCACTGCTGCCGAGGGGAAGGCCGTGGCCTGGAGTGGAGGAGTCGGTGCTGGCCTCCAGGGATCGGCCATGTGTGGCCTCTGACCCCAGGTCAGAACCACCGGGGGACTTCCAAAAGTGCTGCCCTCTGGGCCCACCTGAGCTGGACTGAATCGGAGCCCACAGCTGTCAGTTGGGGACCTGCATGTTTAAATGGCAGCTGCAGCAAGTGTTGGACCTGCTGGAGGTGAGGCTTGGGGCTCTGCTTTGCAGATGCAGAGCCACTTGTCCTCCTCCTGAGCCTGTGAGCCGGGAGCCCCCTCAGCGGGGTTCCCCCAGGGTTTCACTTACATTTCCTTTCCTCTGTTAGTGCTCTGGATTTCCACCAGAGTCACCATCTGACTCAGCCAGCAGCAGGGCGCTCGGGAAGGCAAGTGAAGACGACATCCCACCGTCTTCCCAGGAATGTAGGAGTTGTCCTGGAGGTTCTGGGAAGTTTGCTGTTCTGTTGGCAGAACCTGTTAGCTACAGAGGAGCAGAAGTCCCCCAAGAGAGAGTCCCTGAGCACGGGTCCCTTTACAGCGTTTATAAAGGAGGGGCTTGGGGGCCGTCAAGTTGGGAGGGGAAGCTTTGAAGTTGACTTTGTCTAGCACTTTATGTGAGGTTGAGAAAAGCTTGACCATCCCTCTCAAACACACGGCAGGTGTGCAGGTGGAGACAAGGGGGCTAGTGGAGTCAGCAGAGTCCCAAGGTGGCACAAACACTTAAGTGCTCGGCTGCTAACTGAAAGGTTGGAGGTTTGAGTTCACCCAGAGGCATCTCAGAAGAAAGTCCTGGTGATCTACTTCCAAAAAATCAGTCACTGAAAACCCTGTCGAGCACAGTTCTTCTTTGACATACCTGGGGTTGCCGAAGTCAGAGCTGACGGCCACCAGAAATGGAGTCAGCTAGCCAGTGCCTCAGTTGTGGGCTGAGTCCAGCCCTGTCTAAGGGGCAGCCATGGCTCAGGTCTGACCCATGGATCCACATGGGAATGCAGCCTGAGGTTGAAAAGAACATTCAATTTTTCAACAGAAATTGGAAATTCTGATTTTATGTGAAATCTCCCAATTTTTAATAAATTGCTGGCAACTAATTTAATTTACAAACAACTCACTCTGCCAACCAAACAAAATGCATCTTCTGGCTGGATGTGGCCCACAGGCTGGCTGGCTGTGGCCTCTGATGTTGTTGTTGCTGGTAGCTCCCTACTCATGAGGACCCTGTGCACAACGAAATAAAATGTTGCCTGGTCCTGTACCATCCCCATGATTAGTTGTGGATCAGACTGTCATGCTCCATAGGGTTTTCATCGGCTGATTTTCAGCAGTAGATAGCCAGGTCTTTCTTCCTAGTCTGTCTTAATCTGAAAGCTCCACTGAAACCTGTTCCACATCATAGCAACATGCAAGCCTCCACTGAGTGGTAGTAGGTGCCCATGAGCCTCATTGGTCAGGAATCAAACCCAGATCGCCTGAATGTCGTTGTTGTTAGGTGCTGTTGAGTCAGTTCTGACTCATAGTGACCCTGTGTACAATAGAATGCATCATCCTCACAATCGTTGTTATTCTTGAGCCCATTGTTGCAGCCACTGTGTCAATCCATCTTGTCTAGAGTCCTCCTCTTTTTCACTGACCCTTTATTTTACCAAGCATGATGTCCTTCTCCAGGGAATGGTCCCTCCTGATAACATGTCCAAAGTATGTGAGACAAGGTCTTGCCATCCTTGCTTCTAAGGAGCATTCTGGCTGTCCTTCTTCCAAGACAGACTTGTTCGTTCTTCTGGCAGTCCGTGGTATATTCAATATTCTTTACCAACACCATAATTCAAAGGCATCAATTCTCCTTTGGACTTCCTTATTCGTTGTCCAGCTTTCACATGCATACGAGGTGATTGAAAATACCATGGCTTGGATCAGGCGCACCTTAGTCCCCCAAGTGACATCTTTGCTTTTTAACACTTTACAGAGGTCTTTGCAGCAGATTTGCCCAATGCACTACGTCTCGTGAATGGAAGGCGAGAATTCTACCATTGAACCACCAATGTCCTTGGCCTCTGCTGTAAGCTTTGTGTAAGAAGCAAATGCCTCTGTGAGGGGGTGCTCATTGGATTTGGGCAGATGTAGGCCATTGGGGTGGATGGACACCACCCAGGGGTTGTTGCTGGAACAAGGCTGAGGCTGAAGGCCCGTGTCACAGAGCAGCCCAGGACACAGAGGCTGGCATGGCAGGTGGGGACACTTAGCCTGTCCACCATGCCTGGGATCTGGGGAATCATCTCCGGTTAAGGACGTTCATTTATGATTCCAACAAATACTTAATGAATATCTGCTACGTGCCAGGCACTGGGTTATGGTGGTGTATTCGTTTCCTCTTGCTGCTGTAACAAATCATCACAGAATTTGGCTTAAAACAACAGAAATTTGTTCTTTCACAGTTTTGGAGGCTAGAAGTCTGAAATAAGTATCATTGGGCCAAAATCAAGGTGTCCACTGGGCCACACTCCCGTCGGATACTCTATAGGAGAATCTGTTCCTTTCCTCTTCCAGCTTCTGGCAGCTGCTGGCATTCCTTGACTTGTGCCCACATCACTCCAATCCCTGCCTTCTTCGTCACACTACCTCTTCCTCATCTGTGTATGCCAAATCTCCCTGTGCCTCCTTCTTACAAGGACCCTTGTGGTTGGATTTAGGACCCACCCAGATAATCCAGGATGATCCTTTCATTTCAAAATTCTTAATTTAGTCACATCTACAAAAACCCTTTGTTATGGATTGAATTTTGTCCACCTAAAATATGTGTTGAAATTCTAACCCCATACCTGTGGCTATAATCCTGTTTGGAAATAGGGTTCTGTTTGTTATGTTAATTATATCACACCCAAGTAGGGCATGTTCTAAATCTAATCACTTCTGAGTCATAAGAAGAGCAGATTAGACACAGAGATCAAGCATACACTGGGGAAGACAGATGTATGTGAGGATGGCCAGGGAACCAAGGAATGCCCAGGATTACCTGTAAGGAAGGAATCGACATGGTCAAGACCCTGGTTTGGATTTTTATCTTCCATAACTATGAGAAAATAAATTCTTTTGCTTTTTTTTTTAATTGTGCTTTAGGTGAAAGTTTACAGAGCAAATTAGTTTCTCATTAAACAGTTAATACACACATTGTTTCATGACATTGGTTGCCAACCCCGTGATGTGTCAACACTCTCCCGTTCTCGACCTCAGTTTCCCCATTTCCATTCATCCAGCTTTCCTGTCCCTTCCTGCCTTCTCATCCTTGCCCCTGGGCTGGTGTGCCCATTTAGTCTCATATACATGGTTGAACCACATGTGTTATTGTTTGTTTTATATGCCTGTCTTATCTTTGACTGAAGGGTAAACCTCAGAAGTGACTTCAGTACTGAGTTAAAAGGGTGTTCGGGGGTCATACTCTCAGGGTTTCTCCAGTCTCTGTAAGACCAGTAAGTAATTTTGTTCTACATTTCTCTCCAGCTCTATTCGGGACCCTCTACTGTGATCCCTGTAAGAGCAGTTGGTGATGGTAGCCAGGCACCATCATCTAGTTGTGCTGGACTCAGTCCGGTGGAGGTTGGGTAGTTGTGGTCCATTAGTCCTTTGAACTAATCTTTTTCTTGTGTCTTTGGTTTTCTTTATTCTCTCTTGCTCCCAAAGGGATGAGACCAGTGGAGTATCTTAAATGGCCACTCACAAGCTTTTAAGACCCCATACGCTACTCACCAAAGCAGGATGTAGAACATTTTCTTTATAAACTATGTTATGCCAATTGAACTAGATGTCCTCCGAGACCATGGTCCCCAGCCCTCGGCCCAGTAATTCGGTCCCTCAGGGAGTATGGATGTGTCAGTGAAGCTTCCATGACTTTGCCTTGGCCAAGTTGTGCTAATTTCCACAGTATTGTGAATTTTTATTCTTTAAAGTCACCCACTTGTGGTACTTCTCTTACAGTAGCACTAGGTAACTAAGACAGAATTTGTTACCAGAGAGTGGGGGTGCTGCTCTAACAAATACCTAAAATGTGGAAGTGGTTTTGGAATTTGATAATGGGTAAAGAATGGAGGAATTTTGATGTTCTTGACAGTAAGAACCTAGATTGCCTTGAAGACATTTTTGGTAGAATTATGGACCTTAGGGCACTTCTAATGAGAACTCAGAAAAAATTGAGAGCTGTGGGAAAAGCTTCTATTGCCACGAACAGAATGTTGCTAGAAATGTGAACATTAAATGTGTCTCTGATGAGGCTTTAAAAGAAATGATGAACATGTTATTGGACAGTGGAGGAAGGGAAATCCTTTTTATAAGGTGGCAAGTAACTTGTCTGAATTTATGTTTGAATGTTTTATGGACGTTAGAACTGGTAAGTGATGAACTTGAATATTTGGCTGGGGAGATTTCTAAGCAAAATCTTGAAAATGCAGTGTGTGGTTTCTCCTTGTTGCTTATGACCCTTTCATATAATTTGCCAACCCCTGCTTTGCATTACTGATTTGGGGATTGTTTGTTATAGAGGTTAGCTTACTCTAATTAATACAATTAAGTAACTTTTCCGAAGGGATATGATAAATATCTCTAAAACTTTGAGATATATGGCAAAATTGCCTTTTTGAGTATCATGCTAATTTACACTCCCACCAGGTCTTATGATGTGGCCATTTCTCCACCCTCTTGTCAGTCCTGAATATGTGATCTTGCAAACTAATACAACCTCACCTGTAAAATGAGGATAATAGTTCCAGCCTGTAGGGTTGTGGTACTGCCTAAAGGAAATAATCTGCGTAGAACTTTTGAAACAAAGTCAAAGCTTGATAAATTTAGTATATGTCTTTGGGCACCTAGGGGTCCTTCTTGGAACTCATCAGATCATAACACATGATGTTTTTAGTGCTGAAGGATGGCCTTGGAATGAAGATTTTACCAAATCATATTTCTTCAAGCATGTCTATGGATGGTACTTACTCCTTCTGACATGCATGTTGTCACATGGCCTTTGACAAAACACCAGAACTACCTGATATTTTCTCCGTTCCTTGGGTTTCCATAGCTCATACAGACTTTATTGGAAGTAGAATGCGATAGATAGATAGATAGATAGATGCCATTGAGTCGACTCCAACTCATGGCAACCTTATATACAACAGGACTAAATGTTGCCTGGCCCTGCTTCATTCTCACAATCATCAGCATGTTTCAGTCCATTGTTGTGGCTGTTGTGCCAATCCATCCCACCAAGGGTCTCCCCTGCCCTCACTGGCCCTCTACTTCACAAACATGATGTCCTCCTCCAGCAGTTGATGCTTTCTGATGACAGTTCAAAGCAAGTGAGTTGAACAATGTTCTGCTTGATCCATAGTTTTCATTGGCTAATTTTTGGAAGACGATCACCAGTCCTTTCTTCCTGGTCTGTTTTAGCCTGGAAGCTTTGCTGGAACCTGTCTACTATGAGTGACCCTGCTGGTGTCTGAAATACTGGTGGCATAGCTTCCAGCATCACAGCAACACAAAAGCCACCACAGTAGACAAGCTGACCAACGGGTGGTAGAGAATGAAATTAGATGGGGAGAAAAAGCCTGAGCATGTTTTGGGAAAATTATACTCAACACTGATAGAATGAGGAAACCCAACTGCAAATTGGCACATCCCTGCAGAAAAAAAAACAAAGAGTCCTCTATCTTGTTTGGAAATTCCTGCAGGTGAGATGGCCAGGTAGGTTTCGGGATGTGGCCAGACCACCTGAATTCCAACACGCTAGCTGGTCAGGAACTGATGTAAGGAAGGAAACTATCTTTGGAAGCTGGTTAAATATAAAATTCAGAGGCATCAATGAAGTCTATCAAGCAGCTTCCACAGGTCCTCTCAGGAGAGTCAAAACAAGAAAGAAGAGCGCCAAAGGGGAAGTGAGGTGCTGCAGCCAGCCCCTACCATCCACAAGGACCAGCTGCTAAATATTTAGGGACTTAGCGAGCCTGTTGTTAAAGAGTTGGTAGCTTGAAATTGCCCCTGGTGGAAGTATTTACACCATGGAAATTGTCAAAGACTACAAATCAAGGCTTTGTAGGTTTTTTTTTATTTGTTTTAATTTCAGTTTTTTTTGGTTTTTGTTTGTTTGTTTTTCCAAAGAGACAATTTACCAATACACCACTGGGTATAGGAAGTGGAAGAGCAGGAGAGAATGTTTAGAATGAAGGGAAAGTCCCAGCAGGGAAAGATCCTCAACACAGAGGAGGAAAAGCAGCAGAAAGGAAGGACAACAATCTTATGAGGTTGGTATTTTTCCCTTAGGGAAATTTTTTCAGATGTGGCTCAGACAGGCTAAGTAACTTGCCTAAAGTCACACAGCAAATATGTGCCAGAGCTGGAATTTGAATCCAAGTGTTTCTGGCTGTGATTTTTTTCTTTCTTTTTTATTTTTATTTTTATTTTTTAACTCTACCAGTAATCAATGAATGAATTGAGGAGATGGGATTGCCTGTTTGAAAGCGGCTTTAGGGTTAGTTTTATAAACCACCTAAAAGAGCTAGAGTCCACGCATTTGAATCACATCTTGCTTTTGGCTTGATTGCTAATGGCTTTGTTTTCACAAACCAAATACACTCTCCAAGGACCCAAATTTGCTAAAATTAAGGATTTTCTGTGTGAAGCAGACTCTGGAAGCTGATTCCAAAAATCAGTTCTGAGACTGTTTTAACGCTGCCCCTGGAGTAATGGGTAACCTCTCAAGGAGGCCAACTATAAAACAGGAACGCTCATTTAGAGACATAAATTCTTCTATAGTCACCAAACCCAGGAAGACGGTGGTAACCCTGAAGGGGATGCAGGTCATTGGGAATCTCTCCTTGTGCCACAAAGGAGAGCCCCCTGCAGTGTCTCCAGTGGGGGCAGAGAGGCAAGAGAGCTGGAAAACTCAGTAGGCTACTGTTTGCCTTTCTTCTGCCAAGGAGAGCCACTGTGTGGGTAAGTGATCTTCCTCAATTCAACTAGAATAAGTAAAAAATCTTCTTGGATTTCATGAATACTTTTGAATTTTTTAGTAAGGACTCAGAGCTTTATCTACAATCCAGACTCAGAACACCAATGAGCAGTAGGTGAAAGTGGTGATTGATTCAAAGTGCACGGTTGCTGATTTTGAGTGAAATAGACCATGGGCCTTGGTCTGCATAAAACTTGTTTATTTCCCTTTCAGTATTCAGAGTCATCAAGGCAACTTAGGTCACGACGTCAGCTCGTTCTGGTCTAGTTACTCAGTTTTGTTTATGTAGATTTGAGAAGTGGGAAGCCATTTTATATTAGCACTGCTAACTCAGTCTCGTCATGGGCTGAGGCTTCCGCTGGTTCGACTCTTGACTCTTGACTCAGTTTAGGCAGGGCCTTTTTTCTGTAAGAGTGCTGGATGGTGCAAACAGTTAACTTGCTCAGCTGCTAACCGAAAGGTTGGGGGCTGAAGTCCACTAGGAGATGCCTTGGAAGAAAGGCCTGGAGATCTACTTCTGAAAAATCAGCCATTGGAAACCTATGGAACACAGTTCCACTCTAACACACATGGGGTCATGGAGTTGCCATAAGTCAGAGTTGACCAGACAGCATCTGGTTTTCTTCTGCAAGGTTTATTAGGGCCGATTAACTCCTCAGAGCGGTACTGCAAAAATACCCACAAAGCAAGTTTAAGAGACACTTCCCTTCAAATGGACAATTTTCCACCAACAAGCTCTAACACATCCAGAACAGTGACATTTGATTAAATTCAGGACTCATTCTGCAGCCCCCTCTCTCTCCCCAGCTGCCTCTGGGAGCATTCTGGCCATGGAGACATGGGACATAGACAGACAGATGGCTTGAAACACGGCTGACACAGTGTTGAGCACCATGCTGTGGGCAAAAGGAGATAACTGGCCTGGAATCACCCACTTATTGTGTCTAATCTAAACCTGGATTATTGTAAGGAATTTAACAATGCTATTTACATATTGAAATATATAAATAATTTGTAGATACTCATCTCTTCTGGAACGTTCATGAGTAATTTGTCTCGGTATCTGTATGTAACTGAGACAAAAAGCTTGGCTCTACCCATGAAAGGATTAGTCGCTTGTATAAACAAGGATACAAAGGGCTTGAGGAAATAAATTCTGTGAGACTCAAAACGGGATTACTGAGAACTGAAATGTACAGCACTGAAGTGCATCACGCCACATAATACACATGCTGTAAGTGTCATTCCAGCCGTCCATCTCCCACCCCCACCAGCATTATCAACAATGAACAATGGTGAGGAATGTGCACAGCGCGATACCCTGACGTTTTCCCTTTATAGCTAACCAACATGGCGGCACTGATGAGTTCATTCATTTAAGACTCATTCATTTATTCATTTGTTGATTCATTCTCTCTTTAATCTCACCTAACTCCCCATTCCCACCCCACCCAAGCCCTTCTCCAGGCTTTCTGGAAATCCCCTATCACCTCAACCTCTTTCCTGAGTCTTTCCTAACACTTCACCCTAACTGGAAGCAGGCTGTCCCCCAGGACACTTCTTCCCCTGCAGCCTCTGGGGGCCTGGGGGAGGAAGGGGCGCTGGCGTACAAGACGGGCAGGGCAGGGTTAGAAGGTAGAAAGTTTCCCATTATTGCGTCCACACCGCTCTCTTTCTTCCTTCAGCTCCTTTGAAGCCCAGGCCGTGAGTCTGCACCACCCTCTCCCTCACTTCACTGCTGTTGTCCTCATTCATGGTGGACTTGAGCACAAGCTCACTGTCACCATGTGGAGGACTCTATCTCAATGGCCTCTCAGGTCCTGACCTCCCCACCACCAGAGACCTCTTCCTCACCTCCACCTCACCCACCATGCCCGTGAGTTCAGATAACTGCATCATGTCTCTGTCCCTCCAGCTCACTTACCCAGTGTCCTCACTGCTGTGACTCAGTCTCCCTGCCATGTCCTCCAGTCCACCAATCTCAGCACTTTCTCACTCCCTTCTCCTCCACACCTCTCCTGCATCTTTATAACCCCTAACTCGCTGCCCACCCCTGGTATGGTGGGTACTGAGCCCACCTGGCAAAACCCCAAGCTTGAATGAACTCAACATCTTGCCTTCTCCAGAATTTTGTCTAAGTGGTTGGACATTGTTGGGAGAAGTCTCCTGGCGAGACCGGCTGGTTTCACCCTCACTCATTAGAAGAAGCCCTAGTGGCTCTCCATGCTGCTCAGCATCTGAACTCATTCCCTGTGGGTTGGCTTTCCCGCTCTCTGAGACTACTTCGTGCTCTTTCTATCCCACGTCTCACTCTCAGCAGTGCCCTCACCTCCTGTTTCACGCTTTAGAAATAGAAGTCATATCTATACAGTGGAATATTATTCAGCCATAAAAAGGAATGAAGTCCTGATACGTGCTACAACGTGGATGAACCTTAAAAACATCATGCTAAGTGAAAGAGTCACAGAGGGTGTGATTCATATGAAACATCCAGAGTAGGCAATACACAGAGACGGAAAGTAGATTAGTGGTTGCCAGGGGCTGGGGAAGGAGAAGAACAGGGAGTGACTGCTTAATGGTTACAGGATTTCCTTCAGAGGTGATGAAAATGTTCTGGAATTAGATAGTGGAGATGGTTGCATAACATTGTGAATGTACTAAAAGCCACTGAATTGTACACTTTAAAATGGTTAACATGGTGAATGTTATGTGTATATAACCTCAATAAATAAATAAAAATTTAAGTCGTCAGAGGGGCTTTGCTCCACTTCCCACTATCACATCCACACACCCAGATGTGAACCTGTGAGGTTCTCATCCTACCCGCCCCACCTGCCCCCTGCTGCAGCACCCAGCCCCACTGTCACCTGAGCCATCTGTCTCTTTCTCTCTGGTCTCCTGGCCTCCAGCTTCGTACCCATCACAATGCACACCTGATGTTCTTGCCCACTCAGCATCCCGCCACCCTTCCCTGGTAACCAAAAACCAAACCAAACCAAACCAAACCCACTGCCATCGAGCTGATTCCAACTCTTAGCTACCCTGTCGGAGGGAGTAGAACTGACCCATATGGTTTCCAAGGCCATAAACATTTATGGAAGCAGACTGCCACATCTTTCTCCCCCGCGGAGCAGCTGGTGAATTCCAACTGCTGACATTTTAGTTAGCAGTTGAGTGCTTAACCATTGCGCCACCAGGGCTCTTTTCCCCGGTAACTGCACCCCTATTTTCCATGGGGAGTTTACTTCTCCTCCATTCTCAGTCTACATATGTCAGCTCAAGGTGACCTTTCCCCCCGCCCCAGCTCCATGACAGTGGGCAGGTGACCCAGGTATCAGTCTGTTCTATTTCTTTGGGAATGTGAAAAAGACCAAATTCCAGGGCTTAGGAGTCCCTGGGAAAGTGAAGCTCTGCAGCTCTTGAGGCTGCTGGCAGGATGAAGCAAGCTACCACATGCAAGAAGCCTGCCTGGGCAAATCCACTGGAGAGGAAACCTGAGGTGAGGGATGGACAGATAGAGGGTCCCGATGGCATTATTTGAGCCCCAGGATCCGGCTGTGCCTGAAGTTATTGCTGCACCTTTTAGTTGTGAGAGCCAAGACATCAGTCCCCACCCATATCCCCACCACCTTTATTTTTACCTAAAGCAGTTTGAGTGGGGGTTCTTTTACTCACAACCAAAGAGCTCTAATTAGTGCATTCGTTCATTCACTTATTCACCAACAATGTGTTCGGCACTAATCCATCTACTAGTGACTTGTCTAAATCACCATGTGTCCATGTCTCTGAAAGTACTGGTATCTCCCCTTATTGCTTATGGGATCAAGTCCTGGCACTTATAATTCCATAGCTGGGCCCCATCTGATCTCATTTCTCAAGACTCCCCTTACCTGAGAGCCCACTACACCATGGAGACCAACTTCCTTATCCCGTTGCTGTGAGTAAATTCTGACTCATAATGCCACTGTAGGACACAGTAGACCTGCCCCCTTAGAGTTTCCAAAGCTGTAATCTTTATGGAAGCAGACTGCCACATCTGTCTTCCACAGAGAGGCTGGTAGGTTCAAGGTGCCACCTTTCGGTTAGCAGCCGAGTACTTAACCACTGCACCACCAGGGCTCCCAATTTTGTTATACTCCCCTTCAAAAACCATGTTTATTCCATTTTCACCCCTCTCTTTGCACACTCCCTATTTGATCCATCATACGCCCCATCTCCCTGTCCCTGCCCTCTGAAGTCTGGCTCCCCTACATGGATCTTTCTGCCCCTTCCCTCACTGCTGGGTGCCAGTCTCCCCACTCTCTGTGTGCAGGTGTCATTTTCCAAAGGGAAACATGAAAGCAAGGACTTCATCTCATGCTCCTTTTGTGTCCCTGAATGCTTAGGACAGAATGTTGACACGCTCATTAATAACAAGAACAGACACTTAGTATTTGTTTAGTGTTTATACAAACATATTTTTTATTATATTGCATGTATTGTTTGTATATATGTTTAATATTTGCCTGGCCCAGTTCTTTATTCTTTCAATTATAATCCTCCCAACAACCAACAGACCAGAGAGGAAGGCACGAAGGAACTTGCCCAAGGTCACACAGGCAGAGCTTGCTGATGTGGAAGCTGGAGCTGGAGCTGCCTCAGTGCCCACTAGGACTTCATTTCAATGAGGAAGGGGCAGCAGGGACCTGCAAGGAAAAAATGCACCTGTGGTGCTCTTCCAATACAGTGCTGTCACCCCGCCATGGTGAAGGGGCAGCTCGGACCGACCCTCAGGTTTGTTATGCATTGGATTATGTTCCCCACAGATATGTATTGAGATCTTGGCCCCTATAACTGTAAAAAAAAATGGAGCCCTGGTAGCAAATGGTTAAGCAGTCAACTGCTAACCGAAAGGTTGGCACTTCGATCCCACTTGGCGGCTCCACGGGAGAAAGAACTGGTGACCTGCTCCTCTAAAGATTACAACCAAGAAAAGCCTATGGGGCAGTTCTACTCTGTCACATGGGGTCACTGTAAGTCAAAAATAGACTTGATGACACCCAACAATGATATCAACGTAACTGTAAAATGGAGTCCTGGGCGATGTAAATGGTTAAGCGCTGGACAACTAGCTGAAAAGTTGGAGACTTGAACTCACCCACAGGTGCTTCGGAAGACAGTCCTAGTGATCTGCTTCTGAAAGGTCACAGTCTTGGAAACTTTATGGAGCAGTTCTACTCTGCACGTACGGGGTGGCCAAGAATCAAAATCAACTCAACAGCAACCAACAACAACAATGACATACCTGTCAACATGGTACTGTTTGGAAGTAGGGTTTTTTGTTATGTTAATTGATCATACCCACGTAGGGTGGACTCTGAATCTAATCACTATCGAGTTATAAAAAGAGTATATTAGATACATACTTGAACACACTGGGTGAGGCGGGGAGAGAAACACCATTTGAGGATCAGCTACATGCCAAGGAACCGAAGAATCAAGGATTGTCCAGGACGACCAACGAGAAGGAATTGATATGGCCGAGACCCTAACTGGGACTTTTAGCCCCCAGAACTGTGAGAAAATAAATTTCTGTTCTTTAAAGCCACCCACTTATGGCATTTGTGTCACAGGAAATGACAGGGTTCAAGAAGATGAGCGTATGGATCCCTCATTTGGCTGTGGCAGCAATGTAAAACTTCTCTTTTCACAACTCTTACGCTCAATGCTGGGTTTGCACCCCCGCAGACCAGTAATGCACAGTAGACAGCCAAGGGCCTTTCCTAGGGAGCATTACCCTTTTCTCTCCAGTAAACCCCATCCTGGGTGGATAACTGTGTCTGGTCCTGGAAGTCCAAATGGCTAGAGAGACGAGATGGGAAGCAGAGAGTGGCCTTGGAGGCACCAGCTGACTGGAGCCCAGCAGGGTGCTGCCGCAGTGCTGGTGGGAAAGTAGCACCCTTGATGCTGGTCCTGCTGCTCCCAGAGCCTGTGACCACCAGCGAGGTCAGCATTGTCCCTGACCACTGAGACTGTGTGGCAGCGCCAAACGTCATTCAGGCTGACCCTGGTCCCCTCTTGAAGACCAAAGGTCAGACCGATGGACCTCCAGCCAGGGGTTGATGGCCTCTGACTAGTAACACTCTATATTTTATTAATTCGTTCAACAAATGTTTATTGGTGGCCAGGCCCCATGCCAGGAGGCAAGTTGTATTTAGGCCTTCATTCTCTGGGGCTGGGCAGGAGACAGATGTCTACACCGGAGTTCACACTGACCGTCGAGGGTGGACAGGGCCCGATAGGGAAGAAGAGGGAGACTGAGACTCCCTTTAGGCTGAGGCCTCTCTCACAGGCTTAAGACATGGCGGCTGTGGGGAGAGCCACTTTGCCCTGCCTCCCTGGCCCATTTCTGGGCCTCAGGGCAGTGAGTGGGTCTTTCTGGGTGCCTGAGGGTTAAAAAGCAAAGAAGAACTTGGACGTCTGCACAGTGTGCTGCACGTGAGGAAATGAGTGCCCAGCTGCTCCAACACTACGTCCTCCACCTCCTCTTGCCCCCGCTCCACTGGCCTTTCTCTCTTGTTGCAGGAACCGACATGTCTGAGCTGGGATCCATCACGTTACCAGCAGACGTTGGGGGGACAATGTCCCTTCTCGCTTCTGAGTGGCAGCATGGCAGAGTAAGAAGCACGATCTTCAACATCAGAAAGCCCTGGGTTCAAATCTTGCCTTGGTCACTTCACAAGGATGACGTGAAATGGTTGAGAACTTAGACCCCTAGCCAGACACCAGAAGCCAAATTCCAGCTCTGCCCCGTCCTAGCTGTGTCATGTTGGGCAATGACTTAATATCTCTGTGCCTCAGTTTCCTCATTTGTAAAGTGAGGATAACCGTGGCACCTGCCACGAGGTGGTTAAGATAGCCGAGTGAGTGGATTCATGTAAAGGACTTAAAACAGAGCTTAGCAAACAGTAAGCACTTAATTATTGTTATTGATTGTTTTTATACCCGCTCACAGAGCAATTGAAAGAATTAAATGGGCTAATCACTTAAAAATGTTGAGTAGGTTTGAGTGTCCTCTCTTCCACGTTTTTCTAATAAGACAAAGAACGCGTGGAAGACAGGACCTGTCGTCCCCACCTGGCCTGACCGGCACAAGGGAGTGTCCGAGGGCTGCCCCTGCTGCTCCAGGGTGGTAATTTCTAGATTTCATTTTTGCAACATCCCCAAGTCCTCTAAAGGGGTGTCTGGAATTCTTGAGATAATGTTATTTTAAATCCACTTTAATGTTTAAACATAATTTTAAGAAGAGATACCAGGAGGCAGAGAAGTGGAAGCAGGAATCTCCGAGGGCATGTCCCTGCCCCTGCCCCTGCAGGCAGTTGCCAAAGATCTCTCTACCTGGAACAGAAATCCTCTACCTGGAACAGACTCTTTGCCTTTTGCAGGGAAGGAACTGAATTCCCCCTTAAAAGATGAAGCTTAAATGTCCTTATTCCTCCCAGAATGCCCGATACCTCCTTCACACCTGGACAGGGGCTTTTATTGCTGCCTTTTCAGGGCAAGTTTTGGGAGTTAGCAAGAAAATCGTGGAGGGCCGTCCTGAGACTACCAATGACTCTGTAAGAAGGTGAGAAGGGAAGGAGGAGGACCCCAAACACCATCTCCCACCTGAGAACCCTGCGCCGCGGTATGACGAGGGCCTCAGAGAGGTCCTCCCAGTGGCCATCGCAGCACTCAGCCCTGCCCACCGACGGGGGAGGCAGACAGCCTCACTGAGGTCTTTCTCCACACAGCCTGCAAGGACCCTCGAGTCACCTCCTCACATGACTGGGAGTGCTGGGGGTGGACCTGCCCCAATGCCTCTCCCTGCACCCTGACCAGCACCCTGCTGTGCCGAATGGACACCCTTGTAAGATGGAAAAGCCCCTCAGAAGTCACTTCTTCACCCTGCCCTTGGCTGCCCCTGGCTGCCCTTGGTTACCCACTGTAGCTCCGGTTTTGTCCCTCTAAATGGTGACCCAGCCCCTGACCTGGGCCTCATCTCAGGACTTGATTTCCCCTCTTCCCCGTTCTCTGACCTGGGCCTCCGTCTGCCTCTCCAGCTGACGACGGGATTCTGTCGTGCCTGGGCCCAGGGCTGGGCCGGTGGAGGAGGATCCAGGCCCACTGCCCCCAGGAGGGTGGCCAGGGATGGCTGCGGCCCCCTGAGGAGAGCTGCCTGGCAGGTGAGTCACTCCTGAAGAATCCTCTGGGTTATAAATAGCACTGGCATGATGGGAGGGAGAATGATAAAGGGCCATTGTAGGGCCGCTTCCTGACAGGGGTTGGTACCTGATGAATGATCCCTTTGAGGGGATGCCAGTCTACAGGCAGCACCTGAGCCTGGTCTGTGCGAGGACCAGCACTGTTAAGTGCAGTGGGTGCGAGGACTGTGCCGGGCGGCACCAACACATGTGTTAATGAATCAGCACATGACCGGATAAGTGTTGTCATCCCAATCCAGAGATGAGACACAGAGGCTGGCGAGGCGGCTTGCCCAGCTCACAGCTGTCTGTCTGGCAGCCCAGCCTCTGTCTCTTCAGCCAGGCCATGGGAGCTGCCCATCTGCCACTGGACACAGGATGGGCTGAGAATCCCAAGGTGATCAAGCTGCAGACTCTGACATCCAGGACTTCCTAACGTAGCCTGGCAACCGAGGAATCCACTGGGACTCAGTGAAGGCTGGCTGCTGCGGGGACGTCCATCCACAGAGTGAAGTGGTCGGAAGCCCATGTAAGCAGGGACCATCTCTGTTAAAGCTTTTTGTCTTTACTCCCCTTAAAAAATTAAACAAAATACTTCTGAGCCATAAAGAGAAATGAAGTTCTGATACACGCTACCACATGGATGAACCTTGAAAATATTATGCTGAACACGATCAGTCAGACACAAAAGGACAAATATTGTATGATCCCACTTACATGAAGTATCTAGAATGGGCAAATGTATAGAGACAAAAGTATATCCGTGGTTCCCAGGGGCTGGCTGAGGGGAATGGAAGTTACTGCTTGAGGGGTACAAGTTCTGTTCAGGGGGATGAAAAACTTGGATAGTGGTGATGATTGCACAGCCCAATGGTGAATGCAATTAATGTTACTAAATTGTACACTTAAAAATGGATAAATGGCAAATTTTTTGTTATATATATTTTACCACAATAATTTTTTTTTTTTTTTAATTAAAGGCTAGAGTTGGGAAAGGCTTCCGACAGGAATAAGCAAAGGGCCTGTTCTAGATACAACGTCATCTTGCTTCCATTTACCAGCGAGGGTCAGGTCTCCGTTCGTGCAAGAATTCTGGAGACCATTCCAGAAATTCCCGGGCCCACACAGCCATGTTCACTCCCGCTCTGCCCACGCACCCCACGGATGGAGCAAAGCCAGGTAGGGTGGGCACCCATGGCTGCAGGGGAGAAACAGGACAGGACTTGGTTAGGACCCCACCCCATTCCCTGGGCCCCGGGCCCAGAGCGCATTCCCAGGCTGTCTGGAACCTGGATATGGGGGCGAATGATGTCAGCCCGGGGGAGCATCCTCCCGTCTGGCTGTGGACTTCTGGGTCTGGCGAGACCAAGCCTGGGAAAGTTTCATATGCTCCCTGGAGCACAGCTGGTACAGAGCGGAACCTGGCTAGCCCCATTTACACCAACAAGGTCAGAAGGGCCCATGGAACATCGCTAATGTAAACTGAGGGGGTTTTGTTTGCTTGCTTTCATTTTTTACATAAACACCAAGCAACCATCTCTTTTCTCTTCACCAAACCAGCAGCTCCATCGTGAAAGCTGTCAGATGGGGAATACATTTCAGGGAGGAAGGGGAAGGGACAGGACATTTGTCTGAAAGGTGGTTCCTAAATGCTGTGTCTGCGGAAGGTCCTGTCTACCAGTGGAGATACTGGATGGAGCTAATGGCAGCCTGGACACGCTGTTTCCTCCACAGATACCACTCAAACCTCTCACCTTTTCACCAGTACTGTAGGGGTATGGAAACTCCAAGCCTGGCCTCAAGGCTGCCCTCCTATTAGGAATTAGCAAGTCCTGTGGCTTCTCTTAAATCTGGACATCGCACACATGCTAAAACCAAGCACAACTGCTCTAGGTGAAAATGGACTTGGACCTCAGCCACAAATCTCACTGAAAACATCTCTGGTATTTATGTAACTGTCTAAGTACTTGTTGGCTTGTTTTCTACAATGCCTCCAAGTACAGGCAGCCCAGACTCACAAGCCCAGGGCAAATCCACAAGCCCAGGATCCCACCTACCCACCCTCTGAGCCTTTCCTTCTGACAGTAGCATCCAGAGATACGATGAGACATGGGCACTTAATACATCAAAGTTTCAAGAGGCCAAGTAGATGCCAGACACCATACTGGGGCCTCTGGCCTTCAGTTCCATTGGAGTTGCCAAAATATTTGCCCAACACAAGATGGCAGAGGCCATGAACACCATGGTGAGGTCAGCGCAGCCTGAAGGGCTTAGAGGAAAGGAATCTGTATAATCTGAACCCGCGCCCAGTTGGCATAAAAGCAAGACACCCATCTGCTGACCCACTGTTGGCTTCTGTGCCAAGCCCAGCTCCTTTAACCTGCCAACCAGAGTCCAGCCAAGGCACAGAGATTCAGGGTTGCCATCTCCCAACGACATGCACATCCTTCCCTGCCAAGTGGCTGCTTGTGAGCAATCAGGCCCAAAGTGTAATCTAATCTTTGGTCTGTGACAAACAAGGCAGGGCAAGCAGGCCCATCCTGCTTCAGATGGAGTTGGGTTTTCACTCCCTCCTGTAAGAGCAAGCCCCTACACTGGACCACTGGATCCTTTGTTTAGAAATTTTCTGGTAGCTGTAGCACTCAAGAGGCACAGCTGCCCCTTCTTATGAGAGCATAACTAGAAGACCATGTTCTAGGCCCAATGTCAGCCAGCCTCCTTGTCTTTTCCTTCTGTCTGCTTTTGGAAGGTTCCATCCATTCCTGTGACTGTGGATTCTCATCTGGACCTCAAGCCCAGAGCCCTCTCCTGAGCTCCAGGTCACACTACTGCACTTCTTCAGGACATCCCTGTGTTTGCCCTGCAGATACCCCAAATTCATTTCATCCAAAAGAGCTGACAGTATTTTCACACTTTCCATCCTGGCCCACAAACCTACCCCTCCTTGTACATTCTCTATGTTGATTCATCCATCTAGACACAAGGTCAGAGACTTTCTATTCCTCTCCTACCCTCTAATACCACTTTTACCACCTGTACCACCAACTCCACCACCTCTCCCAGTCCCACCACCACCTCCACCACCATCATCACCACTCCTACCACCACCTCGACCACGACCACCACCTCCACCTTACTGCCCTCCATCCATCACCTTCACCACCACCACCTAAATATGTCTTGAATCCATCCATTCCTCTTTATCTTCACTGCTGCCACCAAAGTCCAAATCACCTCTCTCTATTGCTTGGATTATTACAATAGTCTCCAAAAAGGTCTCCCCTCATCCGCCCTTAACCACCTCACACCTCCAATCCATTTTCTATACAAGCAGAGAAATCTTTCAAAACAGATCCCTTGTTTAAACCCACCTTTTTCCCCCTATTACACTCAGGATAAAATTGAACATCCTTAGTGTGGTCCTGCCCACTTCACAAACATCATTTCAAGTCTCCTTCTTTTTGCAGGACAGCCACACTGGCTTTGGTGGAATACTCTCTCAATCATGCCCCCTCTTCTTCCATCACTTACCCTGACTCTTATATCTAACCTCTTAACTCCTTCATAGCTCAGTTCAAATGTCACTTCATCCTGGACATCCTTCTCGGACCCTTCCATGTATACGTTCTTGAAACACCATGTGCTTCTCCTTCCTAAACTCCTCACAATGGTGATTAAATACATAACTGTATTAGAAGTCTGTTTCCCTTGCCAACATGTAAACTCCAAGAGGGTAGGGAGCACACCCACCTTATTCCCTGCTATATTCCGAGGGCCTAGAAAGTGCTAGGCCCAAGATGGGCTCAGTCAGTATCTGTTGAATTAATGCAGGAAGGAAATGATTTATACAGAGGTAGCTTCTCTAACTGTGCCAAAAGCATAGGTTTTGGAGTCAGACAAATCTAGATCCACTTCTCTCTAGCTTTGGGGCCTTGTGACTCAGTTTCTTCATTGATAAAAGAGGGCTATTGAACGCAGTAACTGTTCACAGTACCGGGCATGAAGTGTGAGCTCAGTGAATGTCAGCAGCATTATCCCTCTCAGCAGATCAGCAAAAATCTCTACTCTTGCCTCCTGAAGTTTCCAGAGCTCTCAGAGTGTCACATGGAGGATGGAGCCTGTCCACAGGGTCTGAAGTGCAGTGGGTTTCTCTTACATATGGCTTTTCTGGATTTGGGTGTATAATTTGCCAAAAATGATTGGTTGGGCAGCAGTCCTGTGACTGGTCTATTTTACACACCTTTCAGGGATAGGTCAGTTTACTATGCAAATAGGGTGTATAAAACCATCGAATAGGATTACATTACCTTGTAGGGATTAGGCGGTTTGTGGCCCAGCTGGGACAGCCATACCTTAAAATTGATAAGGTGCTTGCAACCTTATCAGTAAGCAGTCAACCCAGCAAAGGCTTTCAGAGAGATGGAAGAGAGAGGAAACCTCCTAAAAGAACTCTAATACAAGTCAAGAGCTGTAACACTGAAGATGGCATAAGATGGTATGTGATGGCATGAGACAGCAAGAAATGGTGACAAGCACAGCAGAGCCTGGTGGCAGAGAAATGGCAGCAGCAATACGAGCAGCAAGAATCATGGGACTGGCAGGCAGCTGCGGCCCACAGAGGAGAGAGAGAGAGTAAGCTGAGCACTTTTGGGCAAGAGGTCTGCTAGCAGAGCTGGGTGGCTCTGGGCACTTGTTAGAGGAGCCAAAAGAACTGTAACACTTGCCTGAGCAGGGCAGAGGCTCAGGAAGGCCCAGCGGTGGAGGCAAGTCCCAGAGAGGCCCAACAGCCAAGAGAAGGACCGCTGGCTGACACAGCCAAGAGAAGGGCCTGCCTGTGGGCACAGCCAAGAAGGAGCTGAGAATTGTTCTGATTGGAAGCGTCCTGATTAGTGAAGTTGATCTTGTCTCCTGAGTTGTATCCTGTTAACTTCCGAGTTGATTCTGATCTGAGTCGTAGCCTATTACTTCCCTAGTAAACCACAAAATCATGAGTATGATCTGTGAGTCCTGTGTGTAATGAATTATCAAACCCAGCAGAGAAGTAGAAAGTGGCACAGGGGTGGCGGGGAGGGGGAGGACAGCTGGTGTCAGAAATGGTGAAGAAGTTGGAGAGAAGTTGGGGACCAGCTTTGTGCTGATCCTGATTCTTATCCCTCGTGGATATAGACGAGTTCAGGCACTAGATTAGGGTCTAAAGACACAGACACAGGTGCTGAGACACAGTAGCTGGGTGGGCTGATTGGGCCTGGGCAGTGGTGTGCTGTGTGTGCTGGCACACAGGACAGGGGGAGCATCCAGTGGGGCAGGCACGAGGTCAAGTGACCAGCATTATGCTCTCACCATGAGGCCTCAGACTTTGCCTGGGCAAGAAAAGTGGCTTTTAGATGAAGTGACTCAGCCCGAGGCATCCCAATCACAAGTGGGCTCTCAGCCATGGCTCCCACTGACCTGCGCAGACTCGAGAAAGTCCCATGGTTCTCCCAGCTCGCCGTATCAGCTAAGGGAGGAAGGTGCCGACCCTCCCCCTCCTCATATACCCTATTACCAAGAACTGAGACAAGCCAGAGTCTTCCCAGAACTTGCAAGATGAATGGGCATGAGCACATATTTCTGAGACTCAGCTTTCTTCCCATGGCTGTGTGGCCCACTTCAGGATCCACAGTCTCCACCAAGGCCAAGGGGGCAGGGCAGGGAGGGCTAATCCCAACACCAGGGGCGCCAGGGGCCAACTACATCAACCACTTGGGATCTGAATGGAGACTTCTCTCCAGATTCCACAGTCTGTGTAAGCCTCAGCAGCTGGAAGGTAAGGCAAGCCCTTCACATACAGCGTTTCATCTATATCCATCCACCATGTCGTGGAATGGGAGAAGCAGATTCAGGGCCTTGGCTCATACTGTGGCTGTCCCCTCCACTAGTCCTATGACCAGGCACACCCCTTGGTCTCTCTAGAGCTCAGCACAGGCTCCACCTGGAGAAGAGAGGCCACCTTGCTGGGTTCACAGAGTTCTGGGGAGAACTGGAGAACATAAACCGCTCAGGCACGGCATTTGAACACAACACACAATCAGCACAGTAGAATCTATAGCAATGAGTTCTGAGCCCTCACTCTGGTCCTGTCATGGGCTATCTGCTTCCAGTAGTTCTGGGAGGAGAAATCCCTTCCTTCTTTGGAATTGGTGATGTTTGAAACCTGTCCTGAGTTCCCCTAGGGCTCTTGCCAAGTGTTAGGAGGGTGGGGTGTTGATGCATGGAGATGAAGGCACAGACATTTCCCAAGAAGACAAAAGGTGGAAAATGTTTCCAGTCTGCTGCCCATTTCCTGTGGTGGGCAAGGGCCCTTGGGTGAGGACCATGGGAAGCAGCAACTCTGACAACGCAGCAATTTGGGCCTAGCACGAGTTCAGGTGACCAAGGGGAAAGACCTGCTAGGGCTTCTGGGCTCTTGTCCCTGTTTAACTCTACTCCAGTCGGGTGTGGTCCTGCACCCTGCCCAGGCTCTGTCTCACCCACACACTTATTCATTCATTCATTCACTTATGCAACAAGTATTTATCGAGTGCCTACTACATGCTGTTACTGGGCTCTGCCCTGAGGATACAGGGGCCACAAGACCTGTCTCTACACAAGAGGATTTTACAATATCTGGGTAGACAGACACGCAAACAGGAACAAGGCAGGATGGTCATTGCTGGCAGGAAAAGAAAGCCAAAGTGCTGGAGAGGCTTGAGAGAAGGACCAGGATGGAGCCACACCTTGGCCCTGGGAACTGGGACAAAAGAGGCCAATGCTGCAGAAGCGCTTATCCCAAAATCAAGGCCTGTCTGGGCACCTGATGCAGACCTGCCCCCACCAGTCAACAACCTCCACCAGCCCCTGAGTCTCGGGCCTGCAGAGGACTGAGCAGAGAGGGCAGAAAGAGCACCGAGGAGCAGACTCACCAAGAGAAACTGAGGTGGGGGCCTTGCCACTCCCGACAGAGACAGAGGGCAGCTATGCTGATGACTGACCGATTTCCGGAACTGGTTCCTACAGCACCCAGCTGTGTGGGGTGCCTCTTCCTGGATTCCGATAAGCCCTGTGTAGTCTTACTCAAAACAAAACAAAACAAAACAAAACAAAACAAAAAACACCATTTTACTTGAGCTGGTTTTGTTTATTCATTGATTCAAAAAGAATTTATTGAGTATCTACTAGGTACCAGGCATAATTCTAGGTGCTTGGAACCCTGGTGGTGCAGTGGTTAAGAGTTTGGCTGTTAATCAAAAGGTCGGCATTCAAATCTACCAGCTGCTCCTTGGAAACCCTATGAGGCAGTTCTACTCTGTCCTGTAGGGTCACTATGAGTCAGAATTGACTTGACAGCAACAGGTTTGGTTTTTGGTTGAGATGTGTTGGGGAACAAAATAAAGTCCCTTGCTTTCACTGAGCTTATGTTCCAGCAGGGGAAATCAGACAATAAACCATAGATATGATACATGGATAGATAGACAGACAGATAGATGATAGATAGATACATTGACAGATGGATAGATAGATGATAGGTAGGTAGGTAGATAGATAAAAAGTATGTAGACAGTTCTAAGTGCTATGAGGAAAATAATAGAATAGGGTAAGGAGCTTGGGGACATGGAAAGTGGAGTGCAAGGTGCAGCATTAGATAGGGTGGTCAGGTGAAGCTCATTGAGAAGGTGAAACGTGAACACAGACTTCAGGGAGGCGAGGGAGCAAGCTGTGTGGCTATTTGAGAGAAGGGTGCTTCAGGTGGGTTGGAACAGCCCTAGCAAAGCCTTCAGGTGGGAGTGAGCCTGGAATGTTTGAGGGACAGCAAAGAGGCCAGAAGGTCCAGGGCAGAGTGAGTGAGTGGCAGAGCTGTAGGAAAGGATCCTTCTCATGCTTGAAAACAATGACTGGCTATTGTGATGAGACTCAGTTAGAAGGTAGAAGCAGGGAGTTGAGGGGCTATTGCATCATTCAGAACAGAATTGATATTGGCTTCTACAAAGGTGAGAGCAGTAAACATGGTAGGAAACAGACAGATTTGGGATCTATTCTGCAGGAAGGACCAACAGGGTTTCCTGACAGACTGGATATGGGACATGAGAGAAGAGAGAAGTCAAGTTCGTGGGTGTCTGTAGCTTGCCGCTGAGACAGCCGTCCTGAGATTGGTCTGTTTGGCTCTCCCTGGAACTTCAGGGGAGCCTCTCTTGCCTGACCCTTCCACTGGGCCCAAGGCCTGTCAAGATACTTCCTCAAAAACCACCCATTACCCCAGGATGAGTTATATGTGATGACTAAGCCAAAGGATTGAGTGAGCTGGGCAGTGTTTACACATAGAAGCCAAGAATGAGAAAGAACAAAGGGAGGGAATGAGAAATCCAGGAAATGGACCATGAGCCCAGGAGCTTGTTTGGGTTCTGCACAGTTTCCCACACAATGCCAGCAGCTGCAAGCTGGTCCTTTGTGGTTGAAACTTCACAGTCAAGGTGGCAGACCAACCCATCAGTCTATTTAACTTGAGTGTCCTTGTGTGGTGGAGGAAGTGCATGCTCACCTAGCATCCAGGAGCCCCCTATACTTCTCAGCCTCCTGCGCTGAGGGTCAGGGCCAAGTGTCTAATTCCGGCCAATGGACTGAGCACACCAGTGATGTGTTTTACTCCTGGGGCAGGTAATAAGAGGCAATGTGTCTCCTCCATCCCTCTCCTCCCCTGCCACAGTGACCTGGGACAAAATGGAGGGAGGCTGGATCCTTGAGTGACCAAGTGGAAAAGAGCTATTCCAACTCTGATTATGTGAGCAAGAAATAAACGTTGGTTGATTACAGGGTTAGTTTGTTGCCACAGCATGATATAGCCTATTAAGACCAAGGACTTTGGACCCCATTTTAAACAACAGGAGTAAACTTCTCAGTCTAAAAAGAGCCTTTGTTGTAGTTAGGTGCTTTCGAGCAGACCTCCGACTCATGGTGACCCCATGCACAATGGAACTAAACACTGCTTGGTTCTGCTCCATGCTCATGATTGGTTGTGGGTTGGACTTTCATGATCCATAGGGTTTTTATTGGTTGATTTTCTGAAGTAGATCACCATGCCTTTCTTCCTTGTTTGTCTTAGTCTGGAAGTTCTGCTGGAACCTGTTCAGCGTCATAGGAACACGCAAGCCTCCATTGACAGATGGCTGGTAGCCATGCATGAGGAGGATTGACTAGGAATCGAACCTGGGTCTACCGCATGGAAGGCAAAAATTCTACCACTGCCCCAAAAAGAGCCTTTACTTACCTCTTATTTGGTATTCAACTATTCCATGAACTAGGTAGCTCTGTCTAAACAGTTAAAAATGGATACCTTCTGACCAGCTTAAAAAATAATTACAGAGAAATTGTAATACATTCCTAAAAGCTGTCAAAAGGAAAACAACCACTCAGTAGAATAAATTAACAAAAGATATGAAAAAAGCAATTCACTGAAGAAATGCAAATGGTCAGTAAACCATGAAGAGTAGCTCATGGAAATGAAAATTCAAACAATGAGATGACATTTTAAAATCGATCAGATTGGCAACAATTAAAACGATTGATACTATCCCACATGGGAGCCCTGATGGTGCAGTGGTTAAGAGCTATGGCTTCTAACCAAAAAGCTGACAGTTCGAATCCACCAGGGGCTCCTTAGAAATCCTATGGGCCATTCTACTCTGTCCTGTAGGGTCGCTATGAGCCGGAATAGACTCAACGGCAATGGGTAGTAGTAGTAGGTATCCCACATAGGTGGGGGTGGGGGGCAGGTAGAGAAAGGAACTCTTTTGGTGTTGGTGGGAGTGTGGACTGGACCCTCATTTGAAGGGCACTGAGTGGTGCCCGCCAGCAGGCAGCCCTCTGACCCAGCAATCCCACAGGTAGGAATGTAGCTTGCCCAAGTCCTTGTACCATGCACAAGGCCACATGTTCAGGAACATTCTCTACAGTATTGCTGGTAAGAGCTGCAATTGGAAAAATTTAAATTTCTATCAGGATGGGACGGACAAAATAATTGATGGTGTAATCCTACTGTGAAATAGCATGCAGTCCTTCACAAGAATGAGGTATGGGTGTGCATACAAGGAAAGATACCAAAGATACATGCTTAAGTGAAAAAAAAAAAAAAGCCTCAGAACAATACATTTATTATAACCCATTTGTGCAAGTAAAAAAATGTATTATAAAAAATTGGTCCTCACCAAACTGCTACTCTGGTGAGCGAAATGAGTCTGGCGGGATGATGGGATCTGCAGTGAAGAACTTTTAATAACACAGAAGTATAATAATCCATACTTCTGTGGAATTTGACATTTGAAAACACTTATATTAAAAAATTAAAAATTGTTAAACAGTAAGTACAGAATAATTCCCTTTAAGTTTTGAAAAAGAAAACCTTAAATACATATATGGGCAGTCCTCAGTTTGCACAGTGGCGCAGGACCATAAAATTGACCAGGCAAAATGATGGAAACAACCCAACTATCCATCAGTGAATGAATGGATGACAAAATGTGATATATACACACTATGGAATGTTACTTAGCCATAAAGAGAAATGGCGTTCTGATACATGCTACAACATACGTGAACCTTGAAAACATTATCCTGACTGAAATAAGTCAGACACTATCTGTTACCATCGAGTCAATTCCGACTTATAGCAATCCTATAGGACAGAGTAGAACTGCCCCACAGGGTTTCCAAAGAGGAGCTGGTGGACCATTTGGTTAACAGCTGAGCTCTTAATCACTGCGCTGCCAGGGCTCCAAGTCAGACACTAAAGGACAAATATTGTATGATCTCACTTACGTGAAATATCTAGAATAGGCAAATGCATAGAGACAGAAAACAGATGATTAGTGTTTACTGGGGCAGAGAGGTGGGAAGCAGAGGAGTTATTGATTAATGGGTACGAAGTTTCGGTCTGGAGTGATGAAAAGTTCTGAAATTAGATAGTGATGAATGTTGCACAATATTGTGAATATAATTAATGCCACTGAATTGTACACTTAAAAATGGCTCAAATGGCAAATTTTATAGTGTATGTATTTTACTGTAATAAATTTGTGTAATGATCAGGCAAGCCAAAACCATGCAAAGCCGTCTTAATAACCGGAGGGAAGCATACTCCCTAAATTTCGTCTGGGGAGGAAACAGATTGGATCTTGAAGAGAGACTTACGCATTTTTCTCAACATACTTCTATGTTTTTAGATGCTTGACAACGAGCCCTGGAATTTTAAAAAGAACACATGCAGAAAAAGAGAAAGTCATCTGACAAAAATATCATTGTTTTTCTGAAGAGATGTTACAGATTCATATAAATGAAAATATTTCATCGGATGTTTATTTAATTATCTATATTAGATTTTTTAAATTATGAGTACATGCCTGTTATAACAAGTGAAACAAGCCAAATGTGATTAAAATGTTAATATTTCTGGACTTTATTCTATTTCACTGATTTATGTGATTATTTTTATGCCAATATCATATGTTTTGTTGAAGCAGTTTTTGAGTAAATTGTAATATCTGGTGAGGCAAATTCCCCCCGGCCCCGCACCCCCACTACAGACACACACATACCATTCTTTTACAAAATATTCTTGGCTATTCTCAGACTCTTTCCCTTTTACATTATCTTTAGAATATATTTGTTCATTGGAATTTCATTTGGAATTACATTTTATTTTTGTCTTTATGTGATTTTACTTTTATATCCAGGAACAGTTATTTTAATAAAATTGTGTAATTTTATTCAATAGGTGCTATATGCTTTTTGCTACATTTATTCTTATGTATTTTAGAATTTTTGCCACCAACATGAGTGGGATCTTTCTCTTTTTATTTCTAACTAAGTTTTAATACAGAGGAAAGCTATTTAATTTCGAATATTTACCTTATAACCAGTCAGCTCACTAAATTTTCTTCTCAATACTAATATTTTAATTAGTCTCTTATGTTTCAAGATACGTAGTCAATCATGGCAATTGCATATAAAATAACTTTGTCTTTATTTCTAGTATTTATCTTTTTAAAATTTAATTTTTATCTTAGTAATAAAAGCATATAGTTTAAAAAATCATAACACTAGACGACTTAAAATTAAAACCAGCAATTCTCTGCCACACATCTGTGATTCTGAATCCTCAGAAGCAACCACTTTTATCCCTCTTAGCTATTTGTTCTGACATTTTCACAACGCCGGATTTCTAAATGACATGCTTATACTGGTATCTCTTCATTATTTAGTTTTTGATATTACCTATTGGCTTCCTGCAATGGAGAATAAGAATTCAGCTGTCTTGCACCACTGCTCATCCACATGTACACTCCCCATTCTCCTAACATGATTTTGTCACAGTAAATCAACTTCCCTATTCTCATCGTCATGACTAGGAAAATATTATTTATACCTGAGCCACACACATAATGACTATAACCACCTTTCCTTTGTTGTACAGCTCTTCTTTGCCCTGGACTTAATAACGGCTTTAGTTTTTTGCTATTGTTTTGTATTTTTGTGTGTGTGTGTGCATGTGTGTTGCTGTTGTTTTGTTTAGTTACTCGCTAACGTCTCCACTGGATGCATTCTCTTCCCAGTACTTAAAATGCATTCAGTAATCTACCTATTTTCTATCTTGAGAAGTCTTTCCTGTGGTCCTCTATTCTCCTGCTCCAAATGGGATTGGCTTTTCTGAGCACCAGCTACACGGCTGTAATCCTGGACTTCCATTCACATTAGCCTTTCACAATAGCCTTTGCCTCTCCACTGTGTTCCGTCATTTGTTTCCTATTTTTCATTGCCTTTTTCTTTCTAGCTTTATTCTCTCCCGCAGATAGAAGACAGATTGTGAGAAAGAGAAAGTCATCCTACTTGTTGGAAAGGATTCCCAGTAAAGAGAGAAACACAAACTGTTAAATAAAAGAGACAGGAGAGTTAGCTGAAAGAGAGAAGCTGTGGCCCCCCAAGATAAGGAGGTCCTATGTGGGAGAAAGGTCCCAGAAATCACACGTGAATGAGCTAGCTTTGGAGAGGGAGAAGTCTTCCCACGACCATTAGCAGAAAGAGCTGAAAGGCAGACTCCACTTCTGGTAATGTGGTCTACTATATTATTTGGGCCAGCCTTCCTGCTGACAAAAACTAAAAATGCTAGATGAAATAGAAACATAGTTTTAAAGCATCCAAAGGCTGATTAGCTATTAGATTCTTTAGGCTTATTTCCTTTGCCTTTTTGACAGTCAAAAATGGTCAACTAATGACAATCTTATACATTTCAACCCACTACTAAAGAATTAACAGGCCATAATCTAAGAAAAGTGGGATCCCAGAGAGGTAAGGAGAATACTGGAGCTTCTTCTGCTCTGAGGGCACTTGCTGATCCAAGCAAGCTTATACTTTGGTTGGTCCCATAATGGTGACGGGCTTAAAATCAAAGTTGAGGAGTTTAAAAGCAAGTCTCTCCACATTAAGCTATGAGCCTAAAAATCTATACCCTCAGAATAAGGATGAGCCAGAAGCAATCCTCTTCACCCCTCCAACTTATGGAACTAAAAAAGCCGCCGAGGCACTGAGCAAAACAGGGGTGGGGGATCCTCTGAGAAGTTGTAATCATTAGCAGGTCTTTATGGGAATTTGCATCACAAATACACATATCTAGGATGGCCTCAAAATAATCTCAAGTGAAAATATAATTTAAAGTGGTCTCTGACTGGTAATGACTCTAGGCACTGGCAGAAAAAAATGCAAATCCTGAAGGAAGGCAGTTCATTCCACAAATAATTTTTCAAGGACAATAAGCAGTATACAATAAAAATAACTAAACAAATAAAAAAAAAACAGGTGGTACAAGTAAGACCCAGTAGAAAAAACTGGTAGCATAAAAAGATCTTCCAAAATATCAGATATTAGAATCATTAGACATAGATTATAAAATGACCATACTTATGATGTTAAAAAATTTAAAGCTTAAAAATATCTGAAGAAAATGGGAAACTATAAAAAAATGACACAACAAATTTGAAGTAGAACTTCTAGGGAAAAACAAAGAATAATCAAAATTTAAAAACTCAATAAACAGGTTTAACAAAAGATTAGAAGAAGCTGAAGAAAGAATTTGAAAACTGGAAAAGAGATCAGTAGAAATCATCTAGAATGAAGCACAGAGACATACAAAAATCAAAAATATGGAAGAGAGGTTTAGAGAGATGAAAGATGTAGTGAGAAGATCAACATGCATCTAATAAGAATTCAGAGGAGAGGACAGAAAGAATGGAGCAAAGTCAATATTTGAAGAGAAGAGATAATGGCCAAAATTTTTTCAGAACTGATGAAAGTTTAGAATATGTTCATGAGAGGTGTTCCACACTAAATATATAACAAAATTTGCTCTGCTGTCATATAGTTGTGGTTGTTAATAGGACTCAAGAAAAGTAAAATCTTATTAAACTATAGCATCTCCTCTGGGTTGAACTCCAATGTCAGTGTGGTAACACACTGCAAAATCAGCCTTCAGTTTGGATGGGAAATGATGACTTAGAGCTTAGCTGAAATGGAATGGAGGGGTTCTTTAGAAACACTGATCTCAGGTTTGGATTCTTTTGAATCCTCCCGAAAGGGTCATAAAATTTCATTTTTAAAACTCACTGTTATTAGTTTAAAAAAAAAAAAAAGTATAACTTCCTCGGAGGATGAAAAAGAAAATCCCACAAGGTTCTACATCAATAACCTAGGTCAAGGCGCCAGAAAAACTTCACATGCTCTTGTCGTGTCATGAGTTACAATCATTGTTCTTGGAATTTTCTCAGGGGCTTGGCATTTTTCCTTATAAACAAAACTACACATCATTCTTGAAGCTGTCGGATAACTGGAACACAACAATTACAGCATCATTTCCAGGCCACGGAGTGATGCCCAGTGGTCTCAAAGAACAACCAAGGGTCTGGGTTTCAGTTTTCTGTCCCTGTTCAGAACACATGGAGATAGTCATCAGCTAAGACCTCTCCAATTCGGCTCCAGGCACCCAAGTGTGGACTTCAGAGGGCTTCCTCCTCCCCTGCCAGAGTCTGTGCTTGTCTGCCTGGCGACAGCATAGCTCAAGGGCTATGGCTTCTGAGAGCCTATTAAGTGCAGACGTGTGTTCCTTGAGTTCTCAGCTGTATGGCTGGTACAGCAGGTTCCTTGTTTGCAAAGTAGTCCTGGGATGAAGTTTACAAGATAAAGTTTGATGACCTCTTGGATAAAGGATTGCAGGCTCAGAGGCAGCTTAAAGAAACTTGCCTTAAAAAAGAAAAGAAATAATAATTGGCAAGTCTCCCAGTCACCTTTCCTCTGGTTTTCTTTCTTTCTTTTGTTCCTTCCTTTCTCCTTTCCTACCTCTCTCTCTCCGTCCCTTCGTCCCTCCCTCCCTTTCTCCCAGTCAATAATTCAGGATAGAAACCAAAAACTAAACCAGTTGTCATGTGGTTGTCTCCAACTCAGAGTGACCCATGTGTGTAGGAGCAGAAATTTGCTCCATAGGTTTTCAATGACTATGACATTTCAGACATAGATCACTAGGCCTTTCTTCTTAGGTGCCTCTGAATAGATTCAAACTGCCAGCCTCTCTAGTGGTCAAGTACTTAACCTAGGGAATATCAGGATAGTATATCTCTTATTATATGGTCTCAATTCCACACAGTGCCTCTGATTTCTCTGAAGATTGTCCTAGGGAGTCCCCTACACTTCTGTCTCCTTATCACCTCTGGCTGTGGTGCTGGATTTTCTCACATGAATACAAGACTGACACAGTAGGATGGGTAGTAGGCAACTCGGAGGTGTTCTCACCTACCTTGAGACTCTTCTTTTTTTGAGTCTGGGGTCTCTCCTTCTCCAGTTTCTCCTTCACTCCAGTTCCTCCCCCTTGCTGCCCCCACACACTCCTCCTGGCTCATAAACCTTTGATGCCTTCCCCTGGTCTGCGGAATCAAGACCATATTCGTTTGTCTGGCTTTCAAGGCCTTCCTCAGCCTGATCCCGATAACGGTCCCAGCCTGATTACCAGCTCCCATGTACCTTAGTGGTTCTCAACCAGGGTGCCCTAGAGGGTGTTAAGAAAGGCATTTAGTGGGCAGGGTCCAGGTATGCAAATGGTCTTCCAATGCTTAGGACAGTCCCACATGTTGAACAACTGTCCCATCCCAATGCCAGTGGGGCCCTGTTGAGAAATGCTGCTTGGTTCTGACCATACTTGTTCATGCTTTGTCCACCAAACAAGTGTGTTTGTTCCTGCTGCTCCATCCCACCTGGAATTTCCCTCCTTCCTCTCTGCTTGTCTGGGTTTTACTCATTTTTAAAGCCTGGCTTCTTTGCATGACTACCTAAAGACATCACTCCCTCAGAACTCTCAAAGCCATTAGCATCCATCCCTGGGAGCTGGCGAGGTCACATGAAGGACATGGACGCCAGAGTTATGCAGACCCAGGGCTGAGTCTCATTCTTTCACTTTACCTGTGTGCCCTGGGAAAGCCACTTAACCTTGCTATGTCTCAGTTTCCTCATCTGTAGGGTGGAGATGATAACAGCACCTATTGTAGAGAGTTTTGTGAGGATTAAATGCAGCACTGTAGGGTAAAGTGCCCAGCACTTCCTGGTATGTGGTAGGAACTCAACTAATGCTACATAAAACATATTTCTTTATTCCTTCCAACACAGTGCATTTATTTAATGAACATGTATGGGTTTGATGTTTACTCCTAAGACTGTCTATGAAGTTAAAGCATTAAGTTCCATAATTCTAGGCAATTTTAGGCCTGTGTAGACTTGTTTTAAGGAGCCCTGCAAAGGTTAAGCTGTCAGCTGCTAACTGAAAGGTTGGTGGTTTGAACACATCTAGTAGCTCCATGGGAGAAAGACCTGGAAATTTGCTCCTATATAGACTACAGCCTAGAAAATCCTATGAGACAGTACTATTCTGTCACATGGGGCCTCTGTGAGTTGGAATCAACTCACCGGCACCTAACAACAACAACAGACTTTTTTAGGCCTATGTTAGACTTGTTTTGTTCAGTCACATAAACTGTCTTAGTATGTGAGCCACTGAGAAGTGGAAAGGAAGAGCGATCCCTATGAGTCAACAGCCTCTGGATTCTGAATGGTCACTGATGTTACAGAGCCCAAGCAAGAGTTTAAAGAAGCCCTTTGGCCCAGGTATATGCAGACTGAAGAAGGGTCCCAAGGAGAACCATGAATCTCCACGAATCTCACTGAGTTCAGTGAGTGCCTATACGAGTGAAGACCGCAGAATGGTCTTCATGATGAAATGAAACTCCACTGTCAAGCTCCTTCCCCAGTGTCTCTTGGTTATCTCTCTCCTTGCACTGGTTTGTGCCACCAAAACTCTCAGTCACCTTGGAGTCTCCTGGCTTTGCTCTGTGACCTAAGAAAGGGTATTGTGTCTCATAGTGAAGCAATGGCAGAGATGGAGTCAGAGAATAGCTTAACAGCATTTATCCCATGGCGTGGGGCATCACAGATGTCCAAAGACATGCAAGTGCTGAGGCCAGGCCAGTCTAGACTTGCTGGCCAGGGTCTGATGCCTGAGCCCCCACACCCTTTGAACCGGCTGTCAGCAAGCACTAAGGGGTTGGCTGGTGAAAGTTGAGGATGTGACTCTCTCTGAAACCTTCGAAAAATGAAAGTTGACAAAATTCCTAGTAAGGGATGACCAAGAGATGAGCGATATATTTTAAGTTAGAGAGCCTTCTCCAATCCCTCCTTGTAATTTCCTGCGTTGGAGGTTAATAACACCTCATAAGTGATCTGAAAGATCCATAAAGAGTATTCCAAAACTCCTCAGAAAAAATAGCTCAGCTACATTGAACTTGCTGTGCTTCAAAGATGAAGAAGTGGTCATTACCAGCTTCTGGTCAATGTGCTGATGGGGCAGCCCAGACTGCGTTGTGTGGGGCAGGAGTGAGGAGGACTGGACCCAAGGCCTGGCTCATTACCAAGTGGACAGAGAATTCTGGGCCCCTCATACAGCCTGTCTAGGTGTCTATCTCCTTATCTATTTTATGAGAACTTTGGGCTATAAAGTCTACTTCTATGGCCTGTGATGGTCTAGTAAAACCCTCAATGGACTTGCACCCACAGGATTGATAAGCAGTTAGAACGATCGTGGTGGTGGTTGTTCATTTGGATGCTGGCCCTTTCCACAGAATATCCCACCCACCATCCACAAAGGCACCTTGAGGACTCCCAGCTCTGTTCTTCCCAGTCACTAAAGATCCATCTGAGGGGTTCCATCCACCCAGGTTACACGGGCCTGTCTCCTGTCTCTGTGCCTGATTCCTGTTGTCTATTAATTAGCCTTCTGGACCTCCCCTTCTATAGGCCCTGGAGTAGAGCTAGCTTCCTGTCAGCCCCACGCTCCATCAGGGCTCTGGGCTGGGTGGGTCACATGGGTGGCTTGTGACCCAAAGCCCAGCGTTAAGATAATGTCTTCTGTTCCCAGACCCCATTGGGCAGCGCCTGGGGTTCAGCCAGAACACTAAGGTGAGAACTGACAAGGGCCAACTTGGGTTCCTTCTATGCGGGGAAGACAGTTGTTACTGTACTGAGTGAGGAAGCCAGAGAGGAACTGGGAATAGAGACATGATCGTGCACCACACTCTTGTTGACACCTTTCTCAATACCCGTCTAATTAGAAACTACAGACTCAGAGCCATGACCATTTACACTCCTGGGGGAAAAAAGTCCAAAAGAAAAACACTGGAGGAGACTTCTCTGACCAAGAACAAACACAGCCTTCCTTCCTAGCAGCTGGAGGAGCTCGGCTTCTATGTGGAGCAACATATGTCCATCGCCTGTCAATGTAGGCAAGCGTGCTGCTGTCAGGCCTGCTGGAAGCTTCCTATAGGCCCCCATGCTTCCGGCCTCTTCAACTCAGAGGGTTTACTACAGGAAAAAACCTTAGTGAACTGGAACATAATCAAAACTCTGAATTCATTAGGTCTTTTTTGTAAGAATCTTCTGTAATGAGAAAGAAGGAAATCATAAACTCACGTCAAGGATCTACTTAAAAAATAGCAACAACCACCACAAACCAAAACAGTCCAAGCTCCTGCCACTAGTGAGATGGCAGCCTCAGCACGGTGACCCTAAGGCCACCCAAACCCCAGAGAAACAATCCCAACCATTCAAGGAGAGAATCAAGTGTGGAGGCTATGGTTCTTTTCCAAGGCATAAGACAAATACATGCATTTCATATTTTAAACAATGAAACAAACAGAAAAGCTTTTCTGGTTAATCCTCAGCAAATTAGGCAAGTTTATTAACTGATTCTTGAGTGTCTCAGGCCTTCCTAGAGCAGTCTGGTGAAAGGACATTTGTAGGAGATAAAAAGTATCCACATTCTACATCATGACAAAAATCAGATACTTCCAATCCTTTTTGGATATGAGATAGAGAATAAAATAAAGTATAAAAATCCACCAAAAAATCCACAAAACTGTGTGGGAAAGAAAAGGGGACGTTGTGATAAGCTACACTTTCATGGTCCTATGGAGGCCTGAAAAGGTTAAGTGTGTTCCTGAAGTGTGGCATTGGCCACCCTCCAAAATTTGAGAGGCACCTCAAGGCACTTGGAAGAAGGCACTGTTTGGTGAGGAAAAGTGGTAACAAGGGTGACTTTCGGTCCAGGGATTACAAGGAAAGTAACAAAGTTAATCAAGTGACTAGAATTGGCTTTGCACAGGCTGCCCATGTAACAGTTGGCAAAGAATTCCTCTCTATTTGTAGTTAACCAAAAATTCTGCTTCCCTAGAATGCATTAAACTCTTGGTTTATTTGTTCTTATAGTTTGGGAGATCATAGATGCCCTTGAGAATCCAGTAAAACTATGTGCCCTCTCCACTGAAAATTCCTTTTGGCACACAATTTACACTGAACTTGAGAGGACCTCCAAAGCCAATCCCAGTTTTGAACCGCTGTGCTAAAGTGGGCTCCATTTGTGACCTGTGAATGAATGGTGTGTTCAGGTCCATTTCCCAAGAGCTTCAGTGCCAGGGACTGATATGAATATTCTCATCACAAGAGAAGGCTGCCCTAGTGGCTCCCTAGCTTGCCCTGGGAAACTCACTGTACTCACTGGTTAGGGTGAAGGTACCTATCCAACCTGCCCAGGGCCATTCCCCTCCAGAACGTTCAGGCATTTATTAAGCACTAACTGGCATGACCAGCCAGGCTGGCAGGGATAAACCAAAACCATCCAGCAGCACTCAGATCAGGGACTGTCCTTATTAGTTCTATTCTGTAACTGGTGGGTGTGCGTATACACACACACATACGTACACATATGCACACACCTGGCAATTGTGGGCAATCTCAAAGGCTGGTTAGGTTCATCTAGGCCTAAGTCCACACCTGAACCAATTCTTTACTTTGAAGTATTTCCCTAAGGGAATTATAGAAAAGACTAAACAATACAAACAGTTCAAGATCAACAAACCATTGGCCAAACTGACAAAAGAAGAACAGGAGAAGAGGCAGATAACTACCTACCTAGACTAACACTAACTGAGATAGAAAATCTGAACAGACACATAACAAGAGAAGAGATTGAAGAGGTTAAAAAGAAAAAAAAGAAAAAAAACTCCCCAAAACAACAAAAAAAGCCCTGGCCTGGATGGCTTCACTGGAGAATTCTACCAAACATTCAGAGAAGACCTCACACCAGTACTACTTAAACTATTTCAGAACATAGAAAGGGATACTCTCAAATTCGTTCTATGAAGCTACCATAACCCTGATGCCAAAAACAGGCAAAGACATCACAAAAAAATAAAATTACAGACCAATATCTCTCATGAATATAGATGCAAAAATTATCAAAAAATTCTAGCCAATAGAATTCAGCATCATATTAAAAAAAATACACCATGACCAAGTATGATTCATACCAGGTATGGAAGGATGGTTCAACGTTAGAAAATCAATCAATGTAATCTACCACAGAAACAGAAGAAAAGAATTACATGATCATCTCAGTCAATGCAGAAAAGACATTCGATAAAATCCAACACCCATTCCCGATAAAGACTTTCAATAAGATAGGAATAGAAGGGAAATTCTTCAACATAATAAAGGGCATCTATACAAAACCAATAGCCAACATCATTCTTAATGGAGAGATGCTGAAAACATGCCCCCTGAGAATGGGAACAAGACCAGGATGCCCTTCATCACCTCTCCTATTTAACATTGTGCTGGAAGTCCTAGCTAGAGCAATAAGGCAGGAAAAAGAAATAAAGGGCATCCAAATTAGAAAGGAAGAAGTAAAACTATCCCTATTCGCAGATGGTATGAGCCTATACATAGGGAACTCCAAAGATTCCACAAGAAAACTACTGGAACTAATAGAAAGATTCAGCAGAGTAGCAGGATACAAGATCAACATACAAAAATCAGTTGGATTCCTATACACCAACAAAGAGAAAAGGAAATCAGGAAAATATACCATTTATAATAGCCCCTAAAAAAGATAAAATATTTAGGAATAAATCCAACCAGGGATGTAAGAGACCTATACAAAGAAAACTACAAAATACTATTGCAAGAAATCAAAAGAGACCTACAAAAATGGAAAAACATACCATGCTTATGGATAGGAAGATTCAACATTGTGAAAATGTCAATTCTACCCAAAGCAATCTACAATTTGATCCAAATATCAACAGCGTTCTTTAACCAGATGGAAAAACTAATCATCAACTTTATATGAAAAGGAAAGAGGCCGGGAAGAAGAAAAGCATTATTGAAGAAAAAGAACAAAGTAGGAGAACTCAAACTACCTGATTTCAGATGCTACCATACAGCCATGGTAGTCAAAACAGCCTGGTACTGGTACAGCGACAGACACATAGACCAAAGGAACAGAACCAAGAACCCAGCCACCTATGATCAGCTGATCTTTGACAAAGGACCAAAGGCCATTAAATTGGGGAAAAGACAGTCTTTTTAAGAAATGGTTCTGGCAAAACTGAATATCTGTCTGTGAAAAAAATGAAACAGGATCCATACCTCACACATACACAAAAACTAACTCAAAATGGATCAAAGACCTAAATATAAATAATGATGAATTCACAAAACATCTCACAACATGGGAGAGTGTTGACACAATGCAGGGATTATAACCGTCACAAAACCATTTGTGTATAAATATTTTAATGAAATTAATTTCACCTCCAGTATGCACACACGCACATACACACACACAAACCCTAAAAAAACAGACAGTTCAATGACTTGACCCAGAAGAGATTCATATCACCTCACAGCCCTTTGGCTGAGGAGTCCTATGGCCCTGCCTATCCAAGCAGGAGAAAGGAACCCTTCCATGTGGTCAGGAAGAGCGGGGCATTGGATCACACAACCAGGAAGCTCTCCTGCATACCATTTACCCGAGGACACAAAGAGTGATTTGGTCAAGGTTATGTATCCAGAAAGACAGGGTCATGATTTGCAGCTCAGGGCCAAATCGCAGTCAGAATGAGGTAGGGATATGAAAAGTAAAAAATTAAGGAAATGCAGTCCTGCTCAGCATCACACGCCTTTGGAGCACCAGGAACTGTCTTCCTGCTGGGAGACCATCTTCCCTGGGAGATTTTGGGGTCCGCGGGAGTCCCCATCCTACTGCTGGGGAAGGTGTAGTAATGACATCCCCTTGCCTGACAACACCGATGCTGCTTATAGATTCGTGGATTTTCATCTGTTTGACGCGGAATACACCGCGGCAGCCGTGTGCAGCAGGCGCAGCGTTGGTGTCACTGCGCATGCGGACATGTCCTTCCGCCGCCCACACCTCTGACTGCAGGCGCTCAGAGCAGGGCCCTCTCCCACGTGCTGCATGCAGGCCCGCGGTGCCCAGTTTCCTTTTCCTGTGGCTTATTGGGAGGAAATGGAAAGGGCAGGGAGGCAATGTGGAGGTTGGGGAGGCAAATCAGTCTGGAAGTTCAGTGATTTTAGACACACCCTGAGCAGAGGGCTCCCGTCCGATGCCTCGCCCACAGCTAAGTGGTGCCAGAGGCCTGGGAAGCCCGGGCTTGCTGATTCTGAGGCCTGAGCAGCCAGCCCAGTGTTCAGATTCAGGGCCAAACAGCAGAGCAGAAACGGCTCTGGGGGCAGGTCTTTGCCTCACGAGGGGAGCACTTGATATCGGTGGAAATAGCTGAGCTGGGGCCCTGGGTAGGCCCGTAGGACATGAGCCAGAGGGATTCAGAGTCCAGCCTCTCCTCCTGGGCTCATTGTCTTGGCTGCCTCCTGTCGTTACACCTCGTTTGGGGTTTTGCTTAATTTATTTGGGGGCATGTTTACAGTAAGAGGGTCCCAAGCCCCTCATCCGTCTCAGGGCTTGACTTTATTTCCCCCAACAATTTCTCTCTCCTGCGCTTCGTCCGTGCTGCTGACACGGGCTCAGCTCCTAGAACCTGGCTGCCTCCCCTCTAGTCTTGGCAACCAGTACCAGTTGCCATGGAGTCAACTCTGACTCACACGACCCTGTGCATGTCAGAGTAGAACTGTGCTCATAGGGTTTTCAATGGCCAGGCCCTTCTTCTGAGGTGCCTCTGGGAGGACTCGAACCGCCAACCTTTTGGTTAGCAGTGGAGCACATTAACCATTTACACCACCCATGGACGTGCTCATCTAATTTCAGCAGAGTCATCTGACCCTGGTAGATCCTACCTGGCAGATGTACTGGGTTGGGAGGAAAAGCTGGGAGTTGTCAAATAGGGCAATCTTCTCCATCTGTGTCAGCAGTAAGAGGCTGCCTAACCTCCGTTATTGGCTGTAATTTGCTCTTCCTGCTCCTGTAACCCTGGGCTGGGTCATGTCATACCTCTCTGTCTATGGCTTCCTGCAAGGATTTCTTTGGCAGGTCACTCTAAAGCCTTTAGTCCACCAGAAGTTTCCATTTTATGCCTTCTACTTTTCCTTTTCTAGCCCCATTTTATCCCTTCCTGAGACTTCCTGAATTAAGCCAGAAGCAGCAGACTCTCTTCTTTAGCTCATGCTGCTTGAGTCAAAAGCTAACCACATTTCCTCACAGACAAAGAACATGGAGCATCTCTGAGAAGCTCTTACTCAGCTGATTACAGCATTGCTAAACTTTTGGCAGAACACATGTTTACCCATTTAATTATCATTAAGTTTCTCTCCCACTCAGTTTTTTGGCTTTACATATTATATCATTTTTGGCTGCGTGTGTGTGTTGCGGGGGTACACAGAAGGGCAAAAGATACAACTTAACCATGTTGACAGTCATGCCGATTACTTAACCTTTAATTTTTCCTCTAATATCTAAGAGTTGTCCATGGCACTAAGCAAATATTCCTTTCTTTAAATCTGTTTTCTTTCATTTTTCACAAAAAGCCCCTTGTCTTGAGCCTGCCTTCATCAAGTGTTACTCATGCCTCAATCACTTCCTACTTGAGTTAGAAATGGCTCTTATTTCTACACTGGTCTGAAATTCTGCCTCTGAACATCCAAGAAATCAGAGGGCAGATTGGCGCTCCGCTCTGGGAAGCGAAATGTTAGTCATCTGGTTGACTCAGTGGTGAGCCATGCTGGTGGATTAGAATCCAAATTACTTGTCCTATCTCCACACTTTTCACCATCCCAGTTCTTCCCATAATTCAAATCCAAAATCAACTTCCCTTGTCATATATATATGCCTTCCTTCCCTTGGATCAGTGAGTGACCATTTCCAAGCCACTGGCCAGAGAAGACAATAGAGAAACCATAGATGGCCCTGCTGTGAGAACCCCAGGCCTGTCCACTTTCCCAGGAGGTCAGGGTTCACTTGACCACACGCCCAGCTGTCTTGGCGGGGGACAGGGGCATGGCGCTCCTGCTGAGGGCCTGCTGGTCTCTGGGGGTGCCTGGAAGGATCTCTACTTTTGACTCTGCTATAACCACCCATTCCCCCAAAACACCTTGTCTCTCTTTTTTTCTCCATCAATTCTGTCTTAGTTTGCTAGTGCTAACAGGAATACCATAAGTGGATAGCTTTAAAGAACAGATATATATGTTCTCACAGTTCAAGAGGCTAGAAGTCTGAATTCAGGGCATGGCTCTGAGGAGAGATCGGATTCTTTCTTGTTGGTAGTCCTAGAAGTTCCTTGGCATTCCTTAGCATCTGTCTTCCCCTGTCGGCATGTCTCTGTGTCTAGTCTACTCTTTTTATAACTCAGGAGTAATTAGGTTTAAAACCCACCCTACAGTGGTATATCATTAACACAATAAAAGAAAATCCTATTTTCTAACAGGGTCACATTTACAGGTACCACCAGCTGCCATCGAGTCGATTCTGACTCAAGGTGATTCCACGTGAGCAGAGTAAATCTGCTCCATAGGGTTTTCAAGGCTGTGACCTTTCACAAGCAGATTGCAGGCCTTTCTTCTGAGGTACTTCTGGGTGGGCTTGAACTGCTGATCTTTTGGTTGGTAATTGAGTGCTTAACAGTTGGCACCACCCAGGGACTCCTTTTTACAGGTACAGGGGTTAGGATTTCAACACTTATTTGGGGGGGACACAATTCAATTCATAACAATTCCCTGCCAGGGTTCCCTGCTCTAAGTCTGCTCCTTGGGACGAAAGCGCCAGTCCAGAATACTGGAGCAGGAAGGCAGTCCACATGAGCCTCAGCCCAGGGGCCCACACTTCAGCCTAGCCTGGGCTCTTAAGATTGACACATCCCCCTATGACCGGGACCCTCACAGGCTCACCCGTCCCTTGCTCTCCAGCCAGTGGCCCTCAGGGAGCAGCCTTCTCCCACAGTCACTACTTACCTCCAGGCCTTGACACAAAAGATGTGTGCCCCTGCCCTGGCGTGGAGTGGTCCTGAGGACTGCCCACAAGGACTACATATCCCACCCCCCTTGCTTCCAGGGGAGGCCATGTGACTGGTCTCGCCCATGGAATGCGAGCAGACATGCTGAGCACCACCTCGAGGTTGGGGTTCTTAAGAAGTAGATGTGACTTCCCCATGCCTTCTCTCCATTCGCTGGATGGAGACAGAGCAAGCCAAAGGCCTGGGGGATGGCAAAGGTATAAGACAGAAGGATCCAGGGTCCCTGATATAGCCTATGGAAGGAAGTCACCTGCTGAAAGACTATCACATGAGTGGGACATGAAGGTTGACTGTATTAATCCACTGAAACTTGGGGATCACTCATTACAGCAGCTGGTGTCACCCTAACTCCTGCAATGGCCTTGTTGGGCCCCCTTCCCTTTGGAGCTGCTGGTTTCTGACAGAGTGCTCCCTGGGTTGGCTGCCCACCCTGCTGCTTGCTACCTGCTCTCCAGAAGGGCTTGGTCAGGCCTAACTGCCCCTAACAGTGAGGCCAGGGCCCAGACGGCCAGCTGTAGAGGTAATTTGGAACCTCTAAATATTTTAGTGAGATGACATCTCCTGTCCCTTCAGGGTTAACCCCAGTCAGTTTCTCTCTCTACTCAAAGGAGCATCCATTGGGTTTGGGCTAGCATGCTTGGGGCCCCTCCTCTGGAGGGCAAGGTGAGGCTATACTGGAGTCAGTCCCCCAGGAGCAAAGCTTCACTTCACTGAATAAGTTACCTACCTCTATTCTCTGGCCTGAGAAATAGGATAGTGATGTTTACCCCACAGGGTAACTGAGAGGCTCTCAAGAACAAGATGCCTAAAGTGCCTGGCACAGAGTGGGGGTGCAGAGAACATTATTCCCCTCCCGCCCTCCTTTCTGAGGAGGAAATTCAGACATAAAACCTTGGCTGCCTGGCTGAAAATCATCAAAAGAAGTAAAGAGGGGAAAACCCCTAAAAACCCAAAACCACCAAACCAGACAGGGCACGGTCCCTTCTGGCTGTGCCTTTCCGGCTTGGAGGTGAATTCACCAGCACTTGCAGCATTCCAGGGAAATGAGCAGGCTGGGCCAGTGGTCAAAGTCAGCTGTGATTGGTCAGTACAGCCACCCCAAACCTATCACAACCACTCCACTCCAGGAGCCCCAGACAACAGTGGATGATGTGCAGGGTGCCCATGTGTTATGGATTGAACTGTGTCCCACAAAAGATATGTTGAAATCCTAACTCTTATGCCTGTGAGGAGCCCTGGTGGCGCAGTGGTTAAGAGCTCAGCTGCTAACCAAAAGGTCCACCAGCAGCTCCTTGGAAAACCTATGGGGCAGTTCTACTCTGTCCTATAGGGTCACTATGAGTCGGAATTGACTCAACGGCAACGAGTTACACCTGTAACTTTGTTTAGAACTAGGGTTTTTCTTTTGTTATCAGTTAAGTGAAAAGAGGTCATACTGGAGTAGGGTGGGTCTTAATCCTATTCCTCTGAGTGGTGTTTCATAAAGGGAAGAAGAGACACACATGGGGAAAGACGCCACGCGATGACAGAGGCAGACGCATCTAGAAGCAGCAAAGGAACACCAAGGATTGCCAGCACCTCCAGAAGCTAGGAAAGAGGCATGGGGCAGATTCTCCCTCAGAGCCTCCAGAGGGAATCAACATGGCCAATACCTTGATTTGGATTTCTACCCTCCAGAACTGTGAGACAATAAATGTCTGTTCTTTAAAGCCACTTACTTCGTGGTGTTTTAGTTTTGGCAGCCCTAGAAGACTGAGACACCACAGGACCCCCAGGTACCCTATCCCTTCATACCACACCTAGGCCCTGCCTCGTTGTTCTGGATAGCTCATTTATAACAGCTCCTCCAGAAGTGCGGCCACCTCCTGCCTTTGATGGAGAATCAGCCCACTCCCAGCTAACCTTTTATTTATGCGATCAGGGCCTTCACTTGGGAAACCCCACTGCTACTTTCCAGCCAGCTGTCTGACAGGAGTGAGCACAACGGTTCCTCTCCTGGACCAGCTCCAGCCCTCCCATCCTCCGAGGCCTGCCCCTTCCCTTTCACTGCCTCTCCCCCCACATCTCTATTAGCACCTGGGCAGTCCAATGGCGTGTCCCCAGGAAGTGCACCTCACGTCCTGCACGCCACGGGAGCATCTGCTGGAACCCAGGAATGGGAGCCTGCTCGGATCTGTCTCCTGCTCAGGCTCTGGCCTTTGTTGAGATGGGTCCGCGAGCTCATGCTGCCTGGATGCCTGCTCTCCTGAGCTCCACTTCATTCCTCAGAAGGTCCTCTCTCCAAGAGACACAGCCAAGGAATCGAAGTCCAGTGGTGTTTCTGGCAACACTGAAAGTAACTCAGAACCTCTCTTTTAAGACGGAATCAGATACTGCAGGATCCTGCTGGGCCTCGACCCTTCCCTCAGCGCTGAGCTCCTGAATGTCAGCCAAGCGAAGCTCAGTTTGGGAAAGCTGATGAGTTTTTTGCTTGTTTATTTGTTTTGTTTTTTGCAGTGAACTTTCTTTATTCATTGTGTGTGCGTGTGTGTGTGTGTGTGTGCGTGTGTCCCTGAGTGGTGCAGATGGTTAACATGCTTGGCTGCTAACTGAAAGATTAGAGTTTGGAGTCCACCCAGAGGTGTCTAAGAAGAAAGACCTGGTGATCTACTTCTAAAAACATTACCCCTTGAAAACCCCGTGGAGCACAGTTCTACTCTGATACACAAGAGGACGCCATGAGTCGGAGTTGACGCAACAGCGACTTTTTTTTTAAACTGGTGTGTGTGTGTGTGTGTGTGTGTGTGTGTGTGTGTGTGTGCAACCATCACCAGTATTTATTTCTAAAATTTTTCATCATCCCAAACAGAATCTCTATACCCATTAAGGAATAACTCCCAATTCCCATCTTCCACCACCCTTGGTAACCGCTGATCTTCTCTGCCCCCCTAATGTGATCATCGTGTCTGAGGGCTTTTAGATAATGGACGGTGATGTCAGGGTTCCTCTTTGCAACATTTGTGTTTTTATTTTACTGCGGTAAAATACAGATAACAAAAATATGCCATTTTTTTTGATGTGTTGTGAGATTGTTAACCATTGTCATAGGGCCACATTTGTTAAATGAGAAACTCTTTTGTTCTGTAAGCCTTCATCTTAAGTGAGAATAACAGCACAATTGGAAGAGCGTAGTCAATGTCACTGAACTGTGCATGTAGACATTTTTGAAATGGTGTATCTTTGGCTATGTGTATTTTCACCAAAAAAAAAAAAGAGTTTGAGAAGTTAGAGGGTTGATATGTTGTGGGGTTGTTAACCAATGTCATAAAACAACATGTGTACTTCC
>NW_004443955.1:12529017-12554593 GCF_000243295.1 Trichechus manatus latirostris
TTGTTAACCAATGTCATAAAACAACATGTGTACTACTGTTTCATGAGAAACTATTTGTTCTGTAAGCCTTCACCTGAAGTACAATAAAAAAAAAATGCCATTTTAAGTGTACAATTCAGTGACATTAATTGCATTCACCATGTTGTGAAACCATCACCACTATCCATTTCCAAAAGTTTTCTACCATCCCAAACAGAAACTCAGTGCCTCTCAAGCAGTAACTCCCCACTCCCGCTTCCCCAGGCCCCAGTAATCACTAATAAGCTTTGGTCTCTATGCACTTGCCAGTTCTCGATAGTTCATATAAGTGGAGTCATAGAATACATGTCTTTTGTGTCAGACTCACTTCACTCAGATCATGTTCTCAAGGTCCATCCATGTTGCAGTGTGTATCAGAAGCCTATGCAACATTTTAATCACCATCCATTCACCAAATGGTGTAACACAGTAACAAGATGTTCATTCATTCTTTTAAGAAATTTTTGCTAAGCACCAGGTGTTGGGTGAACAAGATGCATAAGGGCCCACTTCCATGAAGCTTACAGTCTTGTGGGAGCGGGAGTCCCATATACAGGTCATGACAAGATGCAGTGTGAGAATTAAGACAGAGAGAGTACAGGGAATAAGGAGACTCCTGCCTAGTCTGGGGGATGACAGATGCTCTCTGGAGGACACAAAGTCTCAAGTGAGATCTGAATATGCCCAGGAGTTGGCCAGGGAAGAGAGGGTCTGCCAGTGGGTGGGGACCAGGGCTGCATCAAGGTCATCACCAGGCTGCAGCCACAGCAGGTGCAAAGGTCGTGAGCTGAGAGGGTCTATACTAGGGGAGGGCTGGGACACAGAGACAGGCGTGCGAGGTGCAGGCCACGCAGGGCCCACAGCTCAACAAGGAGTTTGAACTTCATCCCCCGGGTGACGTCAACAAAGGCCTGGCATTCAAGTATATGACGGATCAGCTACTGCACTTCAGCCCCTCTCAGATGCCATGATTTTAGCCGAATCCCATTTCAGAAATGAAAATCTGTATATGTCAGTATATAGAAGGTGGAAGTGCCAGCCACTGAATGGAGAAAAAATAAGGTCAGTTCAAAGCAACCCAAGGACGAGATGAAGAAAACCAAAGACACAAGGGAAAGTTAGTCCAAAGAACTAACGGACCACAACTACCACAGCCTCCACCAGACTGAGTCCAGCACAACTAGATGGTGCCCAGCTACCAACACCGACTGTTCAGACAGGGCTCACAATAGAGAGTGCCAGACAGGACTAGAGAAAAATGTAGAACAAAATTCGAACTCAAAAAAAAAAAGAACAGACTTACTGGCCTGAGAGAGACTGGAGAAACCCTGAGAGCATGGCCCCAGACACCCTTTTAGCTCAGTACTGAAGTCATTCCTGAGGTTCACCCTTCAGCCAAAGATTAGACAGCCCCGTAAAACAAAACGAGACGAAAGGGGCACAACAGCCCAGGGGTGAGGACGAGAAGGCAGGAAGGGACAGGAAAGCTGGTAATGGGGAACCCAAGGTCGAGAAGGGGAGAGTGTTGACGTGTTGTGGCAACCAATGTCACAAAACAATATGTGTCCTAATTGTTTAATGAGATGCTAGTTTGCTCTGTAAAGCTTCACCTAAATTACACTTAAAAAAATAAAAATAAAAAAACAAAGCAACCCAAGGACAAGAAAGTGTGAGGCAGTCCCACAGGGGGGTTGTGGGGAGCGGGGTCAGAGGAGAGGAACTTGCATTAGACCTCTGAGGGCGATAGTTTGGGGGGAGGGGACAACAGTGTATCCCTTTGTTCCTTTCCCTCAACATTTTTGCCCAGGCTAAACCAGATAAAAATAAATTTCAAGGCTTATCTTCAAGTAGCATCTAGTTATGAGTCAGAACCGACTCGATGGCACCTAATAACAACAACAACAGTGCAATGGTTAAGTGCTGGACTATGAACCGAAAGGTTAGCAGTTCAAACCCACCCAGCGGTTCCTTGGAAGAAAGGTCTAGCAATCTGCTTCTGAAAGGTCACACTCTTGAAAACCCTAAAAAGGCCAGTTCTACTCTGCACACATGGGGTCTCCAGGAGTCAGGATCTACTCGAAGACAACTAAAAACAACAATCTTAAAGAAAAAAATAAAAGTCTAGTAGTGAAATGGAGAGACCCTGTTCTTCCTGAGGGGAGTATTGGGGCTTATGAGGCTCTCTTCTTCCTACTGTCTGAGAGCAGCCCCCAAACCTCCTCTGGCCTGTCTCCCACCCCAGTGAGTGAAGCAGGACCACCCTCCTCCTCTGGTATGGCCAGTGCGATGCTCAGCGCTTCCACGGCATTCCTCTGTCTGCGTTTTAATCACGTTTTGTTGTTGCTGTTGCTAGCTGCCGTCAGAGGCATGGTGATCCCATGCACTACACACCAGGGCTGCCTGGTCCTGCGCCATCTCCATGATCAGTGGTGTATCAGGCCATTGTGATTCGTAGGGTTTTCCTGGGTGATTATCAGAAGTAGATCACCAGGCCTTTCTTCCTAGTCTGCCCTAGTCTGGAAGCTCTGCTGAAACCTATTCAGCATCGTAGCAACACGCAAGCCTCCACTGGTAAACAGGTGGTGGCTGTGCATGAGGTGCATTGTTCGGGGTCTCCTGCATGGAAGGCGAGAATTCTGCCACGGAATCAATCATCAATGCCCCCAGCCACATTTTAACATTTCTGAAATCAGGTTGTGTCTTACAATCACTGCATACTTTGGAGGTGGTGGTGTCCCTTGCTCCCCCAAAAAGCTGATACTAAATTAACAGTGCATCTTACAGTCAATGGCCTTAGACTCTAGAATATTCAGTAATTCAAGGGCCCAAGAGATCATGCTGTTTTGACTGTGACATTAAAAAAGAGAGATTTGTGCCTTTTTTTCTTTTAATGCAACTGTCTCCAACAGCTCTTCTCTTTTTGCAGATGTGCAGAAATAACCACTAATAAACAAATTCCAAGCTCTATTGGGTAATTCCTCTTGAAAAGAAACAAAACAAATCAAAACTGAGGAGTATCTGGATGGTTACAGGAATTAGTGGGACAAATATTTGAGGGTGTGCATTTGCACCCGCACTTAACAGTCTGAGTGTAGCAGGAAGAAATGGCCACAGCAAGAGGCCGTGGCAGAGTGGCCAGCTGCAGTGGGCCCCCTTGCTGGCTGTGGGCTGAGAGGGCCTGGTGGGTGTCGACCCCAGCCAGGCACTGCACCTCACACATGGCTTCTGAGCCATCTTCAAGGCAACCCTTCGACCACTGTCTGGATGTGGAAACTGAGTCTCAGGAAGGGAAGGTGGCTTCCCGAGGCCACACAGCACAGAGGTGTGTGGTCAGAACTTGGACGCAGGTCATTTAACCCCAAGGCCCCACAGAGGTCCCAAGGGTGCTTTAACCCTGGATGTGATCTCTCCTTTGCAGTTCTTCCCTGCAGGAAGTGGCGTGGGATGTCACCTCCCTGCTGATCATACCCCTCTGTTAAAGAGGAGTCAGCCTTCCCGAGTACATTCATGAACGTGCTTTGTTTCTTTCCAGCTCTGCTCTCAAGCATGTGCTGGGAAGTGATGCTTTAACACCCCCTGTGACATAGCCATCACCTTCTGGTGACTTTCAGATATTAAAACGGCTCAGTCCAGGCTGAAGCATCAACCTGACGTCCAGCTCGCCTTGGCCCGGCCCAGCATTCTCCCCCGCCTCACGGTGAGGGACTTCGGCCCGTTCACCCGTCTCTCCTCTGGGTCCCTGCTCCAGCCCGGAAGGCTGGGGGTGGGGGAAGGCAGGTTTGGCCAGGCTTTGTGTCATGCAGACTTGGAGTGGGGTGGGGGCGGCTGCCACCTCCTCCCAGGCCCAGCAGGCCGTGCCCCTGTCCACAGACAGGAACATTCAGATCCCAGGCTGGGTGTCCCCCAAATTCCCATTATCCCACATGGGCTCACACAGCCTTTGCTCAGCCCACAGCCAGCTGGACAGAGCAGGACCAGGCTCTCCCTCTGGGCACTGCAGGCTGGAGGAGGCGTCCCCACAGCCCACCTCCCTCGCTTGGCCAGGGTGGAGGAGAGCCTGACAATGTCAACATTTACTCCCCCCCCCCACCCCCGGTCCTCTACTCCTCCTGACTGCGGAGGGGTGGTGGGAGGGCTGGTTCTGGCTACTCCGAGGAAGGAAGCTGTCCTTAGAACGTGAAAGCTCAGGCCTTTTATTTGCAAGTGTGGGCCTCAGTGCCCAAGATTTGGGAGCAGAGCTCACCTGTCCTCCAACAATAGCTTAAACATCCTAACTCGCCCCTCTCCCCGCCGCCCCGCCGCCCCAATTTAAGTAGTAGAATTCTTGCCTTCCGTGTGGGAGACCTGGTTGGATTCCTAGTCAATGCACCTCATGCGCAGCCACCACCCATCTGTCAGTGGAGGCTTTCATGTTGCTGTGATGCTGAACGGATTTCAGCGGAGCTTCCAGACTAAGATGGACTAGGAAGAAAGGTCTTGCAATCCACTTCCAAAAATCAGTCGATGAAAACCCTATGGACCACAATGGTCCAGTCCTCAACAAATCATGGGAATGATGCCGGATCGGGCAGCATTTGGTTCCATTGTGCGTGGAGTCTCCATGAGTCAGAGGTTGACTGGATGGCAGCTAACAACACCTCCCTGAAGCAACACCAAGAAAAGCTAAACCTGTTGCTGTCGAGTCAATTCCAACTCATAGCGACCCTACAGGACAGAGTAGAACTGCCCCATAGGGTTTCCAAGGAGTGGCTGGTAGATTCCAGCTGCTGACCTTTTGATTAGCAGCCGCACTCTTGACCACTGGGTCATGAGGCCTCCTGAAGTGACACATGTACAGGATATCTCTCTCAGCACTGGATGTGTGCTTTTTCACGGCCTCCCATCACTTAGCGTAAGGTGGGCCCTCACTCTTCCCGCCTAATCATGTGTGCAAAGACGTAAGGGGAGCGTGACTAGACCAAGGGCCCACAGACAGGTGAGGTTTAACAGGTCACCAAGCAGCCCAGGTTCTCCAGAAAAGCTATGATCCACCTCGGGCCTCAGAAGTTGTCAAAAATGTCCTTTCCCAAGCTGCCCCCAGGCCCTCAAACAGCATAGAAACCCTTTTAGAGACCCTTAGTCCGGATTTAGGGTTCAGAAAATATGGTCACCAAATGTGTAGATCCCTCCGTAAAGACCTGGCCTCATTCCAAACTTGCTTTACCTAGCAGGGGAGAAACCTGGTTTCTACTGCCCTCCAGACACACACGAAGGTAGTCAGGGCTGGGCCGACCACACAGCAGGCCAGGCAAATCCTGCTGTGCCAACAGGCTCAGCTGACACCCGGGAAAAGTGGATGAGCATGGAAAGACAATGCCTGGCCTTGGGGGTGTGCCTCTCCCTGTGCTGACGCCAGTGTGAGCGGCCCAAGGAGGACAGCTCTAGGTCCCTGCTGACCTCTGGGGCCTCTTCCTCACCCGAGGTTCCTGCCCTCTGGGCTTGAACATACCTCAGCCCTGGTGGTGATTATTAGAACATAGTGACAGAATAAATACAGTTTTAGTGAAAGGAGAAGAGTTTCTCTTGCGGGGGTAAGGAGGTGGGGCGTGGCAGGGCCCATCCAGAAAATCTAACTTCTGCCTTTTTAAGCCAGGGTTGTTGTTAGCTGCTGTCTTAGTTTGCTAGAGCTGCTGTAACAGAAATACCACAGTGGGTGGTTTTCAAGAACAAAATTTTATTTTTTTGTCGTTTGGGAAGCTAGAAGACCAAATTCAGGGCAAGGGGGGAATATCCTTGTTTCGGCTTCGATAGCTCCGTGTTTCTCAGTTTCTTGGGAGATCTCCAGGAGGCATCTATCTTCCCCCATTTGTGCTTGATTCTCTCTAGCCTAATATGCTCTTTTTACATCTCATAGGTGGTTAGGTTTAAGGCACACTCTACACTGATATGGTCTCATTAACATAACTAAGAAAACCCCATTCCCAAATGGGATTATATCCATGGGTATAGGGGTTAGGATTCCAACACATATTTGGGGGGACACAATTCAATCCCTAACAGCTACTGATGCATGGCACAATGAAACGAAACTGTTGCCCAGTCCTGCACCATCCTCACGATCAGTTGTAGGTTGGACAATGTTCTGTGGAGATCCATAGAGTTTTCACTGGCTGATTTTTCAGAAGTAGATCCCCAGGCCTTTCTTTCTAATCTATCTCAGTGTAGAAGCTCCACTGAAACCTATCCATCACAGGTGACCCTGCTGGTATTTGAAATACCAGTGGCATAGCTGCCAGCATCACGGCAACACACAAGCCACCACAGTACAACAGACTGACAGATGGGTGGTGGTCTTCATCTTTACCCTGAGGGTTAGGCAGTCTCTACCTCATGGAGTCATCGTGAGGGAGTCAATAACACGTTGGATACACAGCAATCACACACACACACACACACACACACACACGCCCCCACGCACCCACACTGTGAATAGTTTTTAACAATCATAGCTTTCAGGCCATCAGAGCCAGCAGGGTCCGGACCAGTCACCTAGTCCTGACAAGGAAAAGATGGCCCCAGGGGAGGCCGCCCTCAGGGCTCCTGGCAGAGCAGACAGCACTCGGCCTCCTCCCTCCTCACAGAGCGCTCAGGACACTGCATACCCTCATGTGTTTTCTTCATTACACCCGTTAATTAACAATGTCAGGAAAGACTGTTTTCTTTAATCTATCAGTCTCTTATTGCAGGAAGGAAACAATTTTAAAATGGCATCTAGAAATGGCCACTTAGGGTAGGTGGGAACATAGAGACATAATGATTCTCAGCCCCCACTTCCCCACCCACATTTCTGTGAGGGGTTTTTTGAGGTGTGTGTGTGTGTGTGTGTGTGTGTTTAGAGACAAATAAGTCTGAGTCACAATTTAAATCTAAGGAAGGGAATTTTCAAGCAACTCTTTTCAGCTCCAAATCTGTGGGCCCAACCAACTTGGGCCATCTATTTACTTTGTTATTCAGTTGCTGGCCTGAGAGATGAAATATGGGATTAGAGAGAGGGAGGAAAAAACCACCATGTGTAAAGAAATGAGGAACAAAATCTCCCATCCAAACAAAAACAAGTAGGTCTGGCCATGACTTCCTCTTCCTCAGCTGCCCTGTCGCCTCACCTCACTTCAGCTGAAGTAAACACACGGGCGAGGAAAAGGCAAGACTCACAGAACGCTGTGCTTCCCCACACACGGCTGGTTCCTGGAGGGGACGCAGCATTTCCCAGCCTCAGCTAAGTGGCCAGATGTTTTCCTCATTAAGAGTTTCCTAGGGCAGAAATGATGCTTGCCTATTTAATGCTCTAGTAGGTCAGGAATCGTTTTTCGAGGCCTGGGAACTGTCTACTCTCAATTGCCTTGAGAGATGATACTCTTAACATGTACTGTATCTAGTACATAGCATCATCTCTGAAACACTCTTGCCAAGAATGCTCGCCCTGAATCCAACCTCACTGCTAGACCAACTTTCCGTTTACAGGAAATACCGAAGGTAGAGAAAGAAGCTAAGCGACACCAGCAAGAAACAATCACATAAATCCAGAATATGGGACATTCTCCCTGACAACTGTTCTGGACTCTTCAGTCTCATGAGACTTAAAAAAAAAAAAAAAAGGTAAGAGGTACTGTTCTGGACCAAAAAAGATCAGAAACACTACTACTAAATGCAGTGTGTAAACCAAGATTACACACCAGTTGCCAACCCCATGTGTGTCAGAGTAGAACTGTGCCCCATACGGTTTTTAATGGCTGATTTTTCAGAAGAAGATCACCAGGCCTTTCTTCTTAAGCATCTCTGGGTGACTCAAACCTCCAGCTTTCAGTTAGTAGCTGAGCATGTCACCCATTCGCATCACCCAGCGACTCCAAACCAAGATTAAAAAACCAAAAAACCAAACCTGGTACCGTTGAATCAATTCTGACTTATGGCGACCCCATGTGTTACAGAGTGAACTGCTCCATAGGATTTTCTTGGCTGCAATCTTTACAGAAGCAGATTGCCAGGCCTTTCTTCCTCGGAGACGTGGAGTGGGTTCAAGCCACCAACCTTTAGGTTAGCAGCTGATCTTAAACTGCTTGTGCCACCCAGGCCAAACCAAGATTAGACCCTGCTTAAAACAACATCAAAACAGCTGTAACTAAGATTCTTGTAGAAATTGGGAAAATGTGAATCTGAACTGGATATTAGATTATGGAATCACCATTATTTTCTTAGGCATTGTATTGGTACTGTGGTTATCTCAGAGAATGTCCTTACTCTTGGATGCAGGCAGGCTGAAGTATTTAGGGATGAAGTGTCCAACTCATAGTGACCCTATAGGACAGAGTAGAACTGCCCCATAGGGTTCCCAGGGAGCGGCTGGTGGATTTGAACTGGCGACATTCTGGTTAGCAGCCGTAGCTTGCCATAGCTCCTAACTCTTAACCACTGTGCCACCAGGGCTCCATAAAGTTACAATAGCCTTATAAAATTAAGTAAGAACTACTCACTCTTTTTTCTAGAGCCTTTTGTTTGATTGAGATTATCTGTGTGTTAGAGCCAATCTGTAAAATCGTTTAGGCCTGAGGCTTCTATTGTGGTAAAATTTGAACTATACTCTCTATTTAAAGTTTCCTTGCCTATTCAGGTTTCTTTCTACTCCTTTTTTGAGTCAGCTTTGTCAAATTTTTTCTTGAAAATATTCTATTTGACTTAGGTTTTCAAACATATCCACATTTACAGCATTTTCTTATTAAATTTGTAGTCTCTGTAGCTATGTCTTAGTTTTATTCATAATATTTTTATTTGTGCATCATGCCATCCTCTGTTTTTTTAACCAATTTTGCCACAGGTTTGACCAGTCTCTTCAAAGAATCATCGACTTCGTTTTTATTCTTTCTATTCAATCTTTTTATTGTATTATTTTCTGCTCTGATTTTGTGTGTATGTTTGTACTTTAGATGAAGGTTTACAGAACAAATAGTTTCTCATTAAACAGTTAGTACACATATTGTTTTATGACAATGGTTAACAACCCCATGACATGTCAACACTGTCCCTTCTCAACCTTGGGTTTCCTATTACCAGCTTTCCTGTCCCCTCCTGTCTTCTAGTTCTTGTCCCTGGACTGTTGTGCCCCATTAGTCTCATTTTGTTTTATTGGCCTGTCTTAGTCATCTAGTGCTGCTACAACAGAAATACCACAAGTGGATGGTTTTAATGAAGAGAAGTTTATTTCCTCACAGTTGAAGTAGGCTAAAAGTCCAAATTCAGGGCATCAGCTCCAGGGGAAGACTTTTTCTCTCTGTCGGCCTTCTTCTCTTCAGTGTTCCCCCGGACTAGGAGCATCTCTGCACAGGGACCCCGGTCCAAAGGATGCGCTCTGCTCCTGGCACTGCTTTCTTGATGGTATGAGGTCCCCCTGTCTCACTGCTCACTACTGTCTTTTATATCTCAAGAGATTGCCTCAGGACACAATCCAGTCTTGTAGATCCAGTCCTGCCTTACTAACACAACTGCCACCCATCTTCCCTCATTAACATCATAGAGGCAGGATTTACAACATATAGGAAAATCACACAGTACCAGGAATCATGGCCCAACCAAAGTGATATACACATTTTTGGGGGGACATAATTCAAACCATGACAGGTCCTGTCTAATCTTTGGCTGAACGGTGAACCTCGGGAGTGACTTCATTACTGAGCTAAAAGGGTGTCTGGGGGCCGTACTCTTGGGGTTTCTCCAGTCTCTGTCAGGCCAGTAAGTCTGGTCTTCTTTTGCATCTCCTCTGATTTTTAATATTTCCTTCTTTCTGCTATGTTTGGTTTTACTCTTTTTTCTCTAACATCTTGAGTTAAGAAATAATAATATCCTGTCTTAAGGTTACAGTTTTTCTTCTGTGTACCAGTCTAGCAGCCCTCTACGAATTTTGTTATGTAGTATTTTCATTATTACTAAATTTTAAGTATTTCTAAAATCTATTATAATTTCTTCGATACATTATTTAGAAATAACAGTGTTCTGAATTTTTTGCATAGGGAGTCTTAGAAGCTATTTTTCCGTTTCATTTTGATTACTAAATAAGTGATTGTCCCTGTGTTGACAACATCCTTAACTAAGCTAGTAAGTTTTTAAAATTGCTAAAAATTAGCCACTTTGTCTAATAATCTAATTAAAAAATTGCTCCCCTCCACCACCACTAGCAGCAGTGACATTGTGTTTTATATTTTTTATCAATTGCAAAGCAAAAAGGAAAAACCAATCTCCTGTAATATGCAATGTTCATTATAAACCCTAAATAAATTGTTGGTTCCTGAAAAATGAAATCTGGGGAAAGAAAAATAAAGACAGAGAAAACCAAAAGAATAAAAATAAAGAAAAACTATTTTTTTAATTAATTTTTTTATTAGTTGAGGAAATTTTATTCTAATTAGAAGCTATGCATTCTACTTTGTCTTCTGAAAAGCATAATGGATAAAATATTGCCAGGATGTGTACACTAAAACCAAAATCCATTGCCATCCAGTTGATTTCAACTCACAGCAACTGTATAGGACAGAGCAGAACAGCCAATAGGGCTTCCAAGGCTGTAACCTCTACAGAAGCAGACCACCACATCTTTCTCCCACAGAGCAGCTGATGGGTTTGAACCACCAGCACTTTGGTTAGCAGCTGAGCTTTTAACCAGTGTGTCACCAGGGCTCCTTGGCATGTGTATACATATGACAAAGTTGGTTCTAAAGAAAAAAGGAAACAAGAGCAGGGTAAAAGCAAAATGAAGGGTAGTGGTGACTTCTCAGGGGAGAGGCAGGGAGGAGCAGAAGTGTAAATGCAAGTCGTCACTATTCTGGCTCTTGGGTTGTGTGGAGGCTTCACGGATGTAACACGGCGTTCACAAATGAACAAATGAAATGAATGAGAACCAAGCACGGACATGACGGTAGCTGAAAATTCAAGTAAAATAAAATACTGGCCAGTTCCTGTATTTGGTTATGTGAATGATGAGAAAATGATCTCACGTCAGAGTCTTCAGCCTTCTGGACACTGAAATAAAACAACTACACTTATTATGGGATGTTTCCATTTATCCATTTATTCATTCATTCCATAACCTGCTATGTGCCAGATACATAGGTACACACACATATATTTTATGTCAAGTGCTGTGAAGAAAAACAAAGGGGCTTGGGAGCAGTGGGTGCAACCTTTTGCCCTAGGGACTGGTGAGAGCTCTCTTCCAAGGTGCCCTCTGAGTGGAGACAGGAAGGAGCTAGCAAAGAGCCATGTGAACAGGCAGAGCAGTAGTAAGGACTGGAAAGTTTCCGAGGCAGGACAGCGCTTATGGGTCCAGGGAACAGCAAGAGGCCAGAACAGGTCAAGTGAAGACACAGGGGAGATGGAGGTCAGACAGGGTTAACGATGGTAAGCACTTCAGATTTGGTGTATTGAAAACAATCAGCTGGTTTTGGACAGGAAGCGGTATACCTGATTTGTACTTTTCAAGATTAACAACTGAGTGCTGGTCTTGAAAAAGTGACCAAACCGGTTGCCATCAAGTCAACTCTGACTCATGGCAACCCCATGTGTCAGAGTAGAACTGAACTGTGCTCCATAAGGTTTTCTTTCTTTTTTTTTTTTTTTTTAATTGTGCTTTAGGTGAAAGTTTACAGCTCAAGTTAGTTTCTCATACAAAAATTTATACACATACTGTTATGTCCCTAGCTGCAATTCCTATAATGTGACAGCACACTCCCCCTTTCCACCCTGAGTTTCCTGTGTCCATTCAACCAGCTCCTATCCCTTTCTGCCTTCTCATCCTGCCTCTGGACAGGAGCTGCCCATTTAGTCTCGCGTATCTACTTGAACTAAAAAGCACACTCTTCACGAGTATTATTTTATGTTTTATAGTCCAGTCTAATCTTTGTCTGAAGAGTTGGCTTCAGGAATGGTTTTAGTTCTAGGTTAACTGAGATTCTGGGGTCATGTCTTCTGGGGTTCCTTCAGTCTCAATCAGACCATTAAATCTGATCTTTTTACGTGAACTTGAGTTCTGCACCACACTTTTCTCTTGCTCCATCTGGGACTCTCTGTTGTGTTCCCTGTCAGGCTGGACATTGGTTGTAGCTAGGCACCATCTAGTTCTCTGTTCTCAGGCTGATAGAGTCTTTGGTTTATGTGGCCCCTTTTGTCTCTTGGGCTAATAGTTTCCTTGTGTCTTTGATGCTCTTCATTCTCCTTTGCTCCAGGTAGGTTGGGACCAAATGATGCATCTTAGATGGCTGCTCATTAGCTTTTAAGACCCCAGATGCCACTCCCCAAAGTGGGATGCAGAAAATTTTCTTAATAAATTTTGCTTTGCCAATTGTCCTAGATGTCTCCCAAAACCATGGTCCCCAGACCCCCACCCCTGCTACTCTGTCCCTCGAAGTGTTTGGTTGTATTCAGGAAACTTCTTAGCTTGGGTTTAGTCCAGTTGTGCTGACTTCCCCTGTAGTGTGTGTTGTCCTTCCCTTCACCTAAGATAATTCTTGTCTACTATCTAGTTAGTGAATACCCCTCTCCCTCCCTCCCCACCCTCATAACCATCAAAGAATGTTTTCTTCTGTGTTTAAACCTTTTCTTGAGGTCTTATGATAGTGGTCTTATACAATATTTGTCCTTTTGCGACTGACTAATATCATTCAGCATAATGCCTTCCAGGTTCCTCCATGTTATAAGACATTTCACGGATTCATCATTGTTCTTTATCGTTGCGTAGTATTCCATTGTGTGAATATACCATAATTTGTTTATCCATTCATCCGTTGATAGGCACCTAGGTTGTTTCCATCTTTTTGCTATTGTGAACAGTGCTGCAGTGAACATGGGTGTGCATATATCTGTGTGATGGCTCTTATTTCTCTAGGATATATTTCAAGGAGCGGGATTGCAGGATCGTATGGTACTTCTATTTCCAGGTTTTTAAGTAAGTGCCAAATTGATTTCCAAAGTGGTTGTACCATTTTATATTCCCAACAACAGTGTATAAGTGTTCCAGTCTCTCCACAACCTCTCCAACATTATTCCATAGGGTTTTCAATGGCTGATTTTTCAGAAGTAGATCGCCAAGCCTTTCTTCCAAGCTTCTGGGTGGACTCGAACCTTCAATCTTTCAGTTAGCAGTCAAGTGTGCTAACCATCTGCACCACCCAAGGACTTCTGAAAAAAGTGAATCAGAACATTACACTCATGAAGGCAGGGGTGATATTCAAAATACAGAGCAACTTGCAAGACAAGAGTGCTGTCCAGGCAGAGCAAATGCTGGTTCTCGAACAAGGCCAGGGGCCTGAGCACCCTTACTAGGGCAGGCATCTGATCCTCTTGGATCTGGATGAGGTCTCCCAGGTCGAGGAGAGCTGGGGCAGGAAGCATTGGAGGACTCAGGGGAGTGCCTATTTACCCACCTGTAGGGAAGTATTTTAATACTTTAACAAAAGAATGGATAAAAACACAGCTGTGTAAAGACATAATGAATATAAATAAGAACAAAGCATGTCTCTACTGAACTCTGTAATTCAGCCAAGATTGACCTGGAAGTTTAAGGTAACTAATCAGGGTCATCAATGAGCAATTCTACTTCTTCTACAGCTCCCTTCATCCATGAGCAATACAAGAATTGTCCATCCACCCATCCATCCAGCTTATGCATACAATCAACATTTTCTGAGCTCCTAGCATGTGCCAAATACTGTGTTAGTGCTGCAGCTGTATCAGTGAACAAGACAGGCAAGGTCATAGATCTCATGAGATGCGCATTTTAATGCAGACAGACAATAAACAAACAGGCATAAAGCAAATTTCAGCCTGAAAAAATAAAAGCTCTTAGTGAGATAGTGACTGGGAAACAGGGTGGATACATTAGATTCAGGAAAGAAATAAGGAAGAAAAAGACAAGATCAAAGAACTGGTTACTGCTGCATTCCCAGGCCCCAGAGAAGTGCCCACACATGGAAGATGCTTAATAGATATTGGATGAAAGAAAAAAAGAATGCTGTGGAATATTACTGTATTTTTATGCAGATAGCACGCGTCTTCTACATTTGTTTGCCAACCGCTCCCTCCCCCCATGAGGTATTTCTGTAAGCACTGCTATGCCAGTTTTTTTTTATTGGCAAACAAACATAGAAGGTTCACATTATTTGCGTAAAAATATGGTATTCAGCCATTAACAGGAATCAGGGATATTCAGACCACCCGTCTGTCAGTTTATCATACTGTAGTGGCTTTTGTGTTGCTATGATGCTGGAAGCTATGCCACTGGTATTTCAAATACCAGCAGGGTCACCACAGTGGACAGGTTTCAATGGAGCTTGTAAACTAAGACAAACTAGGAAGAAAGGCCTGGTGATCTACTTCTGAAAATTAGCCAATAAACCCTCTATGGATCACAAGAGATATAATATGGATACTGTCCAATATAATGCTGGAAAGTAAGCCCCCTAGGTTGGAAGGCACTCAAAATACACAATGGCCACAACACGGGACTCAAGCATATCAATGATCATGAAGATGGTTGGTGTAGGATCAAGCAACGTTTCATTATGTTTTACATGGGGTCGCCATGAGCAGGGGCCGACTCAAGGGCCACTGACAACAAAAATAACACGTGGTAACATGAAAGGGTGCCTAAGAGTATAGACAAGTTAGCTGCAGAGAGATCATTCTTGTCAAAACAAACCATATACATATATAGATGCATAGAGAAAGAGCTGGAAGAATCCCCACTACATGGTTAACACTGGGAGGGGAGGAGAAGGGGGCTTGCACTTTTTACTTAATAATACTTCCTTATTGTTTACATTTTAAGGGTACAACTCATTTTGAAATAAAACGGACTTTTCAAAAGATGCACACATTGATTATTTGCATCAGGAAAGGTGACCTGGACATGGAATGTAAATATTGGTGGATAATACCTGTCTTGGGCTGGGATCTCTAGAGAACCAAAACCAGTGAAGAGTGTACAGACTCCTGGAACCATGAATCCTGGCTATGGGAAAAACAGCACCATATATTGGACGCTGGTTTAGAGCATATACAGCCTCTTGGAGAACACTGCCCCAACCCTGCAAAGTACTGCCACCTAGCTGGTGTTGTAATTGTGTCTTTAGGAGGCCATTCCATCATTCTATCAATCCAGCTGCTTCCGGATGATGAGGAACATGGCAAGGCCAGTGAATTCCATGAGCATGGGCCCACTGCTGCACTTCATTTGCTGTGAAGTGAGTCCCTTGATCTGAGGCGATGATGTGTGGGATACCAGACAGTGGATAAGGCATTCTGTGAGTTCACAGATGGTAGTTTTGGCAGAAGCAATGCATACAGGGAAGGCAAATCTGTATCTAGAGTAAGTGTCTATCCAAGTAAGAACAAAACACTATCTTTTCCATGGTGGAAGCAATCCAATGTAATCTACCTGCCACCAAGTTGCTGGCTGATCACCTTGAGGAATGGTGCCAAACTGGGGACTGTGTTCATTTCTGCTGCTGTCATACTGGGCACTCAGCAGCGGCTGTAGCCAAGTCAGCCTTGGTAAGTGGAAGTCCGTGTTGCTAGCCCATTCATAACCTCCATCCCTACCACCATGGCCACTTTGTTCATATCCCATTGGGCAATGACATGAATGGCTGAGAAAAGAGGATGACTGGTTTCCACAGAACACGTCATCCTATCCACTTGATTGTTAAAATCCTCCTCTGCTGAGGTTACACTCTTGTGAGCATTTACATAAGACACACATATCTTCACTTCTTTGGCCCATTCAGATAGGTCTATCTACATACCTCTTCCCCATATTTCCTTGTCTCTAATTTTCCAATCATACTCCTTCCAAGTCCCTGAAAATCCAGCCAAACCATTGGCCACAGCCTATGACTCAGTACAAAATTGCACGTCTGGTTATTTTTCCTTCTAAGCAAAGTGAACAACGAAGTGCACTGCTTGAAGTTCTGCCCACTGGGAAGATTTCCCTTCACTACTGTCCACCAATCTTCTGTCAGTTTGTCCTACTGTGGTGGCTTGCATGTTGCTGTGATGCTGGAAGCTATGCCATTGGTATTTCAAATACCAGCAGGGTCACCCACGGTGGACAGGTTTCAGCGGAGCTTCCAGACTAAGCCTGACTAGGAAGAAGGACCCGGCAGTCTACTTCTGAAAAGACTGGCCAATGAAAACCATATGGCTAGCAGCAGAACATTGTCTGATATAATGCCAGAAGATGAGGCCCTCAGGTGGGAAGGCACTCAAAATATGACTAGAGAAGAACTGCCTCCTCAAAGGAGAGTCAATCTTAATGATATGGATGCAGTAAAGTTTTAGGACCTTTATTTGCTGATGTGGCACAACTCAAAATGAGAAGAAACAGCTGCAAACATCCATTAATAATTGGAATGTAGGATGTAGGAAGTATGAATCTAGGAAAACTGGAAGTCATCAAAAATGAAGTGGAATGCATACAGATTGATATCCTAGGCATTACTGAGCTGAAATGGACTGGTATTGCCCATTTTGAATCAGACAATGATATGGTCTACTCTGCCAGGAATGACAAATTCAGGAGGAATGGCGTCACAGTCATTGTCAAAAAGAACATTTCAAGATCCATCCTGAAGTACAATGCTGTCAGTGATAGGATAATATCCACACACCTACAAGGAAGACCAGATGAGTTGTGGAATGACATCAAGGACATCATACATGAAGAAAGCAAGAGGTCATTTAAAAGGCAGGAAAGAAAGAAAAGACCAAAATGGATGCCAGAAGAGACTCTGAAACTTGCTCTTGAATGTCGAGTAGCTAAAGGGAAAGGAAGAAATGATGAAGTAAAAGAGCCGAACAGAAGATTTCAAAGGATGGCTCGAAAAGACAAAGTAAAATATTATAATGACATGTGCAAAGACTTGGGGATAGAAAACCAAAAGGGAAGAACAGGCTCAGTATTGCTCAAGCTGAAAGACTGAAGAAAAAATTCAAGCCTCGAGTTGCAATACTGAAGGATTCTATGGGGAAAATATTAAACAATGCAGGAAGTATCATAAGAAGATGAAAGGAATACTCAGTCACTATACCAAAAAAGAACAGGTCAACGTTCAACCACTTCAGGAGGTAGCACATGATCAGGAAACGATGGTACTGAAGGAAGAAGTCCAAGTTGCACTGAAGGCACTGGTGAAAAACAAGGCTGTAGGAATTGACAGAACACCAACTGAGATGTTTCAACAAGTGGATGCAGCACTGGAAGTGCTCATTTGTCTATGCCAAGAACTTTGGAAGACAGCTACCTGGCCAACCAACTGGAAGAGATCCATATTTATGCCTATTCCCAAGAAAGGTAATCCAACCAAATGTGGAAATTATTGAACAGTATCATTAATATCACACACAAGTAAACTTTGCTGAAGATCATTCAAAAGTGGTTGCAGCTATACATCGACAGGGAACTGCCAGAAATTCAAGCTGGATTCAGAAGAGGACGTGGAACCAGGGATATCATTGCTGATGTCAGATGGAACCTGGCTGAAAGCAGAGAATACCAGAAAGATGTTTACCTGTGTTTTATTGACTATGCAAAGGCATTCGACTGTGTGAATCATAACAAATTATGGATAACATTGCAAAGAATGGGAATTCCAGAACACTTAATTGTGCTCATGAGGAACCTGTACATAGACCAAGAGGCAGTCATTCAAACAGAACAGGGGGATGCTGTGTGGTTTCAAGTCAGGAAAGGTGTGCGTTAGGGTTGTATACTTTCACCATACATATTCAATCTGTATGCTGAGCAAATAATCCAGAGGCTGGACCATATGAAGAAGAATACAGCATCAAGACTGGAGGAAGACTTGTTAACAATGTGTGTTATGCAGATGACACAACCTTGCTTGCTGAAAATGAAGTGGACTCGAAACACTTACTGATGAAGATCAAAGACTATAGCCTTCAGTATGGATTGCACCTCAACATGAAGAAAACAAAAATCCTCACAACTGGACCAATAAGCAACATTATGATAAACGGAGAAAAGATTGAAGTTGTCAAGGATTTCATTTTACTTGGATCCACGATCAATGCCCATGGAAGCAGCAATCAAGAAATCAAACAATGTATTACACTGGGCAAATGTGCTGCAAAAGAACTCTTTAAAGTGTTAAAAAGCAAAGATGTCACTTTGAGGACTAAGGTGCACTTGACCTAAGCCATGGCATTTTCAATCACCTCATATGCATGCAAAAGCTGGACAATGAATAAGGAAGATGGAAGAATTGATGCCTTTTAACTATGGTGTTGGAGCAGAGTACTGAATATACCCTGGATTGCCAGAAGGATGAACAAAAATCTGTCTTGGAAGAAGTACAGGCAGAATTCTCCTTAGAAGCAAGGATAGTGAGATTTTGTCTCAAGTACTTTGGACATGTTATCAGGAGGAACCAGTCCTGGAGAAGGACATCATGCTTGGTAAAGTGGAGGGTCAGTGAAAAAAAGAGGAAGACCCTCAATGAGATGGATTGACACAGTGGCTGCAAAAATGGGCTCAAGCATAACAATGATTGTGAGGATGGCACAGAACTGGGCAGTGTTTCTTTCTATTGCGCATCGGGTCACTGTGAATTGGAACAGACTTGAACGCACCTAACAACAACAACAGTATCCTTCAGGGAGGTCCCAGAAAAGGGCTGTAGTGCTGAAAGGGTCCACTTTTGAGTGGTGCCTGCATGTCATGCAGAACCATCTGTAAACCAGGCATGAGTATCCTCTTCCTTAGTCAACTGATCATAAGAAACTCCCCATGAGGCCATAGATGTAGACTGGGAAGATGGCAGGGGTCATGGATAGAATTATGTCCCTCAAAAATACCTGTCAACTCGGCTAGGCCATGATTCCCAGTATTGTGTGATTGGACACCAGTCTGTCATCTGATGTGATTTTCCTATGTTCTGTAAATCCTACCTGTATGATGTTAATGAGGTGGGATTAGCAGCAGTTATATTAATGAGGCAGGACTCAATCCACAAGATTATATTGTGTCTTAAGTCAATCTCTTCTGAGATATAAAAGACAGAAGTTAGCAGAAAGACATGGGAACTTCATACCACCAAGACACGAGAGCCAGTGTGTCCTTTGGACCTGGAGTCCCTGCACTGAGAAGCTCCTCAACCAGGGAAGATCAATGACAACTATCTGCTCCCAGAGCCAACAGAGAGAGAAAGCCTTTCTCTGGAGCTGGCACTCTGAATTCGGACTTCTATCCTCCTAGACTGTGAGAGAATAAATTTCTCTCTGTTAAAGCCATCCACTTGTGGTATTTCTGTTAAAGGAGCACTAGATGACTGAGACTACAGGTGATGGGACAGGAGTGGAGACCATGGGCATTTTGGCCACTTCCTCATGCAACTTACTGGTGCCTTCAGGTCCTGCTCAGGCCCAATCTCATACATGCCACTTGCATTTAATGATGGAGAGCTGCTGCACACGTCCAACTTTATGGCTCTGTGGGTCAGACAAAACCCAGTTCATAATGGGCAGCTAAGACCTCATGGTGACTTGGTGGCCCATGTTTAAGCATTCAGTTTCTACTAAGGCCCTGTAACAAGCCAAATACTGTTTCTCAAAAGAAGAGTAGTTATCTGCAGAGGATGGCAGGGCTTTGCTTCAAAATCCTAAGGGACTGTGCTGTGATTCACCAATAGGCGCCTGTCAAAGACTCCAAACAGCATCTCTATCTGCACTGACACTTCAAGCACCACTGGATCAGCTGGATCATATGGCTAAAGGGACAGAGTGCCCTGCACAGCAGCCTGAGCCTGTTTTAGAGCCTTCTCTTGTTCAGGGCCCCACTCAAAACTAGCAGCTTTCCGAGTCACGTGATAAATAAGCTCGAGTAGGAAACCCAAATGAGGGATATGTTGCCTCCAGAATCCAAAGAGGCCCACCAGGCACTGTGCCTCCTTTGTAATTGTAGGAGGGGCCAGGTGTAATAACTTATCCTTCACATTAGAAGGAATATATCTACATGTCCCATACCACTGGACTCCTAGAAATTTACTGAGGTGGTAAGTGCTTGAATTTTTGTGGAATTAATTTCCCGCCCTCTAGCACACAAATGTTTTACCAATAAATCCAGAGTCACTGACACTTCTTCCTTACTAGGTCCAATCAGCATAATGCCATCAACGTTATGGACCAGTGTGACATGTTGTGGAAAGGAAAGCCAATCAAGTTCCCTGTGGACTAAATTATGACAAAGAGCTAGGGAGTTGATATACCTCTGAGGTAGAATAGAGAAGGTGTATTGCTGATCTTGCCAGCTGAAGGCAAACTGCTTCTGGTATTCCCTTGAAACCTGAATCAAGAAAAAGTCATTGGGTGGGGCCAAGATGGCAGACTACTCAGATGCATTTGTGTCCCTCTTACAACAAAGACCCAAAAAACAAGTGAATCAATTATATACGACAATCTAGGAGCTCTGAACATCAAAGGCAAAGTTGAGGAATCAGACTGAGTGGTAAGGGGAGAGAGAGATGGTACGGAAGCAGTGAGGAGTTGTTAGACCTGAACCAGTGGGAGCCGGCACCCTTCAGGCTGGATAGACTGGCGTGTGCAGCGAGGCAAACAGTGGCACTCGAGAAGTGTTTTACACATTGGGAGAGACTGAGCGGCGGAGAGTCTACTCACGCCTCCAGCACCAGTGAAAAGTGGTGCTCAACTGGCTAAAGATAAGTACATACGTCTGACTTACTATGTGGATCAAAATACACTGCTTTTGGGAAAAACCTCTCTCCCATTTACCTGCCCACTTCCTGCCCTGCACTGGGTCATGGGCTGGCTTCAGCGATTGCTAAATACCGTAGACAGGAAGTGGGACCCGTCACGTGCCTGAGTCATTCTCCCGGCCTTGGAGAGGTAAAAAATTAACAAACAGGAAAAAATAATCTACCAGCTCCTCTAAGCCAGGAAATCAGGGTAGGCACAGCTCCTTTGCCTAGGCACAGGCATAAGGGGTCCACAGACTTTGAATGCCTGTCTCCTCTGCATAGACCTGTGTGGGCCCATTTCAACAGTGTAGACCCTCATTACCATGGTACAACAGGGTATATACCTGGAGCCTAACTTCAACTGTATCAGCCATATGGTGACATGGCAGGTTCGTGACATTTGACACTGCTCTGTCCATTAAGCAGGGTCCTCCCCTACCCACAACAGGGGCCTGATGACTGGTGGCTCCACCCACACCACCTAGCCACCTGCAACAGGGGTCCAAGAATAAGTGGTGCCTCCCAGTCCTCACAGCCAACAGCACTGGGTGCTCATAGTCTGGCTGCAAAACCCATCCACCTATGCTCTCTAGAGAACAGGGACATACTTTCCTCCCAGACAATCAGGGGCAGCCACCAGCCCCCTGCCTTGCTCAGCATGTGACCCCCTACTGCAGCCAGATACCTGTGCCTACTCCAATCACCCCTGCCCGTCTAGGATGGTAGGTGAGAGCCTGCACCACACACTTGGTGACTGACTACCTGGACACCTAAGCTGAATCCTTACAAGAAAAGTAAACAGATTCCTGGGCTCACATACCTAGTAACAGATCTAACCACCTGGTGACAGGACATTAGAGCTTCAAAGGCACCAATAATCAAACCAGCTCACATGAGCAGCCTATTTGGGCATCTCAAAACAAAACAAAACAAGAAACTAGGATACAGTAAGCAAACATAAAATAAATAAATATAATAACTTACTGATGGCTCGGAGATAACAGTCAATATCAATCACATAAAGAGGCAGACCATGATGGCTTCAGCAAGCTCCCAAAACAAAGAATCAAGAAATTTTCCAGAGGAAGAGAATTTCTTGGAATTACTGGAGGTAGAATACAAAAGATTAATATACTGAACTCTTCAAGAATCAGGAAGGAGATTAGGCAAAATGCAGTACAAGTTAAGGAACACACAGACAAAGCAATAGAGGAACTTAAGAAGATTAGAGAAGAGCATAATGACAAATTTAACAGGCTGCAAGAAGCCATAGAGAGACAGCAATCAGAAATCCAGAAGATAATAAAATTTCAGAATTAGACAACTCAACAGAAAGTCATAGGAGCAGAAGTGAGGCAATGGAAGTCAGAATTGGTGAGACTGAAGATAAAGCACTTGAAACCAACTTATCTGAGGAAAAATCAGATAAAAGAATTTTTAAAAAATGAAGAAACCCTAAGAATTATGTGGGACTCTATCAAGAGGAATAACCTACAAGTGATTGGAGTACCAGAACGGGCGGGATAACAGAAAATACAGAGAGAACTGTTGAAGATTGTTGGCAGAAAACTTCCATGATCTTGTGAAAGATGAAAAGATATCTATCCAAGATGCTCATCAAACCCCACACAAAGTAGATCCCAAAAGAAAGTCACCAAGGCATATTATAATCAAACTTGCCAAAACCAAAGATAAAGAAGAGAATTTTATGAGTGGCTACAGATAAACGAAAAGTCATCTACAAAGAAGAGTCAATAAGACTAAACTCAGACTACTCAGCAGAAACCGTGCAGGCAAGAAGGCAACGGGATGACATATATAAAGCCTTGAGGGAAAAAAATTGCCAGCCAAGAACTATATATCCAGCAAAACTGTCTCTCAAATATGATGGAAAAATTAGGACCTTTCCAGATAAACAGAAGTTTACGGAATCTGCAAAAACAAAATCAAAATTACAAGAAATACTAAAGGGAGCCCTCCGGTTAGAAATCAGTAACATCAGGTAAAACCCAAGACTAGAACAAGGACAGAGCAACAGATATCAACCCAGATAGGAAAGTCACAAAAATAAATCAAAGCTAAAACACTGAAAACAGGAAATCAGAGATGTCAATATGTAAAAGATAACAACATTAAAACAGAAAAGAGGGACTAAAAAACGTAGTCATATGCCATTCACATGGACAGGAGGTCAAGGTGATATAAAGAAATAAAAGATTGCTTTAAACTTAGAAAAATAGGGGTAAATATTTAAGGTAACCACAAAGGAAATTAACAATCCTACACATCAAAATAAAAAACAAGAAAAACATAAAGACTCAGCAAATACAAAATCAACAACAATGAAAAAGATGAAAAGAAAATACACAAAGAAAAACGATTCAGCTCAGGAAGTTAAGTGGAACAAAGAAACTGTCAACAACACACACAAAAAGACATCAAAATGGCAACACTAAACTCATACCTATCAATAATTACGCTGAATGTAAATGGACTAAATGCACCAATAAAGAGACAGACAGTGGCAGGGTGGGTAAAAAAACACAATCTGTCTATATGCTGCCTACAAGAGACACACCTTAGACTTAAAGACACAAACAAACTAATCCTCAAATGATGGAAAAAAATATATCAAGCAAACAACACTCAGAAAACAGCAGGAGTGGCAATATTAATCTCTGACAAAATAGACTTTAAAGTAAAATCCACCACAAAGGATAAGGAAGGACACTATATAATGATTAAAAGGTCAATACATCAGGAGGACATAATCATAATAAATATTTACGTGCCCAATGACAGGGCTCCAAAATACACAAAACAAACTCTAATAGCACTGAAAAGAGAGAGAGAGACAGCTCCACAATAATAATAGGAATCTTCAACACACCACTTTCAGTGAAGGACAGAACATCCAGAAAGAAGCTCAATAAAGACATGTGTCTTAGTTATCCAGAGCTGCTATAACAGAAATACCACAAGTGGATGGCTTTAACAAAGAGAAATGCATTTTCTCACAGTCTAGTAGGCTAGAAGTCCAAATTCAGGGCGTCAGCTCCAAGGGAAGGCTTTCTCTCTCTGTCAGCTCTGGAAGAAGGTCCTTGTCATCATCAGTCTTACCCCAGACTAGGAGCTTCTTTGCACAGGAACTTCAGGTCCAAAGGATGTGCTCTGCTCCTGGTGCTTCTTTCTTGGTGGTATGAGGTCCCCCACTCTCTGCTTGCTTCCCTTTCCTTTTATCTCTTGTAAGATAAAAGGTAGTGCAGGCCACACCCCAGGGAAACTCCCTTTACATTGGATCTGGGATGTGACCTTAGTAAGTGTGTTATAATCCCACCATAATCCTCTTTAACATAAAATTACAATCACCAAATGGAGGACAACCACACAATACTGGGAATCATGGCACAGTCAAACTGATATACACATTTTTGGAGGGACACAATTCAATCCATGACAACACGGAATATCTAAATGCCACAATCAACCAACTTGATCTCACAGACATATACAGAACACTCCACCCAACAGCAGCCAAGTATATTTTCTTTTCCAATGCACATGGAACATTCTCCAGAACAGACCACATATTAGGCCATAAAGCAAGCCTTAACAGAATCCAAAGCATCAAAATATTACAAGGCATCTTTTCTGAGCATAAAGTCATAAAATCAGAAATCAGTAACAGAAAAAGCAAGGAAAAAGAAATCAAACACATAGAAACTGAACAACATCTTGCTCAAAAACTACTGGGTTATAGAAGAAATTAAGGATGGTGTCTTAGTCATCTAGCACTGGTATAACAGAAATACCACAAGTGGATGGCTTTAACAAAGAGAAGTTTATTCTCTCACAGTCCAGTCTAATCTTTATCTAAACAGGTAGGCTACAAGTCCAAATTCAGGGCGTTAGCTCCAGAGGAACGCTTTCTCTGTCAGCTCTGGAGGAATGTATGTGTCATCAATCTTCCCTTGGTCTGGCAGCTTCTGTGCTCAGGAACCTCAGGTCCAAAGGACATGCTCTGCTCCTAGCATTGCTTTCTTGGTGATATGAGGTTTCCATGTGTCTCTACTTGATTCTCTCTTTTACATCTCAGAAGAGATTGGCCTAAGACACTATCCAATCTTGTAGACCTCAACAGTATAACTGCTGCTAATCCATTTTATTACATCATAGTGATAGAGTTTACAACACATAAGCAAATCACATCAGATTACTAAATGGTACATAATCATACAATACTGGGAATCATGACCCAGCCAAATTCATACACACATATTTTGGGGACACAATTCAATCTATGACAGATGGAATAAAAAAATTCATAGAATCAAATGAGAATGAAAACACATCCTACCAGAACCTTTGGGACACTGCAAAAGCAGTGCTCAAGGTCAGTTTATAGCAATAAATGCACACATCCAAAAAGAAGAAAGGGCCATAATCAAAACATTAACCTTATAACTCGAACAAGTAGAAAGACAGCAGCATAAGAAGACCTCAGGTGCCAGAAGAAAGGAAACAATTAGTGTAGAATTAAATGAAATAGAGACTAGAAAAACAAATGAAAGAGTTAATAATACCAAAAGCTGGTTGTTTGAAAAGATCAACAAAATTGATAAACCACTGGCCAACTGACAAAAGAAAGACAGGAGAGGAGCAAATAACCCAGAAAAGAAATGAGATGGGTGATATCACAACAGACCCAACTGAAATTAAAAGAATCATAACAGAATACTATGAAAAATTGTACTCTAACAAATTTG
>NW_004443955.1:12555434-12660120 GCF_000243295.1 Trichechus manatus latirostris
AATTATCTTAGGTGAAGGGAAGGACAACACACACTACAGGGGAAGTCAGCACAACTGGACTAAACCAAAGCTAAGAAGTTTCCTGAATACAACAAAATATTTCGAGGGACAGAGTAGCAGGGGCAGGGGTCTGGTGACCATGGTTTCAGGGGACATCTAGGTCAACTGGCATAACAAAATTTATTAAGAAAATATTCTGCACCCACTTTGGTGAGTGGCATCTGTGGTCTTAAAAGCTAGCTAGTGGCCATCTAAGATGCATCAATTGGTCCCAACCCACCTGGGGTAAAGAAGAACGAAGAACACCAAAGACACAAGGAAAATATTAGCCCAAGAGACAGAAAGGGCCACATAAACCAGAGACTCCATCAGCCTGAGACCAGAAGAACTAGATGGTGCCTGGCTACCACCAATGACAGCCCTGACAGGGAACACAACAGAGAGTCCCTGGCGGAGCAGAAGAAAAGTGGGGTGCAGAACTCAAATTCTAGTAAAAAGATCAAACTAATGGTTTGAGACTGGAGGGACCCTGGAAGACATGGTCCCTGGACTCTCTGTTGGCACAGAGCTGAGACCATTCCCGAGGCCACCTCTATAGACAAAGATTAGACTGGACTATGGGATATAAAGTGATACTCGTGAGGAGTGTGCTTCTTAGCTCAAGTAGATACATGAGACTAAATGGGCAGCTCCTGTCTGGAGGTGAGATGAGAAGGCAGAGAAGGTCAGGAGCTGGTTGAATGGACAGGGGAAATCCGGGGTGGAAAGGAGGAGTGTGCTGTCACAGTATAGGAAGAGCAACTAGGATTACATAGCAATGTGTGTACAAATTTTTGTAAGAGAAACTGACTTGAATTGTAAACTTTCACTTAAAGCACAATAAAAAAAAATTGTGAAGGAAAAAAAGAAAAAGTCGTTGGTTATATGAATAGATCACACCAGGTTATTAATTTGCTCAAGCAATGAAACCACAGCTGGAATAACAGCTATAATTGGAGTGACCACCTGGTTAACTTTACGATAATCCACTGTCATTCTCCAAGATCCATCTGTTTTTGCACAGGCCAAATAGGCGAGCTGAATGGAGATGTGGTGGAAATCACCACCCCTGCATCGTTCATGTCTTTCTTTGATGGTGGCACTAATCTCTGCAATCCTTCCAGGAATGCGGTATTGCTTTTGGTTTACTATTTTCCTAGCTAGCGGGAATTCTAATGGCTTCCACGTGGCTTTTCCTACCATAACAGCCCTTACTCTATTTGTCAGGGATCCAGTGTGGGGGTTCTGCCAGTTCCTGAGTATATCTATTCTGATTATGCATTCTGGAACTGGGGAAATCACTACAAGATGGCTTCGGGGACCCACCGGACCTACAGTGAGATGGACATGAACTGAGACTCCATTAATAAGCTGACCTCTATATGCCCCCACTCTGACTGGTGTGCCACAGTGATGTTTTGGGTCTCCTGAAATTAGTGTCAGTTCAGAGCCAGTATCCAATAATCCCCCAAAAGTCTGATTATTTCTTTTTCCCCAATGAACAGTCACTCTCATAAAAGGCCATAGTTCGCTTTGGGGAAGGCTGGAAGAATGATTAACAGTATACATTTTTGGCAGTGTAGTGGGGTCCTTCCTCAATGGGACCCAGCCTCTTTATTCAAGGTGTTATTGGTCTGTAAACTCGCTCAAGTCTTGGAATTGATTGAGGGGCCTCTCTATTCTGGCAATTTGAGTCAGACTGCTGTTCACTTGACCTAAAATTATCTTGCTTGTACAGATCAATATTTAGTAGATTTCCCATCTATTTCACTCCTAGGGACACCATGACTAAGTAGCCAATGCCATAAGTCCATACAAATCAGACTATTCTGATTATTTCTTTGACTCTGCTGTCCATTATGGTAGACACGCCCATCTTGTCTTTTGTCAATTGAGTGCTGCCACTTGGTCCCTACCACCACGGGGTCCAATCACCCTACTGTAGTTAGGTATCTTAATTCAGTTGAGGCAGTTCCCACTGTCAAATCTGACTTACAGAAAATAATACAGCAGTCTTCAAGGATGCTGGGGTTTCCTTCACAAATTTGTTCCTCACCACTGCGGTAAACGGTGTGCCCTCTGGGCACTCCATGTACAGTTCTGTGGGTCTAACCATATAACTCCAGTTTAACATGCCAATTTCCCTAAGCCTTTTGATACTTTCTTCTACAGTATACCAGGGAAGGTCTGGTTCTTCAGCTTGACTTAGTGTAGGCCACCGCATATTCCATGCTTCAGAGAACCAACCCACTATCAGATCCTTTCCTAACCTCTCAAGCTGAAACATCCAATGAAGAATCTGTGCTTAGTGGGCCCATATCAATAAACTCAGACTGATCCAACTTTATGTTCCTTGCACCATTATCCCATACCCTTAATAGCCATTCCCACACAAATTCCCCAGGATTCTGTTTGTACATATTAGAAAAGCCAAGCAGTTCTTTCGGAGTGTAGTGTACCTCCTTGTGGGTCACACTTTGTACTTTATCTTTTGGACATCAGTGGGGCTTAAGTCTAGTTATAGGTCTAGAAACCAAAATGGGTGGTGGGAGTGGGTCCTGGGAATATTCAGCAATGTCCTGTAAAGCATCTACCCCAGGCAATGACTCAGACACCTGCACCAGTCAATATCTCAGACAAAAGCTCTTCAGACACAGCTGGGTTAATCTCATCAGATGGATGGAGGGGATAATGGTTTTACTGTGGAAGGCGGCTTACCCAAAAAAGATGGAGTAATCTCTTCAGATGAGAGTAACAGGGCTGGTTCTGTTGGCAGGAGTGATTTAATGGAATTTAGGGATTGAGTGTCCCCAGCTTCCTGATTATCTGTGGATATGTCCCCATCCCAAGTTGCAGGGTCCCATTTCTTCCCAATCAATACCCTCACTTTAACTTCAGACACCATTCGAGGTTGGGGATTCAGTTGGCATTGTAATTCAGCCACTATTAGCCACTCTGGGTTTGGTTTTTGGCAACATCAGCTCTGTTATTACAAAAAATAAGGCTTTCTTTCAGGGCACAAGAGGCAAATTTGAGGTCTTTTATGGTGCACTTGAGCTCTAACTCTGAACCCCTGAGCTCATCTCTTTCACCACTTTGTCTAGCAAAACTAGGACCAACCTATCAGCTTCCCTCTACTTCTCATTCTGACAAAATTGTAGAAAATTATCAAACGTGATCACCTAGAGCCTTGCCTCTCACCTATACTTGATATATTTGTCATGATATTTTCATATTAATATTGTCCTCTTTACTACTGGAGGTATAGCCATCAGAGCCTTTAAGACTAGTCAGACTTAAGAACCAATTTAGAAAACTCATCCTTATGATCTTGTTTCTCTAGAATCACTCTTAGTACCAAATGTCATGGACTGGGTTCTTCAGAGAAACAAAACCAGTGAAGCGTATACATACAGACATAGAGAGAGATTTATTTCAAGGAAATGGCTCATGCTATTGTAAAGGTTAGTTAAGTCCCAAGTCCGTGGGTTAGGTGTCAGGCTGGAGGCTTCTCCTGACTCACATAGCTGCAGGGGCTGACGAACCCAAGATCGGCAGGTCAGATAGCAGGTTGCTGGCTCACAGGCTGTGGAGGCTGATGAATCCCAAGACTGGCAGGCAATATGGCAGGCTGCTGGCTCAAGTCCCAAGAACCAGAGGTCAGACGATGATGAGCCGGATACAGGATTCAGAGCAAGCAAGCTAGCCTTGCCAGAACATCCATAAACGTACTGGATGCAGGCCACACCCCCGAGAAAATTCCCCTTACAACTGATTGGCTGATCATATCAGATCACATCATGGAGAATGACTACATCATTACATAACTGCCAAACCACTGAGAATCATGGCCCAGCCAAGTTGACATACAATCTTAACCATCACAATACCCAAGACAAAGTCACTTAACAGGTGATGACTCTTCCAACATTTGGACAGAGGAAGCTCACTCACAGGCAGTGCCACCAGCCAGGCTGATACTTCACCGGGTCTCTTGTGTGTCCAAGGAAATCCACATGTAGAGCGTGTTACTTTTCTGAGGCACACGTTATCTCAGAAGCAAAGGGCAGAAAGTGTAAAAGTAGAGATAAAGGAGAAGAAAAGTATTGCAAGCTTCAAATTACAGCCTTCTGGTGGTGCTGCTGAAATCCCACGCCAGGATGTGGTGGAGTTTATGCAGCAAAATTAGAGACACTGCCTTGATGCACTCTCAATCCAGGGAACTTTCTTAACAGTTTACAACAAAAAGAAGAACCGGAAAGGATGATGCTACTCTTTTTTGTTTTACACCCTAAAGAGACTTGTTTCTCTTTGGGAATATTACAAACCTGAGACAAACGCATCTTGTACCGATGTGGTGGAAATGTAAGAAAACTAAAAAACAAAAAACAAACCAGTTGCCACTGAGTCAACTCTGACTCATGGCGACCCCCTGTGTGTCAGAGGACAACTGTAGTCCACAGGGTTTTCAATGCTTGATTTTTCAGAAGTAAATCGCCAGGACTTTCTTCTGAGGTGCCTCTGGGTGGACTTGAACCTCCAACCTTTTGGTTAGCAGCCAAGCATGTTAATCGTTTGTATCACCCAAGGACTCCAGAAAACGAGCAAGCATACCCTAAATTCTCCCGGGCAGGGTTGGTCCCAGAGCCCCACCATGCACGACTGCACAAAAAACACTGGTAGGTAGGATGCCAGCAGAGGAGATCCTGGGGTGAGGACTCCCTGAGGCCGACAGACAAATCAGGTGACTTGAACTCCTAAAAGACCCTGTCATTTTCAGTGGACTAATGGTGGTGGGAGGGAGAGGTAATCAACATGTATGTGAATCAGCTTTCAAGTATTTAATTTAATTAGACAAGGAGAATGAAGCTTCTTTAAAATTCTTACTTGGTATTAACTTCTGTCACAAAGCAGCCTAGCGTAATTGGTAAAAGCGAAAAAGTGATTATCGAGACTTAAGCTTATTTATCACAGCGGCTGCACTTTTACAAAGTGAGTTTTATAGTTCTAAACCCTCCACCAGAGCAGGCCAGCCCCCAGAGAACGGATTACAGTCTTTTCAGAAACTACTACTACCTCTAATAAGCCACAGTAATAGGGTGGGTGGCTGGGGAGGAGAGCAGATAAACAGCACAATTCATGGCTCACAGCTTGCTCTTTTGCCTGTTCTTGTCCCCTCCTAGCTTATCGAATGTTACAATCATATGGTACAGATGGTGGGAGGTCGAGGTGCCCTTAGCTCGTCTTGTCTAACCTGGGCAAAGGACCTGCCCAGAGTCACACTGTTAGCGGCAATGCCAGGTTTCAACCACAGCCCTGTGATGCTCAAGTCACTGGTCTTTTTTGTCTTTAGCAAGGTCATCAGGAAGAAAATGGAGCAGGATCTTGGAAGCCAAAAGAAGACACGTTCTGCAGCAGCAACTCTTTCTCTCTCTTCTGGGGCCCTTGCTGGTTTTTCAGATTCCCTGGGTGGTGCCAATGGTTAATGCACTTGACTGATAACCAAAAAGTTGGAGGTCCAAGTTCACCCAGGGGCACGTCAGAAGAAAGGCCTGGTGATCTACTTCCAAAAGGTCACAGCCATTGAAAACCCAATGGAGCACAGTTCTACTCTGACACACATTGGTTTGCCATGAGTTGGAGTTGACTTGACGGCAACTGGTTTATTGGTTTCCCATTGTATTAGTAATTGTTGTTCATCTTCTCTCCTCTTCAAGAGTCTCAATATTTGGAAGGCAGGTTCCCCACCTCATTCCTCTCTGATCACCCAGGCTTACAGGAGAACACTGTGTATAGTGACCGAGCACCATTTTGTTCAGTGAAAGAAATAACTCTCCACATTAATAATCAAAGTAACTGACACACTTTAGGAGTCGGTTTCCTCCACTAAAAGAGAGAGAGAGTAAAAGTGAAAGAAGCGTTTGGATGTTTACAATGTGCCGAGATCGGTGCTGGATTCCAAAACTGAGGGAAAAACAGACCCAGCCCACAAAGAACTTACAATCAAGGGAGGCAAGATGCAATTTTTCTTTCCATTTCTATATTTTAAAATATTAAAATAAAGGCACAGAAAAACAATAGCACAAACACCCATGTACTCATGACCTGTACACCTAAATGTTGTCATATTCACTTCACCTCTCCCAACCCAAAACACATAAAACCGATATCATAGTAGGCTAGGAATTGTTTGTAACCCTGGACCACTAGACCAGTAACTCTGTTGCATTTTCCCTTTAGAAATATTTAGTTAGGAGAGCTAGGGGAGATAGGGGCTGGAAATACAGCTGTTGCAGTCCTTCATATACAAAGTCCCGAAATATTTTATTGAGCACCGTTTCATAATCAATGATTTCTGATCCCTCCTCTTCCTTACATCTGGAAAGGGGTGTGGTTGTTAAGAGGCTATGAAACTGACGAAGGGGACAAGGCAGGACAGCAGCAGTGCCCCATCCAGAGACCCTGACCAGGCTTTGGAGCGAGGGGTAGGCTAGACTGGGTCCCCCTCTAGTAAGTTCCCTCAGAACCTTTGGGAACACCAAGGCTATCCTGGCCACATGCGTCCCCACCTGCTTCCCCACCCTCAAGGCCATCTGCCCGTCAGCCACTCCTCATTCATCCCGGTCCAAAAATCGGCAGGAGTGTGTTTGGAGGAGAAACTTTGGACATTACCTTTCAAGTTGTCTGTTTTTGCACTTGATAAATGGGAACTGAGTCTTCGTTTTAGCAGGCAGATTCCATCCAGAGAAGATGGCTCTCACAGTGTGGCTTTTGGATCAGAGGCAGCGGTGGCATCTGATGTGCTGCTACAGTCACCTCCTGTTTTTTTTTAATACTGACAAGCAGAATTTTTTTCTGTAAGCAGGTAACACCCCCTTAGCTCTCAAGAAGTCCAGGCTACATCCAGGGATGGGGAAAGTATCGGTTCTGTACTGTGGTTCCATTTGGGCTGCCCCAGGCTGCATCCAACTGCAAGGCATCACTGCATGGCTCAAATCGTTAAGTGTCCGGCTGCTAATGGAAAGCTTGGAGGTTTGAGTCCACCTGAAGGTGCTCAGAAAGCCTGGTGATCTACTTCCAAAAAAATCAGTCACTGAAAACCCTACGGAGCAATTCTACTCTGACACACATGGGGTTGCTCCAAATTGGAACTGACTTATTGACTTGATGGCAACTGTTTTTTTTGTTTTTTAAACTGGTTATTTGGCAAGGTGTTTTCCCTCTGCTATCAGCACTTGAGGCAATGCTGCTGCTTCCTCTTTCCATCTCGGGATGCTGCTGGCAGGCTGTCTCGTGGGCAGTGCCAAGGCGCGCACACTGGCGGAGGCAGCTGGAGCCATTGTATCTCCCACCCTTGAGCGGGCCAGGGCTGTCATGATTAATGCGTAGCAGACACGCTGTTTACAAGCTGCTAGACAAGGCTGAAGAACAATAACATCAGGACAACAGAACTCCAGGCTACTGGTTTTGTCTGTGCCCAACTTAAATTAAGAAGTTGCAAAAGATAATTGGAGACATAAAGACCTAGACACAGAGTCAGCTTGCAACATGGCAGGGTAGATTTGTATTCTTTGTTAACTTGCCACATACAGAACTATTCATGGCTGGCCCAGCAGATAAGGAGGCTCATTTTATTACATGTAGGTTCTGAGAACCACCAGAACCACTTTTATTCACAAGTCATGGTCAAGTAGGTAGGTGGTTTTTGTAACATCTCATAGTGATTGCTGGATTTTTCTTTCTCTCTTTTGCCATGAAGAACCCAAATACCCTAAAGCAATGGTTTTCCAAGTGTGATCCCCAGTATCTGCATTACCTGGGAACTTGCTAGAAATGAAAATTCTCAGTCCCACTCAGACCTGCTGCATCAGAAGCACTGGGGGTGGAGTGTAGCACTCATTTTAAAAGGCCCTCCAGGGGCTTCTAAAGATGGCAAATTTGAGAACCACTGCCCTAACGCACAGAAGCCCTGGTGGTGCAGAGGTTAAGCACTCGGCTGCTAACCTAAAGGTTGGTGGTTCCAACTCACCCAGTGGCTCTGCAGAGGGTGGTGGGGGAAACCTGGCGATCTGCTCCCATAAAGACTACAGCCTAGAAAACCCTATGGGGCAGTTCTACTCTGTCACATGGGTTCACTATGTGTCAAAATTGACGCGAAGTCCCTTAACAACAACCACCCTAATGTATACAATAACCAGCACCACCGCCATCAGTTGCTGTCCAGTCATGGCGACCCCACGTGTCACAGTAGAACTATGCTCCATAGGGTTTTCAGTGGCTGATTTTTTAGAAGTAGATCACCAGGCCTTTCTTCTGAGGTGCCTCTGGGTGGACTCAACCTACCAAGCTTTCAGTTAGTGTCCTAATTCCACACTCCAGAAACTGTGTACGTTTTGAACTTGGAAAGTGGAAGTCCTTGGCCATGCACAGCTCCCCTCACTCAATTCTATCCGGCTAGTCGCCCCATACCAAGCCTGCTCCTTTCCTCTCCATCATCTCTGCCCCCATGGTGACCCCTTCCGAATACTGCACTATTCTGGTGACCCCATCACAGGCACTCAGTAAATATGGATGAAATGATTCTTTCTAAACTTCCCAGGGTTATGTGAACACAGTAAAGAAGACAGGTGTGGTGCCTGTAAAAGGTATATAAGGAATACCCCATGCAGGGTTAAACTGGGGTTACGTTTGTGTTAGGAGGACAAAGGGACCCCTTTCAGAACATTTATTACATAATTTCCAGGATATATTCAGACTTGAGGAATATCTCAACCTACATACCATGCAAAGATGAGCCTCTACTAAGCCAGCATTTAATATTGTCCATTAAAACAGAAGGCAATTAAAGCACTTTTTAATTAAAAAAATTATTAAATGGAGTAGGAAGTAATGGTATCAGTTAATCTTAGTAGGTTATGGTTTTTTTTTTTTTTGAACCCCCTAATAACTTCCTGAACATCAAGCATTTCCACAAAGCTAGCCAAAGTTACTTAATTACAGGCTTCATGAGTAAGTGCTTCTACAGAATTCTCAAAGGAATCGTCAGAATCCTTGTATAATACAGGGTTTGGATGTTCCACACAGGAGCCTATATACCAGCCCTTTTATCTTAATGCACAAAGATGCCCCAAAGAGAATGCAATGAAGAGATGAACACCACAGGGAGCCAGCCTGGCTCAGGGATGAGGCAACTGTCTGGAGGCTGTGACCTCTGTTGCCTGCACCCCACCTGCCCGGTCCTGGGCCCTGCAGGGTCCTGCTTGGGGTACAGTGGTTCCTGGGCAGCAGAGCACTCTCATGGCGTTGCTACTGCTTCTCCTCAATGCTCCTTCTTCTAAACCCTTTCTGCACAGGGAACCCTGATGGGCGTTGTAACGTGGGAGCCTGCAGGAAGCTGGGCCAAGGACAATGCAGCATTCAGACATCTGAGCAGCAGAGCCTGGCCCCGCATCATCCCAAGCCCTCACCCGTCTATACCCTTGGGGTTATCTTCTCTCTGCTGAAACGTGGTGGTCAGACTCCCTGAGGGCTCTTCTAGCCCAAAATCTCTAATCGTTTTACTCTTTCTCTGCTAAGACCTTTTCACTCAAGACTGTAATGACCCATGTAGAAATATTTAAGTGAGGGGATGAAAAGAGAGGTGGAGGGGAGAGTGGGGAACAAGGGAGCAGACTCTGAGTGGCAGCCTGAGGCAGGGCCAGATGGACACTTGGGGTGACAGGGAGCAGGGGGCAGTGTGTGCACACACCAACATCACCTGATGCAACTCCACAAACAGGGGACTCACGCAAAGCACGTGGGCAGGACCACAGATGGAGACTCTCGCACCTCCTGCCACCCAGCACTGGGCCTGCAGAGCGGACCCAGGCTCAGCTGCTGTCCATGAATCACTTACTGGGCTGTTTCTTAGTATCGATGGGAGTACCGGCCCCTTGGACAGTTTGATCAGGCTGCAGATCAAGGGGTCAATTTGATCAGGCCACAGATCCTCTTCCCAGAAAAAGTAATGTGCATACATGCAACACCTTGCACGTAATTTATAGGGATTTCGAACCCTGAGGAAGACAAGTATACAGGAAGAAGGCAGTGGGTGACCGAGTCACAACAGAGGTCATAAAGCAGGTCTGTGGGAACCCAGGGAAGGGTGAGTAATCCAGTTCAGAGGCCAGGGAAACGTTCCTGGTCAGAAGACGGGAAGGGAGGGGCAAGGTGGGGAAGCCGACTCAACCTCTGTGTCTTCATCTATAGAAACTGTCATCACACCTACCTTGCAGGGGGTGGTGAGACTAAAGAAGAAGAAATGCAAAGTCGCTTAACATGGTAGGTACTCCAACACCTCAAATGTTGGTTCCCTTGCAGTTTTCTTACCTGGCACAGGGCTCTGGCCAGGTCCCTCACTCCAGACATCTGCTAGGCCTGTGGCTACATGCAGGCATTGTTCTAGGTTGCTGGGCCACAAGGCCTGTGGCCCAATTCCTGCCTTCAAGATGCTTCCAGGCAGTGGGTAGAGAGAGACATGCAAACCAGTTTTCCCATTAGACAGAGGGACTCCAGGGCAATCTCTCTAAGTAGGACTTTGCAAGGGACACAGATAGGGCCAAGGACGGGAAGCCAGAGGGAAGGGGCACTCTCACGACTTGAACAGAAGTCTTCAAGCTGTCCCCAGAGGCAGACCTTTCTCTGCTTACCTTGCCACAGAACCACCAGGTAACACTCCTCAGCACAACCACCTCAGCTCCGCCTCCCCTTAACACTGTTTCCTATCCCATTCGAGATGCAAGGAACCCAGTTACTACAAATCCACAGGCCCTTCACACCGAAGTATGCCTGATACAATCTTACCTGGCCTCTCTCAAGAGGCAGCAACAGGCCTGACCTCCCTGGGGAGCGGCAGGGCCGCTGTCTCCTCCCTAACGTTAATTTTGTCAGATCCTCCTCCCTTTTCATCTAAGCTTTCATTTTAAATACTTTCTAAAATCATGTACCTTTGGGGTGGGTGGCAACACTCATTTATCATTTATACATTAAGGGACAGACAGGCCTGTGGACAGATTTAATTAGGGGTACAAGGTGTTCTGAATAGGCTGCTTTCATCCAGCTCCTGGGGCTATGGGTGTAGGACTGTGGCAAAATTCCCCGGCCCTGGGTGAGGCACTGTTCCCCATCCTGAGGGGCTCCAGCGTAAGGATGCTACTGCTACCAACCCTGCCCCAGCCTCCGTTCTAGGCTCCAGGTCCACCCTTGGAGTCTGTCATTGGATCGAAGTGTGTATCCAGCCCTATTCCTCCAGCAAGGCAAGACCCAAGCATGGAGGCCCTAAACCTCATGCCCTAGAAACACCTGCAAGGGGGGCAGAGGGTAGAGACAAAGAACTCAACTTTCAAATCTACCCCTTGTTGGGTTTAACAGGAAGGTGGAAGAATATGGCCGTCTTTTCATTGGCATATCCACTGTGATTTTAACCACAGGACCTTGTGATTTTCTACGGATAGTTTATTTGAGCCAACAGTACCTTGTGGGATACAGCATCATTACCCCAGTCTTTAACATTCTCTAAGTCAGCAACTATACTCGGCCCACTACATTTGAGTCTTTACTTACCAGATAAAGACTTAAACCAAAAAACCAGTTGCTATCAATTAGACTGACTCATGGTGACCCCATGTGTGTTCCATACGATTTTCAGTGACTCTTATGTGATTAGAACTGTACTCCATAGGGTTTTCAGTGGGTGATTTTTCAGATCACCAGGCTTTTCTTTTAAGGTGCCTCTGGGTAGACTCGATTCTTCAACCTGTCAGTTAATAATCAAGTACATTAACCATGATAGTTTAACTGCTTCTTACATAAACTTTAGAAACCTCCAGATAAATAAACGTCCATTTTAACCCTTTCAAGACCCTATTATTTTCTGCTTTGAATTTTTTTTGATGCCATGTGTTTTCATTAATGGAAGCATGCTGAATCACTGAGTGTGTCTGAATTTGTGGTAGGTAGTACGGATTTTTTTTCTTGCCCCCTTTCAGAAGCCTACCCTCAGTCCAGTGGGACAATACACTGTCCTACTAATTCAAACCCCAAAATTCAGAGTTCCACTGGAATCCACTGTGACGTGATCCCATGTAAAATTCTTCTATTTTTCCTACCAGAAACACACACAACTCATACAATACCCTGTAGAAACAGTAACTTGCAACACATGCCTGTTTCTTTTGGTTTCAAACAGTAATTAAGGCCTCTGTCTCACGGCAGCACGCACTGTCATTGGGAAAGCAGCTTCCCAAAAAACCTGACAGCCAGAAAAAGTGTGGGCAACTGTGTATCTCACAGATCATGAAAGGGTTAAAGTATACACCACAATTAGAGAGTTGCTATTTAATACAAGAATATTTATTTTAATTCAAATTTATTTCTAAGACAAAATATCCAATTTCCTCTGCCTAATCTTCCAAGTCTCTTTAAATCTCTATGTATATATATATACTATAAATGGGAGAGATTATTAAAAAGAAAATGTTAAAAGGAGGGTGGTATATCAATCTCTTAGCTGCCAGTAAAAAGAGCTGAAAGGAAAAAAAAGGTTAAGTATGAATGTCACTGGCATTTTGGGGTAGGCGTCTGTATTCAGTTATTCAACTCATCTTGTAAGCGTGCAGTGCAAAGCAAAAACACAACACGATCAGAAGGAATTCTTATTGCCACACTCACAAGGTTGGCAGAGGGCACACGTAGTTCTTAAGTGAGTCCCAGAATCTAAGCTGATTTTTTTCAGTCAGATGATTCAAAAAGGCACAATGGAGGCTAAGATAGAATGCCAAGAAAACATTTCATAGGAAGTGACAGGCAGTGGTATCGGTGTGTGGGTTTTAAATCCAGAAAGTGTGCATAGGAAATCCTAAGCCTTGCCAACTCTTGCCAAAATATTGCCAGAAGCAACTCTTCCATTACTGCTCTGTATACAGTGGGTCAATTTCTGTTCCATGGAACACAAGTGATGCAAGCAAGAGCAGAGCCACTCTCATCCAGGGAGAGTTGAAAGATGGCCAAGAGGTTGAGGAAGCCTGGTTTCTTCTAGCTCCTGTCATTGTTCGTCGCTGTCAATTCCGACTCATGGTGACCCCATGTGTCCAGAGTAGTACTGCTCCATAGGGTTTCCAAGGCTGTGACCTTTTGGAAGATCGCCTCTAGATGGGTTCGAACCACCAACTTTTCAGGTTAGTAGTCCAGCACTTAACTGTTCACCATTACCACCACCCAGGGACTCCTTTCTGGTGCCTACCCTACCAGTAATTAGATGCATGGCCATAGCTGCTAAATCATGTCAATTCTCAATTGCTCAGCTTTCCTACTTGTAAAAGGAAGGATGTGGATTAGATTGATTCATCTGAAAGACAGTGAAGAGCACCCACCACGTGAAAGGCACTGTGTCAGTGGCACTACAGAGAATCAAAATGGGTAAGGAACATGTGGTTCCAGGTATTGCTGACAACAGAAAATAAAGACAGGCTATGCCAGTGCTTTCCTAGCACATAAAAAATGGTAACGTTTGAGCAGTATATGGAAAACCAGGGAAGAGCATGTGGGGGTGGAGGGTCAGGGCCTCCACCTGCCTCAGCTCCCATCTGCTGCTCCGAGACCCCAGGAGAGTGCAGTCAGAGCAGAGCTCTCTCCTTCTCTCTCTCTCTCTCTCACACACACACACACACACACACACATACACACACACACACACAAAAGTGCACAAGCGCGCTGTGTCCTGCCTCTAGGTGGACTGCAGTCAATCCTCTGAGAGGCCCAAAGCACGAGGGGAGCTCAGGGAGGCAGATCCCGAGGGATAAAATTTCTTGCAACCAGAGTTCAGTGGTCTCTGCTTTTGAAGTCTGCCACCTCAGTGCCAATGGAACAACTGATCATGAAGGTTTATTACCCAGTGACTATGATGGGTGGGGTGGAGGGAAGAGACACAGGGAAGAAAGAAGGACCATAAAGTGCAATACTGGCAGGAATGAGAACTACACTTACCTGAGGTTTGGGACTAGGGCATGCTGATACTGTCATCCATTGGCCTCTGCTTTCCTTGCACGTTTGAAAGAACAAAGTTACAGGCTGGTGACCAACAGCCACATGTAGCTAAAGCTCTGGAAAACAGATTCCTGCAGCAAATATTGTTTGAAAGTCAGGCAAGTAAGACCCAGCACCTATCATCAGAGAGCTCAAAGCCTAGTGGACTCACAGCAGATAATGTAAGAACAGCAGCAACAAACCTGGAAAAAATGCTATCTGTTCCTCTCTGATACTACTCAAGATGGAAAATGGACTAATTTACTAGGCGGTCTTCATTTGTTCCTTCCAAAAGAACATTAAGCTGTATTTCTACCCAGGTGAGGCAGTTTGGGAATTCTAAAATCAGTATATGGAAGCAACGTGGTGAGAAGTCTATACTTTCTGTACAAGTGTGTACACCACTAGAGGGCTAAGTGACCAGAATTAAGAGAGAGAACATTTAGAAACCTCTAGAGAAATCTGAAATGGTCGTGAACAGGAAGTCCAAACCTGCATTTTTTTCTGGTTAAGAAAAAGAAAACTGAGCTGTGACCTGACCCAAAACTATCAGAGAGAAAGAAAAGCAACCATTAGCTCAAATGGAGCAGCAAGAGAAATACGGCTCCATTTGCCAGATAAAATAGTAAAGAGGAAAACGGAAGCTCTGCAGGTGGATTACCTAAGCTTCAGTCACACAGGGTCATCTACTCATATAACCAAGTTTCTCAACTTCAACTGAATTCCACCATCCACACGGAGCCACTATTTCACAGAAAAGTGAATCACTTCATTACTGCTGCTTCTTGTTGTTACGTGCTGTTAAGTCAATTTCGACTCATAGCAACCCCATCTGACAGAACAGAACTGCGCCATAGTGTTTCCTAGGCTGTAATCTTTACAAGAGCAGATCACTAAGTCTTTCTCTCGAAGAGCGGTTGGGTGGGTTCTAACTGCCAACATTTCAGTTAGCAGCCAAACACTTAACCACTGCGCCACCATAAAAAATAAACAACAGTGGTATTATTTTAAACTATTTCCTAATTCAAATCAGATTTTGAAACATAAAAAGGGTACTAATGAGTTTTAAAGATACTGGAACAAATTGAGATTTAATTTAAAATATATTTATAATAACCACAATTACATGATTTTTTAAAAAGGTCATATCTGCAGGAGAAGAATGATTGGCTTTAATCTGATCCTTTTATTTCCAGTGGCCCGTGGGTCTTCAGAATGGATAAATAACAGCTTGTGAATGCACAACGGAAACCCAGCCTGAGGTACTCTGGGTACAGCTGAATGAATGAAGCTGAAGGAGTACATCTCAATGCTCCTGTGAAAGATACTCCTTCGGGAAACAAAGGACCGAGCGCCGCAGCCACAGGATTAGGAGCTCAGGGTTCGATGGCCATACTGATGATCTCTTACAGGGCCATAGGCTCATCACTGCCTCAGCCTTTTCAAGTATGATTCAGAATGCTGTCAAGAAACATAGCATTATTCTAGAAGATAAAGAAATATCTATAAAATGCATCATGATCTTCAAGAAATATATGACAAAACATCGAACACTATTTACTAGTGAACAGGGAAAGCCATGGGGTTCAGCAGCACCCATATGCTGACTGAGCCTCTGTTTTGATTACCTAAGAGACCCACTTGGTAAGGACAGAACAGCTAAGTGGTAGAATAAAGAAAAATCATCTTCAGATCCTAAGAATCTACATTGACTCAGACCTAAATCTCAGAATCTGGCAGTGAATGTTTATAAACTTTATTGGTATTTAAGCTAATATAAATTCTAAGATCAAAATTTGTAAAACTTTACTCCTTACACTTTAAAGAACATAGAGTTATATAGAGTTACATCAATATAGGCAGATGACATAAACATATTTTCTTTCATCTTTGATACCCAACTACATGGGATGTGGAAATATTTTATCAAGTAGAGAATCTGCTTTGTCAATAGCCAGTAAACCAGTTTTGTACACTGTCTTTCAGCTGAAAAAACAATACACTACTTACATCATACTGGAAAAGAAATGACCTCAAGATTTCCAAGCAACACAGCAATTTTTCAAATCTGAACTCCCCTGCTGATCATTAGAAATAGCTTCAAATGTCCCATTCCTGGCCTTCATTGATGCCAAAACCTGGATAAGTCTGCAACAAGGATATAACCCCAATATGCAGTTTCTGCACATGGTGCTAAACAGTCTGTCCTCCCTTTCTCTTAACACACCATGATTCATACTAGTTTGCGGTCTCTCTCGAATCAAGCTGTATTTATGTTACATACAGGAGGGGTGAAATTCAAAGTTATTTTGCTTCTAACTCCCGCAAGCTAATAAAAGAACTCAAATTCATTGCTTTGACTGCATTTACTCTTCTGTGTTGAGAACTGATGTGGGCCATACCCTGTCCTCGGTTGAGATGTGCATGTATGAGGCAGGTGGTGCACGCAGCCCAGCGCAGGAGTGCGATGGCATCTGCAGAATACACTAAAAAACTGGAGGCTAAGAACTGGCTCATCGATGACTAAGTGGTGGTGTTTTCTGTATCACACTTTTACACAATTCCCAGAGATCTAAAATGCTGATGAATGAAAGACAGATTTGTTCCCTTTCACAAGCAGCTGGAAATATTAAAATGTTAAGGCAGACTAGAAATAAAACCCAAGTCCAATATGTTTTAAACCAGATTTAAGTTTTTTGTTTTTTTTTAATTCAAACTGACCCAAAACAAAACTTACATTACAAAGGAAGAACAAAATACATTATGATAATAACACACGAGGAGTTACATGAAAGCTAGATTTTGGGCAAACGTCCTCATCCCAATCACATTCTGGGCTAATGAGCAATTTTGCAGAAAGTTAGACTCTCAGTTTCAGATGGTCTGCTCTGATAATTACACTACGCACTCTTGCCTCCTGGAGGTGCATCTGACAAATCACACCAGACTCCCCCTCGCTCCGACGTGCACACTGGCTGCTGCCAGAACACTGAATTCTCCAGTGGAAGTGCCGTTCCAGGCATGACCGATAATGGATTAAAAAACAAAACAGTCGAGTCTTCCAAACTAACAAGCGTGGATTATTATTTTGTAGTAAATAGTTTAGAAATATGGAAATTAAATAATCTAAAAAACACTCTTACTCTGCTGTACATTTATAAACACAAATATTTACAAAAAAAAAAACTTTTCAAAAAATGAGGTTTGCAGTTCATTAATAATCATAATCTTTTGTGAGCCAGTTTCTTTGGTGTATTTGCCAAATATATTTTTTATAAAGGTTTAGCCATAGGCTTAAATAATAAATTTTTAAAAGAAATATAGAAGGATCAATGACAAATTTGGTATGTTCTGAACATTTTAGTCAAGATTCTAGAAAAACCAATCAGTTGATTTTCTGAAAATACTTGTTCTCTCTCTCCTCATTCTGTGACCCCAGAATGCTTCTCTGTCGATCAAACTCAAATCACAGGCCTGCCCATTCATCACTGAATTCCACCAACGACCAGCTTCCAGACATTTTAGAAATTGTTAAATACGATATGTGATTGGGATTTTTATTAACAACAAAAATAAAGCATCCTTTTTTAAGTCTCCAGATAAATCAAACCTCAAACAATAAATAATGAAATTATACACTTCTTCATTAAATAGAAATTTCAATTCCAGGAAGAGCTCTCATAATTTTTTCTGCAAGTCACAGCAGCAAAACAGAACAAAGAATTTACCCTCATCTGATCTTTTTAGTTGGAAGTCCCTGACTCAAGCTCAATGTCTAACTCAGTTTGGAAACCTTTGAATGGTTGGGGAAAGAAAAAAATTTGAAACTAACCGAATAATACACACATGTGCAGAAATAAGCCCTGTGCAAATTTAACATTGTTTCTGCTCAGAGTGCAGGACTCCCAGGTACCCTCCTGTCTCCTCATCTCCCTGGGCCTGGGGTTTTAGGAAGAAGTGACACTCATTTTATTTCTGGATACTACTAATGTGTCATAGCCCTGACCTGGGTATTGTTTAAAGAATGAGGGCACAGTTCTGCTCCTTTCTTCACAAGGCACTCTTACTCAGAGATAACTTTTTAGAGATATTTTTATTGGGAAAAGGACAGACTATCCATTTCTATCAATTAGGCTCAAGTTACAGTTTGGGGATGGTTTTGAAACCAGCCAGACTCTGGGTTGCTGCCTGCAAAAGAGTCCATGGACCACATCAGCAACCTTCCAGATCATCCTTTTCCTGAAGCTGCCCATTCTTCAGACACTTGTGCCCTGCCTTGGCATAGCACACTAGACACTCCAATGCCACAGCTATTCTGTATCCAAGAGGACACACCTTGTACCTGGGAAATGATCACTGCTGGCTCCGGAAACAGGCAAAGCTAGAGTAGACGCCTCTCAGTTCTGGTCTTAGTTATACTTCTCAGTTGAAATAATTTTATGCTTAATGACTTAAAACTAGACATTCAGAGAAGAGAAGCCCTTCATCTTGTAAATGTCTATTAGTAAATGTATTACTGGTGTGGAAATATTTTGACATTTCCCAAAGCACGAAGAACAATACTGGACATTTGAGAAGGTTCTTCTAAAGCTAATGCCAAATCAGGCACAGAACACATTTCCAATAGCACTGTCTTCGATCCCTGATGCCTCTGGAAACTTTTCCATTGTCACAGACACTCTGTCATATCCGTGTTTACCCTGCAAACATATGCCAAATCAACCCAGAAAATAAAATCACTCTCCTGAAGAGTTTCACTGTGTAACCTCAAAACAGATAAGAAATGTTTAATTAGCATACCAGGAATTAACCAGGCTTACAAATGTGCATCCATTAGAAATTTTACTCTTAAAAAAAAATTTTTTTAACTGAGAAGAAAAGAAACACCATGAAAACATCCCAAATTATTTAACTGTTAAAGCCAAATGGTTTAACACTATCTGGGACTATTCTTAGGGAATACTCTACCACCAGGATGTGAAATTTTCTGTCCAAAGTGAAGTAAAAAGCAAAGCTTAAAATGGAAATGGCAAGTGACATACTGTGGTTCTGCAATGACAACTAAAGTCATGGTTCCTATTCTCACGGGCACATCAAAGCTGGCTGTGGAACGACAAACGCCAAAGGAAATAATGGATAAAATACACCAGAAAGAGTATTGCACAGGAGGCACTGTCTGAAAAACAGAATACACTGGCTTTATAAAGTTATCTTCTTTCCCATTATTTTTTAAAAGCACAATTCAGCTAGAGACAGAAGTTGAGACGTAAAGTCTCTGGGTAGTGTACTACGGTTGTTAAAAAAAATAAGTTAAAAACAAGAGCACACCAACAGGAAAGCAGAGGTACTGGATTTATGTTGTCCAACAGCTACATCAATTAGGAAACGAACAGTTTGAAACAGCCAATTTGTACTCATTAAAAATGAATGAGGTGACAGCATCACTTTTGGAATTTCTCAGGGCATCTTCCAATATAACCCAGGGCCCCCTGGGTGAAAATGGGCCTCCAAACATTACTTAACAAGTGCTTTGCTGGTTTAGAATGCACGCCAATAAAACCAGAAATAATTTGGAAAGGATAAGTTCTCCACTCCAATCCTGCTTGTTTCATTTTAGAAAAACAATTTTTCTAAATGCAGTATTGTATACAAAGCTTGGACCTCGTAAACTTGGACCAAGAAACCAGATTAAGACCTTCAAGCGTGTGGTGTGTGTTTATACATATAAAAACCCCTCCCCTACAATGAAAACCAAACAAACAAAAAAACCTAAAAGTGTATACCTGCTTTCTGACTTCACAGCAAATCAGAAATTGCATAGGATATACTTTGTGCAAGGCAAAAAGCCTTTTAAGTATCTGGAATATAACTCCTAATCTCGCTCACAGTTCTGTGAATATCAGATATCATCAAATTTGTGTTTTAAGTAGTCTTTCATGACCTTGGCAATTGGTAGTTCATCAAGTAGCTTTAGGTTTTGAAGGCCTATACACTGTCGAATTTTAATTCGGCACAGGTCCTGCAAGTTTCTGGGCTGCCCTAAAAAGACAGAAAAAAGAAAACGTTACAAAGCTACAAAGCAAATATTTAAGGCGAGCTTTTAGGTTCTGAAAAAAAATTACTTCTCTGGGAAGTGACTTTACATGCAAAGCACTGGACAGACGTCAGCTAAAGGAAGTGGGCTAGGGTACCCTCCTGCGGTATCTCATGTGATCCTTTTCACAACCCTGGGATGGTGGACACTTTCACCTCCATTTCGCCAATGAGGATACTAAGAATCAGAGACTTAAGTAAACTGCTCCGTGTCAGACAATCAAGTAAGGCGTTAGGCTGAGACGGAAGCCAGTTCTTCTGATTCTCAGCTCGGTGTTCTTTCTGCTACGAATCAGGAGAATTGCGCTCTTGTCCTGGCGAGGCCTCTCATATGCTGGGTGAGCATGAGCAAACTGCTGCATTTCTCTGGGCCTCGGTTTCTCCACCTCAAGTGTGAGCTGGACGCTCTCTACTGGGACCCTCCTTTCAGCTCTGTGTTGAGGACGCTGGAGCCTAGGTACGTAACCAATCCTGGGAACTTTCCCAGACTATACCTACCCACCTGCACACCGTGATTCTGGAGGGGGTAACGTCCAGATGAAGGCATCAGGGAGGAGAGAAGCAGGGCAGGGAGAGGGTTGCAAAAGCACCCCAAGCTATTCTGAATCTCTGCCTCTGCAACCTCAAGGCCTGACCACCTGCCAATAAAAACCCTGCTATAACACAAAAAGACAAATTATAAAATCCAATTTCCTTCAACTTTCAAATACTTTGTTTGACCAAAGCAATACAGGTGACCACAAACACAAGCAAAACTGCTCAGTAACTGCGCTTCAACAGAGTTTGGATTCACATAAATTATGACTTCAAATGAAACAGTAATAATAACAAAAGCTAATGTATACTGAATGCTTACTCTGTGCTACGTATTGTTATAAGCTCTTGACACACAGTACTCCTTTAATCCTTTTATGAGGGAAGTACTTTGATCATCATCCCCATTTTACAGATTCCCTGAGCTTCAGAGAGATTACGTAACATGCTCCAAGTCAAAGCAGAACGCCATACACTTCAGCTATTCTCAAACTTCTTGGTCTCAAAACCTCTCTACACTTTTAAAAATTATTGAGGATCCAAAAGAACTTTTGTTTATGTGGCTTACATCTATCAGTATTTAACATACTTGAAATTAAAACTGAGAAATTTTAGAAATAGTTATTAATGCATTTAAAAATAACAAAAATAAATCTACAAGATGTTAACATAAACATATTGTTATGAAAAATAACTATTTTCTCAAAACAAAAAAAAATCAGTGAGAAAAGTGGCATTCTTTCACATTTCTACAAAGCTCTTTAATGTCTGGTTTAATAGAAGATAGTCAAATTCTCTGTATGCTTCTGCGTTCAATCTGTTGTGATAAAATCACAGCACACAGTCTCTGGAAAACTCCACTTACACTCATGAAAGAATGAACGTGAAGAAGTATTATTGTAGCATTATCAGTGTTATTGTGAAAATCATTTTGACCTCACAGAGGCCCTCAAAGGGCCTCAAAGAAATCCAGGCGTCCTCAGACCACACTTGGAGAAACCGCGGCTGTACTGAATACTTTATTCCTTACTTGAATTGTACTCGTTTACAGTGGTCAACATTATTCAAAATTAAGTAATTCTTCTAAATGAAATGGCTCCTTAAAATTCTGCCCTCTGCTCTGTAAGGGCTCTACAAACATGTGCTTTCCAAGAGGGTACTTAATGTGTGGTCTCTTAACAAAATCGCAACAGAAGCTACTGCCTTCCTGGAAATGTCTGGGAACTGGGGGGCGTGTATATCCACAGATGTCTGTACTAGGAGTCACACACGGACATGGCACACACACTTATTGTTTCTTGGTATGGTCACGTCATCTTCAACTTTTGGATCTCTGCATAATGGCACTTTATCAGGGGGACAATGTCAGGTTCCCCACCAGGTACTTGCAGAGCTTCTCTCCTCTGTGGCACTTAATAAGGGCATGAGTTCATGTTTACTTGGAGGTGATGTATCAACGCCCGTCTTCCTCCCTGTATGTTTCATGAGGGCAGGACCACTTCTGGCTCCAGCTGCCAATGTAAATCCAATGCCTGACACAGGACTCAACTAATACTGGCTGAAGAAATGCATAACAGGTTTGTCCTTTAAAGTGTGAAAGAGTCAACTCAACTCATTGCAAAACATAACAATGTCAACAGCAAATCATTTTCTAACCTGTTTCGAATTGTTTTTCACAACTATTTGTCTTAGTCATCTAGTACTGCTCTAACAGAAATACCACAAGTGGATGGTTTTAATAAAGAGAAGTTTATTCTCTCAGTCTAGTAGACTACAAGTCCAAATTCAGGGCGTCAGCTCCAGGGAAAGGGTTTCTCTCTCTGTTGGCCTTCTCATCAATGTTCCCCCGGACTACGAGATTCTCCATGCAGGGACCCCGGAGCCAAAGGACACGCTCTACTCCTGGCACTGCTTTCTTGGTGGTATGAGGTCCCCAACTCTCTGCTTGCTTCCCTTTCATCTCTTGGTGCAGGCCACACCCTAGGGAAACTCCCTTTACATAGGATCAGGGATGTGACCTTAGTAAGGGTGTTACACAATCCCACCCTAATCCTCTTTAACATAAAATTACAATCACAAAATGGAGGACAACCACACAATACTTGGAATCAGGGCCCAGCCAAATTGATACACACATTTTTTGGCAGACACAATTCGATCCGTGACACTATTTAGAGACTATACCTTTCTGAAGAGAGTTTAAGTCATCACTGTCATTTTTCAATAACTGCTTACATTATTTGATCTTCAAATGCAAACCAGAATATGAATGAGATGGGGCTCTTCTTTTTTTAAAGTAAAGAATTTGATTTACTAGATGGCAGGTTCTTTTCTATATAATTCTAATAAAAAGAGCACCTACAATATACTCAGGCAAAAAACAGATGTGGATAAAATTGACATATATAAGTATATATGTATACTTAAATGAAAACATATCATCCAACAAAGTAGTAAAAATGAAATTATTGGAATTTGCTTAGCTAAGGTATAAAAGAAGGCATTGAGACAAAAGGTTACCTACTGGGAGATCTTCTGATACAGCCTCATTTTGGGGCAGACTGTACTCTCTAAAAATGACCACAAGTATCTCTTATACCTCATGCTGTTTTTACAACATGATTGGACACTCCTGTCATTAAGAGACGGGGGTCTACGTTCCCTCCCCTTGAAACTTGGTGGGCTTGTAACTATGGGGAAAACGATGGAAAGCAGTGCTGTAAGACTTCCAAGGCTAGATCATAAAAGGTGATATAGCTTTCACCTGGCTCGCAGGACACTCACTCTTGGAACACAGCCGCCATGCCACAAAGAAGCCCAAGTAGCCTATAGAAAGGAACTGAGGTCACTGCCAACAGTCCTGGCTGAGCTCCCAGCCAAAAGCCGACATACATCAACTTGCCAGCCATCTGAGTGAGCCATTTTGGAAGTGAGGAGCCCCCAGTCAAGCTGCTCCGGATGACACGGTGGAACAGAAATGAGATGTCCCTACTGACCCTTGACCAAACTGCATATATGTGAGTAAAATCATTGACTACTGTTTTAAGCTACTAAATTCTGAAGCATTAGATAACAGAGTGAGATTCTGGGAATTGAAAGTTGGAGTGATACCATAACAAAAATCGAAAATACGTAGCTTCGGCATTGGGACAAGGCAGTACAAGAAGCTAGAAGGACAATAAGAAAACTATGAGCAAAAACCTAAAGGGATTTAAGCCAAGTGTTAAGTGAAGACTAAAGGGTTTTGAAGAGGCTGAAAGTCCTCTGGTGAGGAAAAGAAAGTTGTAAAAATGTTACTAGAAGCTGGAGGAAAGAGGACTCTTTTTATGTAATGGTGGAAGGTTTAGCAACACTGTCACTAGTGGTAATGTGGAAAATAAAAAAGGTCCTAATGACTTCAATGATCTAGTTAAGGAGATTTCCCAGGCAGAATACTGAAAATATCACTGGCTTCTTCTTGTAGTCTATGATGAAATGCAAGATACAACGAACGGTTAAATATAAAAGAGCCAAGACTTCCTGGGTTCAAAAGTAAAACTGTTTTTCATTCCCAGGCAAATGATCCTCAAACTCACAAAAAGACTTCAGGCCAAAGATTAAATCCAGGGTAGACCATAAGACCTTTTGTTAAGACCTCAAAAAGATCTAAGATGGTACCTCATAGAGCCTTCAGACTGACAAAAATCTAAGGACCTTTAGGATCCTCTTCACAGATCTTCATTAAACAGCAAGGCTTTGAAGAATATTAAGGGCATTGTCCCACAGCAGTCTCACAGTGAGCCCAAGGTAGAGAAGGTTTTCTGTCTAATCTGAGTATATTATCAATTGATATGCAAAAAATCTACTAAGTGTTTAAAATCAGCTTTGACTGAAATGAACAGAGAGTACAAAATGCAAAAAGGCTTTTGGATCCTCTAACTTACATGGGCAGAAGCAGGCTGAGAAAACTACTCAAATGCAAACACAGGCTACATATTTATAGAACCAAAATGAGCTACCAACAACTCCCAAGACTGAGCTCTAATCAAGAACTGGCAACATGTGCCTGGCTGGATTTCAGAACCGCTAGGGACCAGTGCCTATTGTGTGCTTCCAATCTCCCCTCTTTTTGAATGGGAACGTCTACAGTGGTTACCCTAAGCCTGTCCCACCACTGTATGCTGGGGTGTGTGTAGGAGACAGAAGTTGCCCCTTTAGTTCACAGCTCTTCCGATTGAGATGAACAGTACCAAAAGAGCTGTTTTTATGGAACTACATCCAAGAAGCATCATCCACATCTGGACCTGATTTAAATGACAAGATCTTGATTGAGCTGATGCCATATTCTGATGAGACTTGGGAGCACTGGATGAGGGCATCAGTTCATTTTACACATGGAAGGGATGCAAGGTGTTGTGGCCAGAGGGTGGACTGTGGTAGATTGTATTTCCCGAAGACGGCCACAACAACATCTCCCATCCCATATGGTCTGTTTACAATGTGACTGACATTCCTACTACACTTGAATCTAGGCAGCTATGACAAAGTGATGCTCTATGACTTCCAAAACATAAAAGGTGATACAGCTTCTGCCTGGCTCTCTTGGGACACTCACTATTGAAATACAGCCATAAAGAAGACCAACCAGCCCATAGAAAGGCCCACGTGGAAATGCACATGGCCCTAGTGAGCTGCCAGATAACAGCCAGCACCAACATGCCCACTACATGAGATAGCCATCTTGAAAGTGGATCGGTCAGCCTCTAGTCGAGTTGCCCCAGCGAATACCACATGGAACACAGATGAGATGTTCCCACTGAGCCCTCATGAGCAAAATGATTGTTGTAGTTTTAAACCACTACTTTTCAGGGTTGTGTCTTATGTAGCGTTAGATAACAGGAATATGTTAACATCTGATTCTAACTGGGACTATGATTCAGCCTCTTAAAATAATGAATTCAAGTTATTATTGTTTAAAACAATCTAAAACATGTGACTACTAAATCTCACTGGTAAACTGTTTTTAAAATCAGGGTAAAGCCTAAACTTTAAGATTCTCTCACTGGAGTTATAAACTTCATGACTTGAAAATTCAGTTATCTGTTTACCTCTACTCAAGGTGAGAAGTATTATTTTACAAGTAGATGAAATGTTAATTCACACCCTGTTATTTCTTTCGCAGTGAGAAAATGAATGGATCAGGTACCATCAAGGAAGTAGAAGACACTGTTTAGAGAATTTCTAAACACCCTACTGTCAAGCATCATATACTTTTCCTCAAAGCCAGAGTACTGCCTCAGACCGTGCTAACAGAAGAGTGATTTCCAGTGTTAACCCCTGGTTCCTGCATCAGGTGGCTTTCAATTATGTTAGAGATGGTTAGTCATTTATTCACTCTTGGTTGTATCTGAATAAAGTGGGGGGAGGGAGGGGGACAAAGTATTCCAGACCAACATTGGGGAATCTTATTGTAGCAAACATAGAAGGTTTGCATAAACTGATAAGAGAGAAAGGTAAACGCTGACTCAAATCATGTAACACTGAAAAGTATCTTATTAACTGGGTCTTACTTTTGGAAATAAGTATTTTCAAATGAGCATTTAGCCTTAATGCTCTCCTAAAACATGAGAGAGGTATTCTACCTTGGAAAAAAAAAAATTCCCAACTAGAATTTGAAATGCCAACTGCCCATTTCAGAAATAATTTAAGATAAATAATAAAATACAAAGCGATTCAATATAGAAAAATGGATCATGAAATCAAATTGATACCACTTTAATTCAAGGGAAGCAGCTACAGAGCTACCATCCCCAGAAGTTATTTATCTCTGCGTGAGCCTTTTCCAGGGAAAAATGCACTTTCTAGGCCTAAATACGGAGTCTCTGGGTGGTGCAAACAGTTAACAAGCTTGGCCGCTTAACTGAAAGGTTGGAGGTTCAAGTCCACCCGGAGATGCCTTGGAAGAAAGACCTGATGATCTACTTCTGAAGAATCAGCCATTGAAAACCCTTGGAGCACAGTTCTACTCCAACACACATGAGGTCGCCACGAGTGAGGATCAACTTGAAGGTAACTGGTTTGTTTGGTTAGGCCTAAACAGTACTGGAAAGTTTTACTCAATTTGCTATCGATTTTTCTTCTCCTTAAACAGTTCATTGTGGCAGTCCTTTATTATTTTGGGAGTATCTAGTCTTTTAAAGATTTTTTTGACCATGTATGACTTCTGTCTACAGAATTACCTTTATTGATAGTGGTATATCATAGCTGTTAAAAGCACAAACTCTGGAGCCTGACTGCTGAGCCTGAATCCTGGCTCAACTACTTACTATCTGTGTGATCTTGGACAAGCTACTTAGCCTGCTGCCTCAAATCTCCTCATCAATGAATGGAGGATAATAATACCCACTTCACAGGTTTTTTAAGTTAAAGGAGTTAATTTTGGTAAAGTGCTTAGAATAGTGCCACACACATAGTAAGAGCTATATAAGTATTTGGTAAACAAATTTTTAAATATTTGTGAAAATTATGTTTGCTTCTCTTTCCTGGAAAAGTAGAGAGCCACTCCTTGGAAGGTGAAGTCTCCATCTTCCTGGTGTTAAGACAGTAAGAATTTTTTACACGTTAATAGCACTCTGTGATTTCCAGATTATCAATTAATCTGACAACAGTCTTCAGAAGTGGCTCAGTTTTTAATCCTTTCCTTTTTAAAAGACGAGGAAAAAAAGATCAATTGTTAAAGGTCCCAGGAAGGGTGGAAGGACAGCCTAGGCGCTAAAGCCTCAAGATGCTGACCAGACTTTGGAATGGTGATAGTATTAACATAACAATAGATGCACTAACAAACTATGAGACAAAAACTTCCTAGAAGAGATTATTAAAATGATCTGCATATGCCAACTTCACTCCTAAAAATATAAAATCAAAATAGAGAAAGTGTTGACAAGTCTCCTCCCTAACCTCAGCTCCTCCAGGAAGATCATCATTATCTCAGGCAGCCTTCCATCCTCAAAGCACTCTCCCATCTGCCCTCCAGAGGGGAAGATGGCAGGGAGGCTGGACTATGACCTTCATTTGACCAGTGAAAGAACTGAGGTGCACAAAGACTAGCTGCCCAAGGTCACAAACTAGTTGATAGCTTGACAGTAAAAGAGCAATGGGTAACACATTACTGGGAAACGGTCCTGGGCAACTTGATGGGACTCATGGTCTCCTAGTCACTGCGTGACTTGAACGAGGCAGAGACGTGAGGACTTTCAGCTGTTCAAAAACAAGTGCAGTGATGAAGGGAGTAGTGTCGTTCACTGTTACTCCACCAATATACAGGTGTTTCCTCATCTTGCTATATACCAGCGCTGTTGAGTGAAAATCTGGCTAAATAAGAAAGAGTAATGAGGACTACTCACTGTAATTACTGTTATTTCTTAAGACCATCTAAGGGGCTCTATTTTCAGGAATACCATTTTAGGAACAGAAAGTTATGATTGAGGGAGGAGTACTTACTTGGTTATAAACATATTGTGCAAAAATAATTTACTGAGCACCTACTACATGCTCAACAAGGCACTACCCCCCAAAGATTAAAGGGGAAAGAGGAGGAGGCAGCAGCAGAGAATAAAGGAAATACGTAAAGGAAAAAAACACCAGTGAGCACCCTGTTTGCTAGGCATCTTGGAAAAGTAATTCCTACTCTGTTACATAACAACTGCATTACCATGGGATTATAACCTATGGGTTAACCTGGGGAGACATCTCACAAAAAGTATAATTTAAGGAATTATAAACATTTTGGGGGATGCAGAAAAACTACAAGCTATTAGTACTAACGAACTACAATGGAATTATATAATAGTTCAAAGGGTTATTAGTCCTTCCATTCAGTAAAGAAGCCCATTATTAACAATAATTGCGCTGGTATAAAAAAAGAAATCAGCTTCTGAAGGGTCTGGTCTAGTATAAATTACAAAAGCAGGGCTAGCACCATAATTTAGAAAACTAAATATCCTAAAACACCTCCCCTTTAACACTGCCATTACTGCATTTATGATAAGCTGAAGTAGTTTATTTAGATAAAAATATCTGGATTCAAAAAGGTAGACAGAGTCAACACATCTGTAAATAACCAAAGTGAAGAAAATGAAAGCAAAACAAAGTTCCAGGCTTTTGGTGTTTGTTTTTAGGTGGTGGTAGAGGTCGAGGGTAGATAAATGAAGAGACTTCCCCTCCTCTGGATTGCTGCATACGACCGACTATTACCCTTCAGGAGTCTTCTCCATCTTAGGTCAGCATTTGGAATGGTCGGTCTCCCAATACCCCTTTGTTTTATCTCAGCTTCCCAATTTAAAACCCCACCATAAACGCTTTATTTCTTTGCGCTTGCCTCAGAATTCCATCACAAGGACTTAGTACGAAATGTGTTAAACAACTCGTACAGGACAATGCACTTTCTAGCTCCCCTTAAAATAAAAATCACAATATTCTAAAATAAAAGGCTACTCCAGTTTAACTCTTAGCTGGAATCCAAAAGTATACAACAGCAGCCATAATGACATTTGTCTATTGGTTACAGTTTTTTCACAGGCAAATCAGCTATTATTTTCCATCTTCACTAAGCCAAGCTTAAACCATATATGGTTTACTAACAAGTGACAAGAAATCTCTAGATGCCTACGTCAAAAACAGAAAGTAATACAAATACTAGGAATAAAGTTTAGAGTAAGGCAACATTTTCTGTATCAAAGAATCTTAAAATGTGATGTAAACTAACTTAAAATTGTAATATTTACTTATTTCTAAAAGTGACCTTTTTAATAATTGGGACTGAAAAATACAATAAGAGTACAATGTAGATACCTGGCAAAAATCTCCAATTAATTTTTTAGAAATCAATAATCTAAAATAACCTTGGTTAAAATGTTACAGAAATTATTTCCCTAAAGAGTTATACTATGTAACAATGTTCTGATACATCATCCTACAAAAATCAAAGATACTGATTAAAGAAGAACATCGAAGGAACTCAGGAGTTAGAGGCACCTCATGTAGAGGTGTTGCTTTGTGTGATCATTTGTTCATACAACTGTCATTGTACTGGATTTAGCTGAGAAAGTCACAGCCTAAATTTTCGCTTTCTTAAAATTAAAAAAAAGAGGAGTCATGATTTTTATTCTTTTTTTTAAAAAAAGTTTTTAAGTGTTTAAAACCTATTTTAAAAGTTTTACTTCTGTAGCTAAAACACAATACTGGACTACTGCTGCAATTTAAACAAGGACAGATTCCAAGTTACTGCAGTATTTATAAAATAGTATTTTTAAACACCTATGGTTGATGCTCTAAAAAGCAACTAGTTTCAGCACTGGGCAGATTAAGTCTCCTCTCATGTACAACAGTTTGCACAACTCAATTCCCCATCTACTTTATCTTTTAGAGATATGAGCCATTTGATTCCTTAAAACATAATATCAAAATACAACACAGTCTTCCCTTTTACACACCATGGAAGCTCACTGAGTAGTTACTTCAAGTGTCTGCTGGAAACAAAAATTACTGCATCAACTCAAGACTCCTTCTAACATTAAACACAAACCCAACCAGCATATTCTCTGTCTTAAGAATAATCTACACTAGGGCTTGCCATAGGAAGAAAGATGCTTTGTAAAAGTAGGCTGTTGCTACCAGTAAAGAAAGTTAAATGGTTTACCAGGAATTCCTGGAGCCTTTGATATGCTACTGGGCGCTGTGAATCTCTCAAACCACGGCCTGGTACTAGTCTTCCAAACTGATTTGAATAATGAATCTGTTTTATCCTGTAGCATCTGGTATAACCACACTTCTGAAGACACACTTCAGGAATTGTTGCTCTCTGCAAATCCTAAGTAGTAAATATGCTAGCACAGGTTAAGTAATAATTTAAAACATTTTATTTTAGCCACAAACTGTAACTGTAAACAGTAGAAATACGTTAGAGATTCATCCAATTCTACAATACTTTTGCTAACGGGATGCAGGAATTGTATATCAGTAGGTCTCAAGTTTTTAGTTTTAAGAGCCACTTAGGTACACTCTTAAAACTGGAGGACCTAAGAGAATTTTTTGTTTATATGGGTTATATCTACCCTTTTTTAAACCATATTTAGAAAGTAAAATTGAAAAATTAAAAAAAATTATTAATTAAAACTGATAATAAAAATTCACTCAGTTGAAATCCCACATTTTGATGGGAAAAAGAAAAAGGAAACTGTTCTCCAAAACAAAAGAGATTCTGTGAGAAGAGTGGTGCTGTTTTACTGTTCTGCAAGTCTCTTTAATGTCTAGCTTCACTGAACACACAGAGCTGCCTCTGCCTTCCATCTGCTGCAACACGCAATACTGTCTTGACAGAAGTACCTGACTAGGGCTACCCTCACTCAGATATGCAGCTGGAAAAGGAAGGGATCTACACTTTGAAAAGCAGTATTTTACATGAATTAAAAAGAAAAGAAAAAAATCCCACACGCGGCGGGAAATCACCCCCTTTAAGAGTAGTTCCCGGCAAAAATTTTCCAAAGGAAAGCCTCATCCTCAGAGGCTACCGAGCAGTTCCTCCGTTTTTCAGAAGAGAAACCTCAGAGCCATGAGGTAAGTAGCTTTCCTGTGTTTATAAAGCTGACCTCAGCACCCAAATCATTCACATTCCACCTTTTTTCTTTTTTTAAATAAAAGTTATTGCAAGTCACTGCCTGGTGGTGCAGCTTTCTCATGGAATTTCTCTGTCTTAAAAAAGATCTAATATTCTGAATAACCTTGGTCCATACATTGACTAGGAGAGTTTATTTTGTGGGGCAGGGAGATGATGAAAAAAATCACTAATAATCCAATTCTGCAGGGTGAGTTCTATTATTCTCTAACCACATCCTTGGGTTAAGCTTTAATTCTGAAATACTCTTTCATGAAGTTATGATGTTGTATCTTTTTAACAACATTTTCTTGTGCTTGCCCATTTCTTGTGCACAAATATTAATTTTCTCTTTTGAACTGAGCAAACATTCCTATAATCTTCTTCTCTTTACCTCTGGGTGGAGAATTTTAAGTCATCTCATAAGGCAGAGCTTCCGTGATACTCTTAGCTTTGTTGTGTTTGTGCAAACACTATTCTAACAAGTTATTCTACTCTTAAATAGCTGGGGCGGGGGTGTGTGTGAATATAGTGATGCACAAAAATGCTAAAATGTATTAGTCTGGTTTGAATTCAGATGTGCACAATGATGCCTTCATACTAATTATGGCAACGAAGTGCAGGGCAGGGCCAGAACTAGAATGAGGCAAGTGAGGTATCTAGGGGGCAAAACTGAAGGACGCACTCATTCTCAGGGCTGTGCGAGTGCGGCATTGGCAGCTGCACAGCCCAAGAGTCAGCGCCTCTTTCAAATTTGCACCCGAGGCACTTCACTTCCTTTCCCTAGTCCTGGCCCTGGTGTGAAGGGCTGTTTATCTCCTAAGCCCAGGAGCCTCAGCCCCCACAGTCCTCCATCGCAATGAATGCTGCCCTCTGTCCTCCTCAGCACTTCTACCTGTGACTGGTCACCCTTCCACTGTTCTGTTTTCCTTCAAATTTATTTGTTCTACTTTTATTTTTTGTTTTCAAGCAGAAAAACACAGAAAACAAAAAACTAGCCTCATAAACACTGCCAACCAATCAGAAAACATCTTTCCTTCTGCAAGGTGATCTTCCTTATTCAAGTATGATTTCTGGCTCTTCTTAGCTGTGCTTATTGTTCCTGGACACTAGAGAAGCTGCTCCTTCACTCACTGGCATTCTGGAGGAGGCTACGTTGAGTTCAAGCCATTCTAGAAGGTGGAGGTTTTCAGAAATCTGAATGTTGGAAGCTCAGTCCGGCTGTAGGGAACGGTAACAGCAGCTCTCGGTGGCTTCTCCTGCCGCTCGTTAATCCACAAGGCACCAATAAAACATGACTTTATTACTAAGACATTTGATCTTGCTCTGTTTGTATGCAGTGTGTATCAGTGCCACCTCCTCTGAGATACCCACCTTCAGAGTTTTTATGGCATGTTTTGCAAAGGGCCTTAGCAGTTTTTAAATTCCAAGATTATGGTTTTCTTGGTCTCTTCCAATCTAAACAATAGGTTTCTACTCAAAATGGTGCAATGAACAGTAAAGTGGTCCTGAATTAAGACCACCAAGAGGCAACTCTGCTGTCCTTACCCCTCAGGAGCCTGAGTTCTCAGGTTATAAACCAGTTTATAACGGAGCTGTTGTGTTCGGCTGCATTGGAGGCTAGAAGGAGCTTACAGACTGGATTTGAGGCTTCCTGATCTACCTGACTTTCTTTCACCCCGGTATTCCATAGAGAGCTCAGTGGAGAGCATCAGCTATGGCTGGTCCTTCTAACACATAATCATTCTTCACTAGGCAAAAAAACCTACAAGCCAAATAATACACAGGTAAAGCAGAAACACTCAATTTGCTTTTGGCAGGAAATGACATTAGAGTCCAGAAGTAATGGATTATGTTGAGGCACTTGAAGGATAACCTCAGCCTTAAAAAGACAGATGGCCCCTCACTTCTGAAAAGTGTTTACTCAGTCACCATCCTTTGTGTGTGCAGTCAACCAACAGACTACCATTTACTGAGGACCTCCTAGGTGCCAGGCTCTTCTCTGTGTGCAGCGGAGAACACAAATACAAAGAGGCCACCCTGTCGAATATTCTATCTGCCCCTAATTTACAGGGAACACGTGAGCTCCTTTTAACTCAACATTCCAGCTCTCCAGCAACACTGCTGTGGAAGAACTCAGCTGCTCTGACGGCTCAGGGATAAGAGGGGCCCTGCCAACGTGAACACATCCGGCGGCTCCTCCCATCCAACTGGCCCTGTGTCTCCATACTGCAGGCTCTGGAAAATGTCTACAGGATGGAAAATATGAGTCTTGGGTGGAATAAGAGTCTGAAAGATTCGCTCTGCTGGGAGTATGGCAGCCCTTGCTGTTCACACTCATTTTAGTAGTAAAATATTTTATTTTAAGAAACATTTACACAGCACTTAAAATGTGTCAGTGTTCTAAGTGCGTTATAAATATTAACTCATCTAATCCTCATAACGAGCCTATAGATAGACATTATTATTTTCCTAATTTTAAGGTGAAGATGCTGAGGCACAGAGAGGTTAGGTTACCTGCTCAAGGTCGCAGATAGTACATGATATAGTATTTCAACTTGGGCAACACAGCTCTAGTCCATGCCGTTTACTACTGAAGAAAATATTTATCAAAAGGGGGCCAAGACACTTATGCATGTAACATGCCTCCCTGAAGGTGGCCACACTTATTTAACCAGGAGTCTCTAGTGTAGAAGTCCAAAGATTAACACAAGATGTCCAGAATTTATTAAGAATAAAATATACTTTATAGGATATATGCCATGACCAAATCCTAGTCTCAAGTTCAAGAGTAATCTTATCTTTCACAACACCAACATCCCTACCAATGCAATCAATAAAGACTGCTAGAAAATGTGCTACATCTGCAATTTCACTCCAAATCTTTTCCTAATATGCGCCTAGATCTGAGTCACGGCAGGCTTGTGCAGGCCCAGCAGACGCTGCACCACATACACAACATCCTGCCATCTGTGGCTACTTCTGCGTGGGTCAAAAGCTTTCTGCAAGAGACCACCCACCAGACTGCCCAAGACAGAAAGACGTGCGCTGCTATCCAATATGGAAATTACTAATCACCTGTGGTTATTTAACTTTATATTGATTACAACTAAGTAAAATTAAAAATTCCATTCCTTGGATGTATGGGCCACATATCAAGTGCTCGACAGCCACGCTGAGCTACTGGCTCCCATATTGGAGTGTGTGGAGAGACCATTTCTATCACCATAGAAAGTTCTACTGGACAGCAGTGAGTTCGACCGTGAGCATCATTTCTTTTTATGCTTTAGTCTGAATACATTTCATAGTAATAATTCCATCTCTTCCGCATATGAATACATAAAATTCAAATTATATTTCATTTCTTTATGAAGCAAATTTTTACTCCAAAATTCAGTTCCAGGGGATAGAGTGGATTATTTACAAGCAGGTCAGGTAAATCCCTCAGGCCCCAGCTACCTGGTATCTAGAATGTTACTATTTCTTCTTTTATAATAATGATCAAAAGTTAAAGGTCAGGTGAGCAAAAAGGAATTCATCAGAAAGCACAGAAAAGCAGAATCAAACATTTTTATAGATATGTGGGACATTAAGCTCTGGAACACATAACTGACTGGTCATAAGGAACGCCGACACAAGAGGACAGCTATGTCCATAAAAACGAACCAACCCTATCAGAAAAACAGCTCCAACACAGGCACTACTGCACAAGGTGTGTCAGACACTTCCAGACTCAAAAAAAAAAGAGCCCACACAAAAACAGGTCTGATACGAGGAAGCCCTATGGCCCAGAGACAGCAGCGCCTACATTTCCACTGAGAGCAAATCTTTTCTTAACAGTTTCTAGGATCTTTAACCTCCATCACTAGGACACTTACGTAAAGAACACTGCTGTTCCATTTCACGTGTGTTCACATCATAATGAAGCAGAACAGTCAAAATAAAATGTGAACAACAGCTTCACAATAAAGCACAAATTCTAGAACATTTCCAGAGTTAAAGAATTTATATCCCAAATCTCTCCTTCTAATTCCTCAATATAAAGTCCATGTAAGTCTGGAAACACTATTCTATCTTTATGATCAGTAGGAACTGCCACCTTCTAACAAGATCTCTATTAATTTAAAAACTTTTCCTCTTTCTGTCCTTTTCTCCACTTCTTCTCTCACCCTTACTGTCTGTCCCTACTTCTTTTAGTAACACAACTGATTTTTTATGAAATTTTGTGATATACTACAACTTTCTGTTTATTCAGATGAATGACATATTACTTACCATGCAGGCTTATATGAATGATTACCATTTAATTAAAAAAAAAAAAGATGCAATAATAGTTATAATTATATTACATACTTGTTACTTCTTGTAAGAAATCCAAACACGGTCGACTACTTCCAGAAATACTTATTGAAACAGCCAGTGGTGTCTGTCCTTCATAGTTCCTTGTGTTCGTGTCCGCTCCATAATTATATAACATCCGTGCACAAAGCACATCATCCCTAAGGGCAGACAAGTGTAAAGGAGTCTGTCCATCTTCCAAGCGCCCCAAGTTGGTGTCTGCTCCTCTCTGAAGGAACATTCGGCAGTAAGAGTGATTGCTTTTGATCACCGCATAACGTAACAGGAAACCGTTCTGAATGTCGATGTTGGCATTGTGGTCCAGCAGGATTTTCACACAGCTTGACCTCTCTCGGATAATGGCTAGCTGAAGCGGTGTTGTACCTTTATCACTGAGCGGGTCGACCTCGGCCTTAAACTCCAGTAGGAGCCGGACGAACGAGTCCCTTCCGTAGTGAGCAGCCACGTGGAGGGGAGTCCAGCCATCATTGCTTTTGGCATTAATGATGTCACTCCTGTACTCAGACTCTAACATCAAACGTGCAATCCGGGCCCGGCCATGCATGGCTGCATAATGAAGAGCAGTGAAGCCTCCGATTAAGTCCTTCACTGTGGGATCAGCTAGAGTTAAAACCAAGACAAAAACATTAGCCGACTCTACAACAAAACACAAACATGGCACAGCACGTTGTAGCCGATTCTCATACAAAACTTGAAATGACCAAACATTACAGGGGACATAAAGTATTCTTGCTTCAGCTTAATTGAAATCTAGTTTTAATGGAAAATAAATTTGACTTTAGTAGAAAGTTAACAAGCCTGAGGTAGTAGAATGAGAAAGACTTGCAAAGTGTTTACAAAGATGTATACAAAACATACAGTTCTGATGGACACATCCTCCCTCTCTGCTAATTCAACCAATGGCTTCTGGCTACTCGACTCCCTCATCTCTGTATCGTTTCACGTTTCTCTTTTGTTTTGAACTTTTGGTTTTATTTTCTCTTGTGCTGCTTCTTGGTCTTAAAGAGAAGCATGTGTAGCAACATCTGCTGCGCTAAATTACGGATGTCCTGTGGTCTGGCAGACTGTGTCCTTTTAGGGTGTACTAGGTAAAAAAAAAAAGAAAAAAAAAGTTTTTCTGTGGTCTGTAAAAATTCCAGGGCATGTAAGATGTATGCTAAGTGATCTTGATAAAGCATGTTTTCATAAGACAAAAGTCTATTCTGAATTATAAGTTTTACAAGCACTTTGGAATTTATAAGAATTAAGCAGCACACTGTGCGAAAACTTGGGAGAAACCTCAGCATTGTATAAATATTACTTTCTAAAACAGTTCCAAAAACCTCTCCTAAATTAACTGATTTCTGGGGGAGAAAAAGAAAAAGAAACTACAATGATTTATCTGCTACGTGACTCTTCAAGTTAGATTTTTATCACCTGGCCCCAGACCTTTCCTTAAGCCAGTTGTCAGTTCTTTTGCAGCTCTCATCCCACTGGTGTTCTGAGGGCAGTGGGCGGAACCGGGTCAAGAACCACTCTCCCCATTCTATGTAGGTCACTCCCTGGAAGCCAGCAATTTGATACGGAAGACACATCGGCCAGACCTTACCACCTAGGATCAAAATGTTTCCTTTGTGGTGGTTTGTTCATGAAACAAAAATTTACGAATATTTTCCAAAAAAAAAAAAACCCTTCAAAATTATGTAATTAAACACTAAAGTGTTTAGTAAAATGTTATTTAGTTCTAGAACACGTTATGACTGCTGGATTCTTGGAAAAATTTATGAGGAAGAAAACTATATGTAAAATATTAATACTTATAGAGAGTGAAAATTTCAGTTAAGTGGCAGTTGCTAACAAAATCTATAAAAAGTAACATTTTTAGGTAGGCTGTATCAGTTGAATTTCTAAAAAACATTCAGTATCAAATGACAGTACACAACAGTAATATTAATTTTATCCATTTAAAGAAAATGAAGGTATCATATCTGTCTTGGTCTTTAAATAAATTTACACACACACAGACACATACATATATACACACAGTACCTATTTACTATGTGACTTAAAAAATGAAGGCAAGAACATTTTAATAAAGCATTTTGCTGCCATCTACTGGTAAGGAATGAACATGAGTTACTAATGTTTCCATTTTGATAAATGATGCTCAGCCCTCAAGTCACTCAAATATGTTTCAGACACCTTGCTTATCTAAAGCAGACTAAGTGAAGACAGGCATAAAATCTGAAACACTCCTCCTATTCAAACGAAACAGTAACTCTTGCCAAGACATCCATTTCTAATCTGTACCTGACCAGTCAACTGCTTCCAGACATCCACTCTTAATAAGTAAGAATACCTTGTTCTACTTCTCCCACCTCTTTCATCCACCAGGAGTGCCTTTAAAGTGCCAGACAACATCCTTAGTTGCATCCTATACCTGCTCTATTTGGCAGTAAAATTAAAACTATGTTATGTGAAATTGCACTTTCATCTTTGATTTTCCACCTTAGGTCTTTTGTTAGGTTCTCCTTACATTTTGGGGCTATATATACTGAGCTAGAAAAAATGCAGCTCGTCAAATACAGCAATGACCTGCTTAGTCTCCGTAAAAACCGCTCAGAATGCATTAACTGAGCAGACGCTGGGAACAGCACAGAATGAAGAGCTGTAGGGTCACAAAGCAGAAGACTCGTATAGTTACTGTCCACAGGAACTGACAACAAAATGGAAGATATGAAGCAAATGAAGATGCAAACAAAAATTAATTTAAGGATTATTGTTAGATAATGCAATACAAAAAAGATTCCATTTGTAATAGTAACGGAAACTACAAAACACCTAGACATAAACTTAGTAAGACATAAGCAAGGCAGATACAAAGACTTCTGACTAAACTCAACTCACTTCACGTGTCTGCTCAAACGTCCCTTCATTAGAAATGCCTCCTCTGAACACTTCGTCTAAAACAGCAGCCCTGCCAGCACCATTCCTTTGTCTCTTTAGCAAGCTTTTTTCAACACATCTATTTAGATCTACTGAAAAATTTAAATACATATATATATAATTTAAAAAATTCCTTATGAATATGGTTTGTTTTTTAAAACAGCTTTTGTAAGCTATGATAAAATTCACCCATTTTAAGTGTGTAGGTTGATGATCTTTCACAGTTGTATGCAATAACGTAACCACTACCACCACCATCAAGACAAAGAACATTTCCATTATCTCAAAAAGTTCCTTCCTTCATCTTTACAATTTCTTGTCCCAGTTCTGGGTCCCAGACAACTACTGACTCAATGACCTTTTCCAGGATTTCATGTAAATGGAATCATATCGTATATAGACTTTTGTGTTTGATTTATTTCACTCTGCATGGTGTTTCTGAAATTCATCTGTACTGTTTTATCAATAGTTTGTTCCCTTGTATTGCTGCATAGTATTCCACAATACCAGGCGCTCCCTGGAAACCCTATGGGGCAGTTCTACTCTGTCCTATAGGGTCGCTATGAGTCAGAATCAACTTGATGGCAACAGGTTTATTCCATAATATGGATACATACATATATATATATATATATATATATATATATATATTTTTTTTAATCAATTCATCACCAGATTTGGGTTATTTCCAGTTTGAAGCTGTTCTAAATATTACTACTATAAACATTCTATGTGTAAATATCTAGAAGAGAATTTCTCAGTCATGTTAAATGTATGTTTAACTTTATCAGAAACTGCCAAACTGTTTTCCTAAGTGGTTGTACCATTTTACATTCCCACAGGTAATTTTTGAGAGTTCCAGTTGGTCCACACTTTCGTCAATACTTGACATCAGTAATTTTAATTTCACCCATTCTAGAGTGTGTGAGGAGTCCTTGAATGGCACATTTAAGCACTCAACTACTAGCCAAAAGGTTGGCAGTTCGAACCCACCCAGAGGCACTTCTGAAGACAGGCCTGGTGATCTGCTTCCAAAAGGTCACACACTGAAAACCCTATGGAGCAATTCTACTCTGCACACATGGGGTTGCTGCAAATTGGAACTCAACTAACAACAGAGAGTATGAAGCAGTAGCTAATTGTGGTGTTAATTTAAATTTCCCAGATGACTAGTAGCTTTGGGTGTATTCATGTATTTTCTTTTGAGGTGCCTGTTCAAATCTTTTACCCATTTTTATTAGGTTATTTATCTCATTATTGAATTGTAAGAATTCTTTATATAGTTTGGATACAATCCCTTTGTCAATGTTTTACAAATATTTTCTCTTAGTCTGTGACTTATCTTTCCATTTCCTAAACTACGTTTTGTGAAGAGCAAAAGTTTTTTTTAAATTTTGATGAGGTCCATTATTATCTTTTTCTTTTATGGTCTGTGCTTTTTGTGTCCAGTTTAAGAAATCTTTGCCACAAAAATTCTCCATGTTTTCTTCTAGAAGTTTTACACTTTTAGATCTTATGTTTAGGTCAAAAATCCATTGGTAGTTAATTTTTGCATATGGTAAAGAGCAAGGTCAAGGTTCAGTATTTTCCATATAGATATTTAGCTGTTTCAGCACGATTTATTGAAAAGATTATTCTTTCCCCAATAGTTTACTCTGATGCTTCTGTCAAAAAATCAGTTTACCATATAAATGTGTATCTATTTCTGAACTCTGTTCTGTTCTATTGATCTAAAAATCTAGTTATATACCAACATCAGACTATATTGACTATTGTAGCTTTACAGGAAGTTTGATCGAAAGTAGTATAAGTCCTCCAAACTTTTAAAAAATTGTTTTGGATAACAAATTTTAGAACTGGCTTGTCAATTTCTTCAAGCAAGCCTGCTCAATTCCTGAATGGCAAGCCATTGGCTCTAAAGATAGTAATCTCCCTAAATTGACCTAAATGATACTAATTCTTCCAAACCATGAATATGGAATATCTGTTTATTTAGATCTTTAATTTCCCTTAGCAATGTTTTGTAGTTTTCAGCGACAAGTCTTATTTTTCACTAAATTTACTCTTAAATATTTTAATTTTGTTGCTATTGAGTTGTTTTTAAATTTCACTTTCCAATTATTCATTACTAATACAGAGAAATAAAATTGATTTTTTGTATACTGACCCATGTATCCTGTAATCTTGCTAAATTCACTTTTTAGTTCTAGTACATTTTTGTAGATTTCTTACAAATTTTTACATGCACGATTAAGTTCTCTGCAAATATAGTTTTCTTTCTTTCTGATCCATATGTCTTTTACCTATTGCTCTTCCCTTATTCCAATATCTAGGACCTCCCATAGAATGTTGGAAGAAAAAAAAAAAAAGTAGTGAAAGCCTTGCCTTGTTCCTGATATTAGAGGTAAAGCACTTGTTCACCACTGAGTACGATGTAGTATTTCATACATGTCCTTTCTTAGGTTTTAGAAGTTACCTTCTACTTCTGGTTGCCTGAGTCTTTATCATAAATGAGTGTTAAATTTTGTCACATGCATTTTCTACATCTAATGAAATGATTATTCGGTACTTATCCTTTATTCCATTAGTATGGTGAATTACTCACCATACTGATTTTTAGATGTTAAACAAAGCTTGCATTCCTGGGATAAACACCACCTTGCCAGGATGTAATAGTCTTTTTATACATGGATGGATTGGGATTTGTTAGTGTTTTATTAAGAATTTTTGTATCTTACTATTGTGAAAGATACTGGTCTGTAGTTTTCTTATAATATTGTTGCTTGGTTTTGTTGTATCAGGACAATACATGCCTCACTAAATGAGTTTGCAAATGTTCCCTCCTCTATTGTCTTAAAAAAGTTCCTGTTGTTATTATTTATTTTTTTAATATTTGAAATAATTCAGCAGTGTCACCAGCTCGGCCTAAGGTTTTCTTAGTGGAAAGTTTTAATTATGAATTAAATCTTTTAACTATATATAAACAAAAAACCCAACCCTCTGCTATCGAGTCAACTCTGACTCATAGCGACCCTATAGGACAGAGAAGAATTGTCTCATACAGTTTCCAAGGCTGTAAATCTTTATGGAAGCAGATCGCCACATCTTTCTCCCATGGAGCAGCTGGTGGGTTCGGACTGCCGACCTGTCGGTTAGCAGCCGAGCACTTTAACCACTGCGCCACCCAGGCTCCTTTAGATACACGTAGGGCCACTGAATTTTTCTGTTTTTTTCTTTCAGAATTTTTGGTAATTTGTATCTCTCAAGGAATCTATCCAGTTCATCTAAATGGCAGGACAATGTTCATTATATCCCTTATTAGCTTATTATTGTGTGTAGGATACACAGTAACATTCCTTTTTCATTCCTGATATTGGTAGTGGCATTTTTTTCTCATTTACTTCATTAGTCTAGCTAGAGACTTACAATCTTACTGAACTTTCCAAAGAGTCAGCGTTTGGTTTTTCAGTTTCACCAGTTTTCTCTATCGTTCGCCCATTTTCAATTCCACTGGTGTCTGCTCTGCTCTTTATTATTTCTTTCTTGTTCTCACTTTGGGCTTGACTCTAGCAGCAAATAGAAACTGTTCCACTATGGTGTCTTTCCCTCTCCCCTCTTTTGTACGATTACTGTTATATATATTACATGTTCATATGTTATGAGCCCAACAACAATTTTAGAAATACTGTTTTTTAAATCAGTTGAGAGGAAAAAAGAAAAAATACACTTATACTGGCCGTAGCAGCGTGATTTTAAAGTGGCCCCCACAATCCCTGCCTCCTGGTGTCCGTGCCTTTGTGTAATCCTGTCCCCTTGAGTGCGGGCGGGATTTCTGACTTCCTTCTAACCAAGAGAGTCTGGCAAAAGTGAAGGGATGTCATTACCATAATTACATTATGTTATTTAAAACTCCATTTGCTAGCCTCCTTGCTGGCTTGATGAGGTAAGCAGCCATGCTGGGAAATCCTACAGGGCAAGAAACTGCAGGTTACTTCTAGGAACTGTGGGTGACCTCCAACCAACAACTTGCAAGGAGCCAAGGCCATGAGTCCTACAATAAAGAAATTAACTCTGCCAACATCCTGAGTGAGCTTGAGAACATCGTCTGGCCAAAACCTTGTTTGCAGCCTTGAGACCCTCTGTTTGAGTAGAGGACCCAGTTAAGTCATGCCAGGCTCTTGACCCACAGACACAGTGAGCTGTGTGTGTTCTTTTAAGCAGTTATGTTTGTGGTAATCTGTTACACAGCAACAGAAAACAAGTACACTGTTTCTTTACATTTACTCAATATATACAGCAGTGCTCTTTATTTTTGTGTGTGTCTTTGAGTTACCATGTAGTCTTTTCCTTTCAGTACGAAAGGACTTAATCTTTTAGTATTTCTTGAGAGGCAGGACTTCAAGCAAATAATTCTCTTTATCTGGAGATGTCTTTATTTCACCTTCATTTTTGAAAGGGCAGTATTTCTGGATATAGAATTCTTTGTTGACAGTCTTTTTTTAATTTTAGCAACTGGAATATAGCATCCTACTTCTTTTTGGCCTGTTTCTGATGAAAATCAGCTGTTGCTCTTATTGAAGATCTCTTGTGCGTGAGTCACTTCTCTCCTGCTGCTTTCAAGATTGTCTTTTGCTCTCAACAGTTTGACTATGATGTGTCTAGATGAGTTTCTCCTACTTGGAGTTCATTGAGCTTCTCAGATGTGTAGTTTATACTTTTCATAAAATGTAGAAAGTTTTGGCCACTATTTCTTCCAACTTTTCTGCCCCTTTCTTTCTCTCCTTCTGAAAACACCAATTACGTATATGTGATACTCTTTGACATTATCTAATAGGCCCATGGGGCTCTGCTCATTTTAAAAATTCTTCCCCCACTGTTACTTTAAATAAATTTCTATTAATTTATCTTCAAGTTCAGTGACTCTTTCATCTGTCGTCTGCATTCTGTTATGGAGCCCATTCAGTGATTGTTTTAATTTCAGATTTCCCCACATTCTAGAATTTCTATTTGGCTCCTTTTTACCATTTCTTTCTCTCTCCTATTTCCTAGCTTTTCATTCACTGGGAACATATTTTCTTTACATCATTAAAGATAGTTCTGATAAAGATAAAATTCTTATATGCTAATTCCAACAGGTGGGTCATCTCAGGAGCAGTCTCAACTGAATATCATTTCTTCTAAGTCCCATTTAAGTCTAGTGGTAAATAGAAACTGGTCCAATATAGTGCCTTTCTCTCTCCCCTACAATATGTTATGTTGTAGAGAGTATGGATTCTATTATTTTTCTCTGGTGACTATTGTTTCTTTGCTTTTAGCATGCAATTAACTTGACTGAACTCAAAGTTCAAACACTTTTTTGGACAGCAATCTTCAGATCTTTTGCCTTTAGCTACGCCACTTTGAGTCTGCTCTATAGTGATTCTAGTGTCAGCCAGAGCAGACAGACAGTGGGGGATCCCCTCTCTGATTCCCTTCCCTTCAGGAAGCCTAGCCCCTCAATCCCCATGCAGCTGTGAGACTTAAGTCTTCTGGAGGTTCTCTCAGTCAGAAAGACTGCAGTTTTCCCACTGGCACTCCTTTACACCATCCATGCCAACTGCTCCTGTCCCCAAGCTAAGACCAGTGAAAAGTGGGAATTTATGCTGTACAACTCTCCTAGGTATGGTCTCTCAATCAAAATTTGCCTGTTCCTGTTCATGCTTTAGTGTCTTCAGGTAACTGGTCGTTGCATGATGTTATCTGTGAGAGAGCTGGCGCAATAGGATCTTATTCAGCCATTATCAAAAGAGTAAGTCCTAGCTTTATTTTTACTTGCATTATCAGCACACATCTGTCTGTCTGTTTTCCCATTTTTTTTAAATCAGTCTATTTCCACTAAAATGCAAACTTTATGACAGCAGAAATCTGTCAGTTTTGTTCAATGCAGTATCTTCCACCTCCTAGAATGGTAGCTGACACACAATAGATGTCTCATCAATATCTGTGAAATAAATGTTGTTGAATAAAAATGTCTGAAAAAATGGAGAGACTTAGTATGTTCCTGGACAAGAAGACTCCGTTTTTCCTAAAGCTATAAATTCACATAACCCCAAATAGGATTTTTGTGCTGCTCCTAAGTACATCTGAATGAGAAAATACACAAGACTAGTCGAGAACATTTTGTAAAAAGGCAGAAAAATCAGGGGGAACTTGCCTACTGAACAGCAGTATTTATTTTAAAGTGAGACTGAAGAAGACAGTTGGCACAGGAAGAGTCAATGAAACAGGATGTAGAATCTAAACAGACCCACGTATATAAAATAGTATCTGGACCATGTTAAGTGATAAAAATATCTATTGAATGAACAAATGAACAAATATATGTGAATTCTGCAGAAGCGAAGAATAGAAGTAAAATTTAAAAAATAAAATTGAGGCAAGGCTAAAAGAAAACACAGTGAGAGTGTCTAAATCTTGGAATGGAGAAGTTCTTCCTAGCATATATGCATATGTACTCAAATAACAGGTTATCTACAAAACATAGTGAAGTGGAATAAAGCAACTCATAGAATAAAGACCATCTTAGAGAAAACAAAAATATTCACACTGGTTTGTGCCATAGAGAGAGATTTGAAGTGTGTGCCTTCTAGATCTTCTCTAGGGTACAAACCAGTAAATTAAAATTGCTAGGAGGGAAACAGGAAGGAGAGTGATTTCCACTTTTTACTTCACAATTCTTTACATGTGAATTCTTCCTAGAAAAATAAGCAATTTTGTAATTAAAAAAAAAAAAGTTGCAAGAATAATTCTATGTATCAAGCAGAGTATTCTGGAAGCTAGGCTTGAATATTAGCGAATTATTTATCAGGAAAGTCAAGGGTTTTACAGAATTTATGTATAAGCACTTACCCTAGTTCACTTTAGGAGTGATCACTTTTTAAAAAAGTTTTAGAAATCACCAAATGCCATTAGCTAACTTACACAATGCTCACAGGAACTCTTGGAGGTCTAAAAAAATACGTATGGATTGTGTCATAAGTTAATATTATCATAGTGAAAAAAAAGCAAAAGTGACGGAGAAAAAAAAATTTAGATAAACACCTAAAACTGTTAACAATTCACCACAGAATGAAAAGTTGGAAAGTCAGATATTATGTTTCCTAACAGGCTCCTATTACAGAAAAAATACTTTTTCATTAATGATAAATAACTAATATTAACCTTAATGACAGATTTTCAGCTTTTCTTCTATACATTTTAAAAAATTATACATAATTGGAATCATACTCTAACTTAACCTTTTCTTTACATTTGGGAACTGAGAATGCTTCAATTTATTAAATTCTATAAAATGAGGGGTGAACAGTTTGTGTAGAAGGTATATCCTGCATTTAAGACTGTTTCTGTGGGATAGATTAATAGAAGTGAAATTATTGGGTAAAAAGATCTACCAGTGTTAAGGTTCTAACATGTACTACCCAATTACTATCCAAAAGTCCTCTCACAAATTCCCACCATCAATGTGCCTGTTTCACTACATTTGGGATCATCATTTGCAAAGTCTCTCATTTTTGAAAAGCTAAAAATGGTTTCTTACATTCTGCTTTGGATTTGATTACTCCCTTATGCTCCTTATGCTCATGTGCTCCACCTATAGGATTTCAACTACTTTATCTAGATGATGAGACCTGAGATGCTTTTCTCCGGTGCTATGGGAATTTCCTCTATAGACTTACTTTCTAGAGTTTCAGCCAACTGCCCTCCAGGTCAATTTGCATATACACTAAATCTGAAGATTAACAAATGCACTATAAAAAATACGGTCTCTTCATGTTATTTTCTCGAAAAGCCTGTCTTGGTCTTAGAAGTTTTAGGAAGATTCAAAATGGGAAAAATAAAGATAATAATACTGAGTTTCTTATAATTCCCACCCTTGTAATGGAAACTCAATTCCCCTAACTCCAAGAGCACACTACTCTAGAAACATTACCAGGATTTGTACAGTCAATATTATATGCATCCCATTTGTATTCAAAAACTGAAATATTTTTGAGCATTACCAAACCTTGAAAGTTTTCATCTTTTTGAAGCAGCATAGTATCATTTATCAGTGCTGACAAACAGAACTTTCTACAATGACAGCAGTGTTTTATATCTGCACCATCCGATATGGTAGCCACTAGTCACATGTGGCTATTGAGTACCTGAAGTGTGGCTAGTGTGACTGGGGAACTAAATTTATTTACTTTTTCTTAATCTTAAACAGCCACATGTGCGCAGGTTTAAACTAGAAAGAGAGCCTCACTTTTTATTCCTTCTAGAATACACATACTACCAGTTATCTAACTCAACATCATCATTTTCTCAAATGAAACTGGATTTCTTCCATTGTAGTAGCCAAGTATGGCTTCACACGGCTGTTGCCTCGCCACAGTCCCTCCTGTGGTCACATCACTGTCACCACTCAAAGATTATGGCATTCACCATACTACCAGGTCACAGGCTCTCTTAGCTCTGAGTTTTGTTAGTTGTGTATGATCATCCACCAGTGGTTTTGTCATGTAGATGTGTACATTTCTGACAGTGGTAAAATCTGACCCTTTAGTATACTTGAGATAAGTAATTTTAAGTTGGGTGAGGCACCTATGCTAATCATCTATGTCTCATTTTTAAAATTGCCATCTGGTTAACTTTCCCTTCCAAAACTGCTCCTCTCTTAATCTTTACTTACCATTTCAGTACATGGTAACTCTTTTCTTTCTGATTCTCAAGACCAAAACCTCAGGATTATTCTTGATTTCTTTCGCTTCCCCCTGATATTCAGTCCATCACCAAATCCTGATGGCTCCACTTTCAAAATATATCCAGAACCTACTACTTCTCACCACATGCCCTGCTATCACCTAGAACAAGACACTATCATCTCTCATCTGAACTAGTCCAAAGCTTCCTAACAGGTCTCCGTATTTCTCCTTTGCTCCCCTACAGTCTACTTTCCAGGGCAACCAGATTAAGTGCCTATTATTCTTCAGCTGAAAAGTATTCAACAGCTTCCCATTATCACTCAGAACACAGTCTAAAGTCCTTTTCTGAGCCTTCAAGGTTCTACATGACATGGCCACTAATCTTCCCTTTAGCCTCATTTACCCTCCTCCTCCATCATTCTGCTCCAGCCCACTGTCCTCATGCTATCTCTAGAAAATGGCAAGCACATTTCCGTCCTTGGGGCTTTGTAGCACTTACTGCTGCCTTTACCTTGAACACTTTCCTCTCAGATACCTGAATGGTTTGATCTTCATTTCTTTTAGGTCTCAGTTCAAATGTCACATGAGAGGCCTTCCCTTATTTACAGCAGCATCCTGTACCTTTTTATCGTGGTGCTTATCACCACCTGGCATCATGTTGTTAGGTGCCGTCGAGTTGGCTCAGACTCACAGCAAGCCTATGTGTAACAGAAGGAAACATTGCCTGGTTCCACACCATGCTCACAGTAGTAGGTACATTTTATCCCACTGTTGTAGCTGCCGTACCAACTCACCTCGTTGAGGGTCTTTCTCTATTTTGTTGACCCTATACTTTACCAAGCATGATGGATTTGTTCATTCTTTTGGCAGTCCATGGTATATTCAATATTCTTTGCCAACACCATAATTCAAATGCTTCAATTCTTCTTCAGTCTTCCTTTTTCATTGTCCAACTTTCACACGCATACGAGGCTAATGAAAATACCATGGTTTGGGTCAGGCACACCCTTAGTCAATAAAGTAAGAGCTTTGCTTTTTAAGATTTTAAAGAGGACTTTTGCAGCAGATTTGCCCAGTGGAACACACCATTTGATTTCTTGACTGCTGCTTCCATGGGTGTTGACTGTTGATCCAAGTAAAATGAAATCCTTGACGTTGATATTTTCTGTTTATCGTGATGTTGCTTATTGGTACAGTTGTGAGGATTTTTGTTTTATTTTGAGGTGTAATCCATACTGAAGGCTATAGCCTTTGACCTTCTTCATTAAGTGCTTCAAGTTGTCTTCAGTTTCAGCAAGCAACATTGTGTCATCTGCATATCGCAGGCCTCAATGAGTCTTCCTCCAATCTTGATGCCATGTCCTTCATATAGCCCAGCCTCTCAGATTATTTGCTCAGCATACAAATTGAGTAAGTATGGTGGAAAGATACAACCCTGACGCACACCTTTCCTGATTTCCAACCATGCACTATCCCCTTGTTCTGTTCAAACAACTGCCTCTTGCTCTACATACAGGTTCTGCATAAGCACAATTAAGTGTTCTGGAATTCCCATTCTTCGCAATGGTATCCGGAATCTGTTATGATCCACACAGTAGAATGCCTTCGCAAAGTCAGTAATTAACACAGGTAAACGTCTTTCTAGTATTCTCTGCTCTCAGCCAAGATCCTTCTGACATCAGTAATGATATCCCTCATTCCACATTCTCTTCTGAACCCAGCTCAAACTTCTGCCAGTTACATATCAATGTATAGGGTCAGCCATTTTTTAATTATCTTCACAAAATTTTGCTTGCATGTGATATTAATGATATTGCTCGATAATTTCTGCATTCCATTGGATCACCTTGCTTTGGAATGGGAACAAATACGGATCTCTTTCAGGTGGTTGGCCAGGTAGCTGTCTTCCAGATTTCTTGGCATAGATGGGTAAGCACTTCTAAAGTTGCATTCATTGGCTGAAACATCTCAATTGGTATTGTGTCAATTCCTGGAGACTTGTTTTTCACCAGTGTCTTCAGTGCAGCTTGGACCTCTTGCTTCAGTACCATCGGTTCTTGATCATATGCTACCTCCTGAAATGGCTGAACGTCGACCAGTTCTTTTTAGTATAGTGACTGTGTATTCCTTCCACCCTCTTTTGATGCTTTCTGCATCATTCAATATTTCCCCCGTAGACTCCTTCAATATTGCAACCCAAGGCTTGAATTTTTTCTTCAGTTTTTTCAGCTTGAGAAATGTTGAGCCTGTTCTTCAATTTTGGTTTTCTAACTCCAGGTCTTTGCACATTTCATTATAATACTTTACTTTGTCTTCTCGAACCACTCTTTGAAATCTTTTGTTCATCTCTTTTACTTCATTTCTTCCATTTACTTTAGCTACTCTACATTCAAGAGTAAGTTTCAGAGTCACTAACATCCACTTTGGTCTTTTCTTTCTTTCCTGTCTTTTTAATGACTTTTCACTTTCTTCATGTATGATACCCGTGATGTTATCCCACAACTCATCTAGTCTTTGGTTATTAGTGTTCAATGTATCAAATCTGTTCTTGAGATAGTCTCTAAATTCAGGTGGGATGTACTCAAGGTCGTACTCTGACTCTTGCGGAACTGTTTTAATTTTCTTCAGCTTCAACTTGAACCTGCATATAGGCAATTGATATCTGTTCTGCAGTCAGCCCCTGGCCTTGTTCTGACTGAGGATATTGAGCTTCTCCATCATCTCTTTCCACAGATGTAGTTGATTTGATTCCTGTGTATTCCATCTGGCAAGTTCCACATGTATAGCCGTTGTTTGTGTTGTTGAAAAAAGGTATTCCCGATGAATTAGTCATTGGTATTACAGAATTCTACCATGAGATCTCCAGTGTTGTATCTATCACCAAGGCCTTATTTTCCAATAACTGATCCTTCTTCGATTCCAACTTTTGCATTCCAATCACCATTAATTATCAATGCATACTGACTGCATGTTTGATCAATTTCAGACTGCAGTAATTCGTACACATCTTTAAGTTCTTCATCTTTGGCATTAGTGATTGGTACATAAATTGAATACTGAATTATTTGGCATTGTATATTTGTTTTTTTACTGTCTGTCTCCTTGTCCCATGAGGGCAGGCACTTTATTTTCTTACTGCATTCCTGGCACTCAGAACAGTACCTGGACGTAGTAGGTGCTCAATAACTGTGTGTTCACAGCAGGGTGTGGAAAGATGAGACCACAGACCTGAGTAGGCATCAGGCTTCACCTGCTCTTCACGCCTTAGGTATTGGGCCCTTCCAATACAGCAACCAATTATAACCAGTGAACTTTCTAAAACACAAATTTACTTTCTCCATTCCTCTCTTTCAAATGCTTCAACCGCTTACCACTCTTTCTAGAATAAATCATTGGATTTGCTCTGTCCAGTTCCTAAAATCAAACATGCTCCCTCTCTCCTTCAACCCTTCACACCCAATGTTCCATCTGCCTGAAGTAAGTCCACACCCCCATCCTTCCAGCCCCTGGTCCTGCTTCACCTTTCAGAATTTCAATTCAAATCTTGCTTTCTCTAGGAAGCCCCATGCAACCCCTAACAGACAGTGGGGTCCTTATTATATATGGCACTTATCTCGCTCTGTTGGAGTTGCCTTGTTTTCTTATGGGCAACAAAGAATCAGGGTTAAGAGTGGGTCTGAATCCCAGTTCTACCTTATTCGGGAAGTGAATGCCCTTGGGCTAATTAATTAACCATCTGTATCTGTTTTCTCAAAGGGGAAATGGGAGAAATGACAATATCTATCTCACAGAGTTGTAGCAAGGAATTAAGCCTATATTAAATGCTCAGTTAATTGTTGACTATAAATCTATGTACCCACTAGACTGTGCAGTGCCAGAAAGCTGGCCACGCTAGTGTGCTTATTTCTGTGCTCATTTCTGCATCTCAGTGCCTACCCAGAGCTTGGCATAGATTAGGTGCTCAGTAAACATTTGCTAAAACTATATATGAATAAGTAGTTTATAGAGACCAACTGACCACCTCCTTTATCTATATGAATTATCTTTTTTCTCACTCTGTTTCTGTGCCTCATTTACACAAACACACACACACACAGACAAATTTTAAAACCTTTGGTTTCTTGGGTGATTTCCCCATTTGGATCTTTGACTTCATTTCAGCATACTGTCTGTCACAAAATAAGTATACTGACAGGAGAGGATGAAGCTTAGAAGTGCCTAAAGAAACTAGGTGGTTTTAGGAAAAGAATAAATACAGGCATACCTCATTTTATTGCACTTCACAGATACTGTATTTTTTACAAATTGAAGGTTTGTGGCAACCCTGTGTTGAGCAAGTCTATTGGCGCCATTTTTCCAATTCCAACAGCATGTGCTCAATCTGTGTCTCCGTGTCACACTTTGGTAATTCTCGCAATATTTTAAATTTTTTCATTATTATTATATCTGTTATGGTGATCTGTGATCAGTGATATTTGATGCTACTACTGTAATTGTTTAAGATGGAAAATTCGATAAATGTTGTGTTCTGACTGCTCCACTGACCGGCCGTTTGCCTGTCTTTCTCCCTCTCCTCAGGCCTCCCTATTCCCTGAGACATGACAATATTGAAATTAGGCCAATTGATAACTCTACAATGATGTTTAAGTGTTCAAGTAACACATCTCTCACTTTAAATCAAAAGCTAGAAATGATTAAGCTTAGTCAAGAAGGCATGTCTAAAGTTGAGATAGGCTAAAAGCTAGGCTTCTTGCACCAAACAGTTAGTCAGTCAAGTTGTGAATGCAAAGGAAAAGTTCTTGAAGGAAATTAAAAGTGCTACTCCAGTGAACACACGAATGACAAGAAAATGATACAGCCTTATTGCTGATATGGAGAAAGTTTCAGTGGTCTGGATAGAGAAGATCAAACTAGCCAAAACATGCCCTTAAACCAAAGCCTAATTCAGAGCAAGGCACTAACTCTCTTCAATTCTATGAAGGCTGAGAGAGGTGAGGAAGCTGCAGAAGAAGTCTGAAGCTAGCAGAAGTTGGTTCACGAGGTTTAAGGAAAGAAGCCATCTCCACAACATAAAAGCGCAAGGTGAAGCAGCAAGTGCTGATGTAGAAGCTGCAGCAAGTTATCCAGAAGATATAGCCAAGGAAACTGATGAAGATGACTACACTAAACAACAGATTTTCAATGTAGACAAAACAGCCTTATGTTGGAAGAAGTCATCTAGGACTTTCATAGCTAGAGAGGAGAAGTCAATGCCTGACTTCAAGGCTTCAAAGGGCAGGCTGACTCTCTTGTCAGGAGCTAATGCAGCTGATGACTTTAAGTTGAAGCCAATGCTAATTTAACATTTCAAAAATCCTAGGGCCTTAAGAATTATGCTAAATCTACTCTGCCTGTGCACATCTGTTTACAGCAAGATTTACTGAATATTTTAAGCCCACTGTTGAGACCTACTGCTCAGAAAAAAAGATTCCTTTCAAAATACTACTGCTTATTGACAATGCACCTAGTCACCCAAGAGCTCTGATGGAGATGTACAAGGAGATTAATGTTGTTTTCATGCCTGCTAACACAACATCCATTCTGCAGCCCATGGATCAAGGAGTAATTTCAACTTTCAAGTCTTACCATTTAAGAAATACATCTTGTAAGGCTATAGCTGCCATAGACAGTGATTCCTCTGATGGATCAGAGTAAAGTAAATTGAAAACTTTTTGGAAATGATTCACCATTCTAGATGCCATTAAGAACATTTATGATTCATAGGAGGAGGTCAAAATATCAACATTAACAGGAGTTTGGAAGAAGCTGATTCCAACCCTCATGGATGACTTTGAGGGGTTCAAGACTTCAGTGAAGGAAGTAACTGCATATGTGGTGGAAATAACAAGAGAACTAGAATTAGAAGTGGAGCCTGAAGATGTGACTGAACTGCCACAATCATATGATAAAACTTTAATGGATAAGGAGCTGCTTCTTACAGAGGAGCAAAGAAAGTGGTTTTGTGAGATGGAATCTACTCTTGCTGAAGATGCTGTCTGTGAACATTGTAGAAATGACAAGAAAGAATTTAGAATATTACATAAACTTAGTTCATAAAGCAGTGGCAGGGTTTGAGAGGACTGATTCCAATTTTGAAAGAAGTTCTACCATGGGTAATATGCTATCAAATAGCATCGCATGCTACAGAGAAGTCTTTCATGAAAGAAGAGTCAATCGATGGGCAAACTTCGCTGTTGTCTTATTTTAAGAAATTTCCACAGCCACCCTAAACTTCAACAACCACCACCCTGATCAGTCAGAAGCCATCAACACTGAGGCAAGTCCCTCTACCATTAAAGATTACGACTTGTGGAAGGCTCACATAATGGTTACCATCTTTTAGCAATAAAATATTTTTTAATTAAGGTATGTACATTTTTTTTTAGACACAATGCTATTGCACACTTAACAGAATGCAGTATAGTATATACCTTTTATATGCACTAGGAAACTAAAACAATTCATGTGACTTACTTTACTGCATTATTCACTTTATTGCAGTGGCCTGGAACTGAAGCTGCAGTATCTCCCAGGTATGCCTGTATATGAATTCAGGCACTTTCTAATCCCACCACAGCACTAGCCCATTTTCAATCTATTTCTGATAATTATCTTACTTAACTGGCTAGCTTGTGTTTTGTTTTGTTTTTTCTCTCTCGGACTCTGTTACTTTTGGGGAACAAAACAGACATGAATTCTACCCTCAAGAAGCTTCAGACTAACTGGAGATAAAGACATTAATAGAAAACTGTAAAACTAATGCACCATGCTTGTGATGGGTATTACAATGAAAAGGTACAGGGAATAATACTATCATGTAGCAGAGGGATCTGACCTAATCTGGACGGTAAGAGAAGATTTCCCTGAGAAAGTAGAAAGCGAGACTTGAGAGAAGAATAGGCATGAGCAAGGTAAAGGGGTGGAGGCTAGAGTGAGCTTAAGAGTGACCCAGCATAGTCAATTGGCATAATATAGTTCTTAAAGTTTATGTACTACCTTCCAGTATGGTGAGTAGTGTCTGGGGGCCCTAAAAGCTTACAGTAGCCATCTAAGATACAACTATTGGTCTTTATTTGTCTGGTACAAAAGAGAAAGAAGTAAACCCAAGAATCAGAGTAGGAACTGGCCTACAGGACTAACTATCTACATGAACCATTGCCTCCTCACCCCTGAGACCAGAAAATAAAGAACACAATAAATGGATCCTGATAAAAAGGGAGAAAAACGTGGAACAAAACTTCAAATTTTTAAAGAATCCTATTGAAGCTGGAGGAGTCCCCAAGACTATGGCCCTGAGCTGCTCTTCAAATCTTGAATTGAAACTATCCCGTGAAGTCACCTTTAAACTAAATAACAGTTTAGCCCAGTGAATAAAGACTGTCACCCTTGAGTACTGCGTTTTAAAAAAATAAAAATAAAAATAATTATCTATATAAGACCAAGGGGCCAACAGCTGTTCTTTTAAAGTGTAGATGAGAAGGCTGGGGGGCTGGGAGATAAAGTCAATGGAAGCGGAACAACTAGAACAGAAATAATGACAACATTGACAAAATGCAAAGAATGTAACCAACATCACTCGTCATTATGTCTAGAAACTGTGGGACAGGAGCAGGTTTATTTTCACCAAAAATAATACTAAAAAAAAAAAAAGAGTGATCCAGGCAGTTACTGGGAAAAGCCTCTGAGCTTGGCACATGAGGGAATGCCAGAGACACTGCAGTTTAAAGGTGAGGCTGGAAAGTAAGAGGAGGTAGATAGTGCAGGGCCTTGAAGACAGCACTAAGGATTTTGGATTTTGTCTTGAGAGAAATGAGAAATCACTGATGTATTTTTAAAAGGATATAATTTAAATTTTTAAAAGATCACATTATTTCGAGATGGCTGGAGGGTGCAGAACAGGATGCTGGGTTGAAGGGGACCTCGGTGACAGACCAGGTGGGAAATGATCTTACTGGGTACAATGGGGGTGGGGCAGTGCTGCCAATGAAAAGCAGTACGATTTGACCACTATTTAGGAGATAGAATCAACATGACTTAGCAACTGATCATGTTGGAGGTGAGGAAGATGGTGTCAAGGACAGTTTCTAGATTTCTGGCACAGCAATCAGAGGTTCTGCTGCCAGTTACTGAGAAAGAACATTGTGAGGGCAGTGGCTCATGCCCTGCTCGCAATATCAATGAGCCACCCAACGGAGAGGTTGAGTCAACAGCTGCACACACTGGTCTAGGGACCAGAAGACAGGCCTAAGACTAAATACAGCGCAGATCTAAGCACCACACATGGCCATGGGGCAGGGGTGAAGAGTGCTTTCCTCTCCTGCTAACTTTTTCAAATTGATTGCTAATGAGCTAAGAAATCTACTCCCAGAATCTCTTACTCGAGTAAGAAGAACAGGTAAAAGTTACTATACAAGAACAAACAAAGGGCTTCTCCCAAATATTTTATTTTGTTGTTTTATAGGGAAGTGTGAATAGCCAAGACACCCTTAAAGAACAAGTAGAGATTTGCCCAACCAGATATCAAAACTTGTTATAGAGCAATAGTAACTAAGAGTCTTACATAGGCCCAAAAGTCCCTGCGTAGCACAAACGGTTTCCACTTGACCATTGATCTAACATTTGGTGGTTCAAACCTACCCAGTGAGACACTGTGGAAGAAAGGCCTGGCAATCTGTTTCTGTAAAGATTACAGTCAAGAAAACTCTATGGAGCACTTCTACTCTGTAACACACGAGGTCGCCATGAGTCAGAATCCACTCGATGGCAATGGGTTTGGTTCTGGTTTTTTATACAGATCCAGGGATACACAAACAGATAATGGAACTAAATAAGGAACCCAGAAATGGAACCATGCATACATGAAAACTTGATATCTGAGCTGGCGGTGCACAGCAGTGAGGAAAGAAGGGATGATTTAGCGTATCCTTATACGAAAGAAAGTGAAATCATACCCCTACCACCTCATAGTATACACAAAAATCAATTTAGGATAAAGATCTAAATGCCATAAAACATTTTAGAAGACAATACAATCAAATAATGACTTCGGGGTATGACGAATTTCTGAAACAAGGTACAAAAAGCACAAACCAAAAGAAAAAAAATTCACCTACGCTAAAATGTAGACTTCCGCTCAGTAACGACAACGTTAAGACTGTGAAAAGGCTATGAACTGGGAAAAGACAGTTGCAGCCTATAATTAACCAAGGAGAATATGTAAATAATTCCTATAAATCAATAAGATAAAGAAAAACAGCACAGTCTTGCAATATTTTGTTACTTGTATATGTCATTTTTGCAAACAAACAGAGGCAAGCATACTACACAGGAGAAGAGCAAACCAGCCAGTAATGCACTACGGGCACAGCAGGGGAAGTGGGCGTTATTCTATCTGGTGAGTAAGGACACAGTGCTGACAACCTCTTTGGAAAACAATGTGTCAATATCCATCAAATAAAAAAAAAGATTGCATCCCTTTGATTTGGCAATTGCACTTCTAGGAATTATCCAGAAGATAAACTCACATATGTAAAAAGATGTATCATCAAGGATATTTCTGTGAGATTTTCTAGTAGCAGAAAACTGAAAACAATTGAAATATCCAACAGTAGGTGACTAGGTTAAATAAATTCTGTCACATGCATAAAATGGAATCTAACAGATTATTATGCTGATAAGGAACGATCACTAAGCTGAACTGTTATGTGAAAAAAAGCAAATTGTAGACCAGAACACTAAAAAGGGGCAGCAACCTAGAAGGTGGAGGATGGAAAAAACGTGCCAGCCTAGCTGCAGAGTGTCTCTGCAGGAATACTAAAGAAACAAAAAAGTGGCTGCCTCCAAGAAGGGGACTAAGGGCCTGGGGCTAGAAAGCAGGTATTTCCTCTTCACTGAACCACCTCTGGACCCCTAGTGGCCCAGTGGTTAAGCATTTGACTGCTAACCAAAAATCAGCAGTTCTAATCCACCAGCTGCTCCTTGGAAACACAATGGGGTTTTACTCTGTCCTACAGGGTTGCTATGAGTTGGAATCGATGCGACAGCAACGGGCTTGCTTTTTAGGTTTGAACCGTCTCTAGCACCTTTCATTTTGTTTTTAACCAGATACGTAGGTATTACTTTCTCAAAAAATAAAATCTCCTGTTGAGAGAATTCAGTCATTCTCAAAAACAACCAAAACAAGAGAATGGCTAAACAATGCTAGTATATTCATACTGATAAATACTTAATTGTGGTGATGGATATCCAACTCTGTGAACATTCTAAAAGTCTGCGATTATATGAAACATTCAACTTTTTGAATATACTAAAATTAAAACTGTATACTTTAAATGGGTGATTTGTATGCAAATTATATCTCAGTGAAAATAAACAAATATATATAAACATAAATGTAAATAAATAAATATATATAAACATAAATGTAAATAAATAAATATATATAGAAAATGATTTGGCAACTGTGGTCCTCAGCTGATTTTGTAAAGAAATTATTATTAGAACATAGGCATACCCATTTGTTTACATGTTATCTATAGCTCCTAAAGACTGAAATATTTACTATTTGGCTTTTTACAAAAAACATTTACCAATCCTTGATATAAAAGAATCTTTAAGTTATATAGTTGTGTAAAACCCACAAGCTGCAGGATAATAGTCAGCGAAATATCATTTATGTTCAGAACACACACACAACACAGTATCACATATCTGCTTAGAGTACACGTAACAGTAACAGGAAATGCTCTAGAAAGATAAACACCAAAATCATACCCATGGTTACTTTCGGGCAGGATCAGGCAGACCAGAATTGGGGGTTAATCAAAGGGGACTATGGCTTTGTCTTTTTTTTTGTTTTTTGGAGGATTTCTTTTGCTTCTAAGGAGATAAGATCACGTATCCTAAGGAAGTGAACTTTTTTTTCTAAATTAATTCTTTTTAGAAGTGAGGCTAGCACACAACTATTGGTCTCTGTTCATCTGGAAAAAAAAAAGAGAAAGAAGGAAACCCAAGAATCAGAGAAGGAACTGGACTATAGGACTAAGTGTCTACATGAACCACTGCCTCCTCTACCTTGAGACCAGAAGAACTAGATGGTACCCAGCTACCACATCCAAACGTTCTGATTAGGGACACAATAGATGGATCCTAATAAAAAGGGAGAAAAATGTGGAACAAAACTTTAAATTCCTAAAGAATCCAGACTTAGAGTACCTACTGAGATTGCAGGAGTCCCCAAGACTATGGTCCTGAGTTACTCTTCAAACCTTGAATTGAAACCATCCCCTGAAGTCAGCTTTAAACCAAGTAACAATTTAGCTCAAAAAGTAAGGATTGTCACCCTTGGGTACTGCATTTAAAAAAAAAAAAATCATCTATGTAAGACCAAAGGAACAACAGCTATTTTTAAAGCATAGATGAGAAGGTTGTGGGGCAAGAAGTTTAAGTTAATGGGAATGAAGCAACGAGAACAGAAATAAGGAGAATGCTGGCAAAATATGAATAATGTAACCAATGTCACTGATAATTAGGTCTAGTAACTGTTCAATGGAAGCGGGTTTTACTGTGTATATTTTTCACCAAAAATAAAATATTACTAAAAAAAAAAAGTGAGACTGGCAGAAGGGAAAAGGGACAGGACTAGTGGATAAAAAATTGCATGTTCTGAAATTGGTAGTAGTTGCACGAAGCATTGCCGGAATTTTAAGTGTTATGATTCTACATCCACCTTTTCGTTTTCTCAGATCTTTTCTTGGCATTCCTCTTACACTTCTCTTTCATTAACTTCAGAAAACTGGGGTTGACGATAGCGGGTGTTTTAGGGAGAAAGAAGGCATGAGCAAGAGTGGCAGGGAAGGATAAAAGACAGCTACAAAGAAGGGACAGCCCAGTGGATGGCTGTGGTGTTAACAGTCAATTATTCCTGGCATGTAATTCCCATTTTGGGGCTGGCCCTGGGACATCTGCCTAATCTTGGTCTCAGGCCCAGCACCATCCTGCAATTAGTTCATGGTCACATCCATAGTATTCATATGTCTACACAATTCGTATGACCCTCGTGAGAGCTGCAGAATACCTAATATTTTACGTATTTTAGGATGCAAGTAAGTTTGTCTATTCTTATAACAAAGTGTACCCTAGAAGTGAAAATGAATTACTATTAATGAGCAAATCAGGACCTAGCACATGTAGAAGCTGCTTTACATCATGATTATAAAGAAAATGTGGGTATAATAAAGTAAGTCGAAATTCAGCTAGGAGAAAAAGTAAATTCATGTAGGACAAATTATAATTTAAAAATTTTTATGAGAATAGAGAGTTTTTCTAAGCAAAAACAAAATATCAAAGAATGGTTTGGTTAGCATCTCTCTCTCTCTCCCTATCTATCTATCTATATGGAAACGCTGGTGGCGCAGTGGTTAAGAGCTACAGCTGCTAACCAAAAGGTCAGCTGTTCGAATCCATCAGCCTCTCCTTAGAAACCCTATGAGGCAGTTCTACTCCGTCCCATAGGGTTGCTATGAGTCGGAATCGAGTCGATGGCAATGGGTGTATAATACGTATATATACATACACACAAAATTAGACCTCAGATGACCAATCTTTTTGTATGATACCTAGAAACTATGTACGATTCTAGAAAAAGGTTAGTGCTCTAAAATAACAATAAAAGAAAGCATCAGCGAAAAGATGTAAATTCAAATAATAGGGTATTATTAGGGTCATGATGTTTAAAGGGACTAGGTCCGTCTGCTCGAGAAATTATCAACAAGGAAAACTTGTGCCATTCTTCAACTGTGGGCACCCCAGTGACTTCTGCTTTTGAATCAAAACCAACTAGACAAATCTAAGAAGGGTGGATTAGTTGGGATAAGGGGGGAAACCTGGCTGTATATTAATTACAGTGGCAGGAAAAAAAAAAAAACATTCACCGAACTGATCTTTTAAACAATCTAGTTTAAAATAAAACTCAAGGTAATTATAACAAGTCTTCACAAGAGAGAATCAAATGTTGAGTATTAATGAAAGAGAAGCATTAAAAATTGTATCCACACACATACATACATACATTTTAAACTAAATATAATTTCATTTTAAGTTTCTACTTGGGAAAAGGGTTTGCTTCTAGTGAACTCACCTCCGTGTTCTAGAAATACTCGGACACACCTCTCTTTTCCTCTTGCTGCAGAGAAATGAAGCAGGGTCCAGCCATTAGCGTCTCGGCCATTTGGAGAATAGCCTTGCTCTAACATCTTTCGTACGGTGTGAACATCCCCTGCAGCCACCGCAGCCTGAATCTGCAATTCTTCCTGGAGTTCAGGGTTCCTCCGACAATGGTGGTGTAACATCCTAGCTGAGTCCACTTTTCACCAAGAATTCATTAGGTCACAGGGATCAACCTTTAAGGGTAAAATGCATGAAATTTAGAATAACTGGCACCTGTGTCCATTAAATAACAAAGAATTTTCCACTGCTAAATTACACAAACTTTAGTAATAATAGTTCATACTACCACTAATTAATAAACATATATATGTTCAGATCAAAACTTTCAGCAATTTCCCTAAGATTATAAAGAATTTCAAAAAGAAACCCAAGCTTAAATCTCTAAACTCCAAAAATGAAATTTCTCTTGCGGCCTTCTAAAAAACCCAAAGCAAAAAACATATGAATATAACACCATTATTTTAAATAAAATGGGGGTGATGCTAGGCAGCAAAAAGATGAAGTAAACAGAAGAGTCAGATGAGTACCCATCTTAGAAGTTCTGGTTTAACTGATGCACCACTAAGGAGATTAAAGTAATATGCCATTCAAGGGTTCTATCGTTGATCTGAGTTAGTAAATACGGAGTATCAAATTGACAATTTATAGACTGTGAAGACTGACCAGTTACTGTCAAGTCAATTCTGACTCATGGTGACCCTATGTGTTTCAGAGTAGAACTGTGCTCATAGGGTTTTCAAAGGTTGTGACCTTTCAGAAGTACATCACCAGGTCTTTCTTCTGACGTGCCTCTGGGTGGGTTTGAACCACCAACCTTTCAGTTAGTAGTAGCTAAGCGCTCAACCATTTGTACCACTCAGAGACTCCTAAAGACCCTTAATTAAGAGAAGTACTTTAAAAAAAAAGCAAACCCCTTTATGCTCATTCCTAAAGTATTTCAACTATATGTTACTTATTTTCAGTCCAAAGGGTGGACGGTTTGAGGGGTAGAGAGGGGGAAGGGAGTGGGAGGGGATAAGTAAATTACAGTAAAATGTTTAGATTACATTTAACTTTCTTTTTGCTTACTTCTGCTCCGCTTTGTATCCTCCCCCCTTTGTCATCTGATGCCACATCCTCTTCTACACTTTCCCAATTTGTTTTTCAGATTTACTCTATATTCAAAGTTGTTAGGTGCCGTCAAGTCGACTCCGACTCATGGTGACCCTATGTATAACAGAACAAAACACTGCCTGGTCCTGTGCCATCCTCACAATCTTTGCTATGTTTGAGCACACTGTTACAGTTACTGTGTCAATCCATCTCGTTGAGGGTCTTCCTCTTTTCACTGAACCTCCGCTTTGCCAAGTATGATGTCCTTCTCCAGGGACTGCTCCCTTCTGATAACACATGCAAAGTATGCAACACAAAGTCTCACCATCCTCGCTTCTGAGGAGAATTCTAGCAGTGCTTCTTCCAAGGCAGATTTGTTCGTTCTTCTGGCAGACCATGTTATATTAAATATTCTTTGCCAACACCATAATTCAAAGGCATCAATTCTGCTTCTGTCTTCTTTATTCATTTTCTAGCTTTCAAATGCATATGAGGTGACTGAAAATACCATGGCTTGGGTCAGGAGCACCTTAGTCCTCAAAGTGAGATCCTTGCTTTTCAACATTTTAAAGAGGTCTTTCGCAGCAGATGTGCCCATCACAATACATTGGCTGATTTCTTGACTGCTGCTTCCATGAGTGTTGATAATCTAAGTAAAATGAAATCCTTTACAACTTCAATCTCTTCTCCGGTTGTCATGATGTTGCTTATTGGTCCAGTTGTGCAGATTTTGGTTTTCTTTATGTTGAGGTGCAATCCATACTGAAGCTTGTAGTCTTTGATCTTCATCAGTAAGAGCTTCAAGTCCTCTTCACTTTCAGCAAGCAAGGTTGTGTCATCTGCATACTGCAGGTTGTTAATGTATCTTCCTCCAATCCTGTGTTGTGTTCTTCTTCGTATACTCCAGCTTCTCAGATTATTTGCTCAGCATACAAATTGGACAAGTATGGTGAAAGGACACAACCCTGACACCTTTTCTGACTTTGAACCACGCAGGATCCCCTTATTCTGTCTGAAAGACTGTCTCTTGGTCTATGTATGGGGTCCTCATGAGCACAATTAACTTTTCCGGAATTCTCATTCTTCGCAATGTTATCCATAATTTGTTACGATCCACACAGTCGAATGTCTCTGCATAGTCAATTAAACACAGGTAAACATTTTTCTGGTACTCTCTGCTTTCAGCCAAGATCCATCTGATATCAGCAATGATATTCCTCCTTCCACATCTTCTTCTGAATCCAGCTTGAATTTCTGGCAGCTCCTTGTCAGTGTACTGTTGCAACCAGTTTTGAATGATCTGTAGCAAACTTTTACTTGTGTGTGATATTAATGATATTATTCGATAATATCTGCATTCTGCTGGATCTCTGCATCTGTTTGTTGAAACATCTCAATTAGTATTCCATCAATTCCTGGAGACTTGTTTTTGCCAATGCCTTCAGCACAGCTTGGACTTCTTCCATCAGTACTATTGGTTCTTGATGATATGCTACCTCCTGAAATGGCTGAACGTCAGCCAGTCACTTTTGATACAGTGACTCTTTACATTCCTTCCATCTTCTTTTGTTGCTTCCTGTGTTGTTCAACATTTTCCCTGTAGAATCCTTTGATACTGCAACTCGAGGCTTGAATTTTTAATTCAGTTCTTTCAGCTTGAGAAATGCTGAGTGTGTTCTTCTCTTTTGGTTTTCTAACTCCAGGTTCCTGTACATTTCATTTTAATACTTTGTCTTCTCGAGCTACCCTTTAAATTTTTCTGTTCAGCTCTTCTACTGCAACATTTCTTCCATTTGCTTTGGCTACTCTACGTTCAAGAGCCAAGTTTCAGAGTCTCTTCTGATACCCATTTTGTTTTTTTCTTTCTTTCCTATCTTTTTAATGGACTTTTGCTTTCTTCATGTATGATGTCCTCAATGTCAGTCCACAACTCCTCTAAGTCTTCGGTCATTAGTGTTCAATGTGTCAAACCTATTCTTAAGATGGTCTCTAAATTCAGGTGGGATATACTCAAGGTCGTATTTTGGCTCTCATGGATTATTCAAAGTAGCATGATACAAACATTCAAAGTAGCAAGACCATATAAAATATTTTAAAACTATAAGAACCTAAACAACCTGTTCGATTAACCACATGAAACATTTATTTTAAAGGAAATGTAGTACACCTAATTCCCACTCTCTGTAATAGGTCACAAAAGAGCTGTGTGCTCAAATCCAATATAAAATGAGTTCTCCTCCATCCAAATATGAAAAGTCTAATGAATTGGTGGAAGTTTGCACCTTATATGTAAGTATATACAAAAGAAATATTTTTGATGAGTTTTTTTAAAGCTTTTAAATAAATACAGAAATTTCAACTAACATGTAAAAAAGCTTCTAGAAAGGCATTCTATCTGGGCTAATTTTAAGGAACAGATTAGACTCATCTCTTAATTGGTAGCCTCCATTTCTAAAAATAAACAATGTATGTGATAAAACCCTTTTAAGACATTTTGTTCTCATATGTAGGTTAGACATCTCCTGATAATCTTGTTACCAATAATAACTTATCTTGCAAAACTTCCTGTTATAATTGTAGAAAGGTAAACTTAAGCCTAGCTCAGTTCAAATTATCACAGCTTAAAGAGCATAATCAAATGTCTTATGTTGTTTTATACGCAGAAAATGGTGTCCTTACATATGCATAAGTGACATAATTTAAAAATAGAGCCTAATGATACAAATAGCTATTTCCTCAGAGAAAACCGGGAAACAATAGATTTCCTGATAATTGGTGTGAGGAGGCAATCCTTCCAACAAGCCGGGCTATGGTCTTCCCCTCTCTTCCCCTGCTAGCATCTTGAGGCTTCAAAACAAACCACCCCCTTACCTCTCTGGCCTAATGGTTTGTCTAAATAAGCAGCAGGGTTTTCAGAGATAATACAATTCCAGGCTTGGCGCTCACATATCTAACCCACCACCTCTCCTTGGTGGTCAGGAAGGAAAATCTACATCACGCACTGTGCAGCGTGTGTGTGTGTCTGTGTGTGCACACACGTGTAGTATGTTACATAGGCTTTAGGGGTATAAAAATGGCTGGAGGAGGGACTTTCAGAGTCCCTCAGCTACGGTGCTCGGTGGAAGCACACATAGCAGAGTTTTCTCATCCCACCTAACTAAGCTTACCTAGCCGGGGAAGACTGGCTACAGGTAGGCCCCTTTTTAGTCCCTCGCCTATGGTACAAAGTGGAATACATGTAGAAGAGTCATCATCTCCACCTGGACAGCCCTCATTGAGTCATGGAGGGTACCGACTCATCAATGGATCTTCATTGCTCTGGTGTGCTGTCTGCTTCTTGTTGTAAGTAGTAAAATCTACTTTCCATGTGCATCTTGTGTGAGCCAGAGGCATGTTGTGTGTTCAGGCTCTGATAGGAAGGACATGATATTCACGGAGGAAACACTATTAATGATTGGTCCCTTTTTCTGGCTCTTTAGGGATCTGGGGCAACCTGTGAGTGCATCACAATTTGTTTTCTTAATAAACATGATCTTCCCCCATTTCATCACTTTATTACTTTTTCTACTGAACACTAAAATTAAGCCTCTATCTTAGAAATTTTAAATCCAAGAACCCTTTTGAATAGGTTTTTATTTTTTAATGCCATGAGAAAAAATGTTGACGACCATCAGAAGGAATTAATGGAAACTATTATATGCTCGTTGCAATGCCCAAAACTGCTCAAGAAAATAAAGTTTATTTAAAAAAAAAGAAAAACAGCTGAATTCTGGTAAGAACGGCAAAAAAAAAAAAAAAAAAGTTTTAATGCGATGATTGTCTTAGTACTTAAATGAAACCTACCATGCAAGAAAAACATTCAAACATTATCAATATAAACCTAGATTTTCTTTTAGTGAGTGCTGCGTTTAGTATGTATCAGTTGATACAACGGAGAAAAGTAAAAGCTAAATGGCTTTTTCCCCACAACAGCAGAGATGACTCTGCATCCAGCTCTCAGACTTACCTTACGGTAGAGTGTCCCTTTTCCTGAAACACGGGTTGCCTAATAACCATTGTGCACATACAGCATCGTGGGGAGGGGCTCAGTGCGTGTCCAGAGTACAGAGCCAGTGAGCTTTCTTAACCTGAAGTCAAGGAAAAATAACAATCAAAGGAAAATTCCTAAAAAGAATAAAGAATCATAGCTGCCTGCATAGTCTACCCTTTGGTGAGCTTAAATTTCAGCACTTTTCGAAACATCTAGAGCAGAAAAAGCTCAGGTTAATCTTCGAGAAAGTTATCTCATTACATATTTTAATCTTCAAGGTGTTTTTTTTTCCCTGAAAAGATGGCATTTTTAAAAGGGGTAACCAAGAAAAAACATGTGCATACTCTTGGAATTTAGGTACAAGTACAGACTCTTCTTTTTCCTCTATTCAGAATACATGTTTCCAGATCTGCTTCATTTGAACTACTTTTTAACTACCAGTTAATCCATGGTCTTCCTAAATAGGACTAAAGTGAGAATATGCGTACTCATTTACGGCGGCCAGATCCAAAGTGTAATCTACAACGACTAAAAAGAGATTATATCTTAAACGGCTGGTTCTTCATATGCCTTAAAAGCCTCACGTTACTCACTTTGAAATTACTGTTCCTTTACGTATACACCAAAGCTCCTGAGTGGTGCAAACTGTTTACACTAGACTACTAACCGAACGGTTGGCGGTTCAAACCCATGCAGAGGCGCAACGGAAGAAAGACCTGGTGATCCGCTTCCATAAAGATTACAGTCAAGAAAACCCTATGCAGCAGTTCTACTCTGTAATACCTGGTGTTGCCATAAGTCAGAATTGACTTGATGGCAACACGTTTGGTATTTTTTGGTTTTTACGTATACATCAAGTCAGGTAAAACATTAACAGCAGTTGTGTCAGCTCCCCCATATGAGTTCTGAAAGAACACTTTATACAACTAAAAGAAAAAGGATCTTTTGGTCAATTAATTCCTAGCTCTGTGAATTCCATTAAGGATAAGGACCCATGGAACGAAATTGATTTCTACACAATACATCAGAATCAATCTAAGAATTACTTACTGGGAGAGCTGTTGCCCATCCCTGTGGTTGTGGGTGTGCCAAGCCCTCCACCACTTAAACTTTCTGACAAGGAAAGACTGGTCTACCTGGCAACCTGATGTGCTGTGGGCAAAAGCAGTAATTGTAGTTGTTACTGGTTGCACACCACGCTTTTCAACCAATCCAAATCAGTACAGTCCATTTGTACTCTTTCTTCTTGTCACACCTTATTTTTCCTTGTCAAACTTCTCCAAAGAAGGTCAAAGACTTTGCCAACTTTCACTTGGAAATAAAACCTGATTTAAAACTATGCCTACTATTTCTAAATAGAACAAATAATTTCTATTATTTCTAATAAATGACACGATAAGAATGCCTCCTATAAGGCAAGCTGTAAAAAACGCACTTCCTTACAGAAATGCTGACTCTAAGACTAGGGCAGGAAATACACAAGATGAGCTTGGAGTACGTTATAGTGCCAAAAAGTATAAGAAAGTGCACAAGTAAAAGCACAATGATGGGGTACATCAAAACGCCAAACTAGAACAACTTGAGCAACTAAATAAAGATGTATTGGATTATAAGTCAATATATAAAAATAAATACCAGCAAGTCCATATTGATACAATTAAATTGAATCCATTTATTTTGATAGAATAGGTAAATAAACAGGGAAAAAGAGACAAATCTTCCATGCAGAGGCATTTCAAGTAACTTTGATGTCTCTATTCATCCCTCAAGGAGATGGAGCGTAACTCCCCACTCCTTAAGTGTGGACCGTGCGTAGGGACGTCACTCCAAAGAGTGAAAGAAAGGGGAGAAAAAGAGTAACTTTACAATGGAGAAACCAGACAAACACTGCCTCAGCCAGGTGACCAAGGTCGACATCTACAGTGGTACGTCACATTGATAGTATGATGTAAGAATGACAATTTATCTCTATGGACTTTCTCCCCAAAACCCATAACCTCAGCCTAATCATTAGATTAACATCAGACAAATTCCAATTGAGGGACTTCTACAAAATACTTGACAAGTACACCGCTGAAAACTGTCAAGGTCATCGAAAACAAGGAAGTCTGAGAAACTGTCACTGCCAACAGGATCCTAAGGAGACATGACAACTGAATGTAATCGGGTATGCTGGATGGGATCCTGGAACAGAAGAAGGGCAGTAGGTAATAAAAACTACAGAAATCTGACAAAACAGTAGCCTTTACTTAATAATTATTAATATTGGTTCATAATTGTGACAAACGTACCATACTATTGAAGGTACTAATAACAGAAGAAAAACTGGGCATGGGGTATATGGGAACTCTCTGTACTGCCTTATTTTTCTAAAAATCTAAAACTATACTAAAAGTTTATTTTAAAAATGCAGAACAATGCCTCCAATGGTGAGCCTCAAGCATGTCCACCAGAATATCTGGTCATCTTTCACATGGGCTTTGTCACAGATTGAACTGTGTCCCCCAAAAGTATGTGTTAACTTGGTTAGGCCATGATTCCCAGTATTGTATGGTTGTCCTCCATTTTGTGATTGTAATTTTCCTATGTGTTGTAAATCCTAATCTCTGCCTATGGTTAATGAGGCAAGATTGGATTATGTTGAAGAGGATTAGGGTGGAATTGTTTAACACCCTTACTAAGATCACATCCCTGATCCAAAAAGTGAGTTTCCCAGGGGTGTGGCCTGCACCACTTTTTATCTTACAAGAGATAAAAGGAAAAGAAACGGGAAAGGGGGACTTTATAACACCAAGAAAGCAGCACCAGGAGCAAAGCACGTCCTTTGGACCTGGGGTCCCTATGCCTAAGAAGCACCTAGTCCAGGGGAAGATTGATGACAAGGACCTTCCTCCAGAGCCAACAGAGAAAGCCTTCCCCTAGAGCTGACACCCTGAATTTGGACTTCTAGCCAACTAGACTGTGATAGAATAAATTTCTCTTTGTTAAAGCCATCCACATGTGGTATTTCTGTTACAGCAGCACTAGATGACTAAGGCAAGCTACATCCACATTTCAAGAATTAACATTACTGGATGTTACTTCTAAGTGTGTCCTCAGCACCCCGTCTCCCAAGAGAAGTGGAAATGACCCAACATGGTTTCAAGCCTGTAAAAAGCTGTGTTGTTTTTGGTTCCATCTATCCAACCACTTCCATGGAGGGCTGTGGGGGTGAAAAGGAGGAGGACATGAGAGTTGGGGGTTGAGGAGGATATAAACTGATTAATAACATCAAAGCACTTATTGATGAAGATCAAAGACTACATAGCCTTCAGTATGGATTACACCTCGATTTAAGAAAACAAAAATCCTCACAACTGGACCAATAAGCAACATCAGGATAAACGGAGAAAATATTGAAGTTGTCAAGGATTTCATTTTACTTGGATCTACAATCAACGATCAACGGCCATGAAAGCAGCAGTCAAGAAATCAAACAATGTATTGCATGGGCAAATCTGCTGCAGAAGACCTCTTTAAAGTGTTAAAAAGCAAAGATGTCACTTGGAGGACTAAGGTATGCCTGACACAAGTCATGGTATTTTCACTCGCCTCATAGGCATGCAAAAGCTGGAAAATGAATAAGGAAGACTAAGAAGAATTGATGCCTTTGAATTATGGTGTCGGTGAAAAATACTGAAAAATACATGGACTGCTAGAAGAATGAACAAATCTTTCTCGGAAGAAATAACAGCCAGAATGCTCCTTAGAAGCGAGGATGGCAAGACTTTTGTCTCACGTACTTTGGACGTGTTATCAGGAGGGAGCAGTCCGTGAAGAAGGACATCATGCTTGGTAAAGTGGAGGTTCAGCGAAAAAGAGGAAGACCCTCAACAAGACGGACTGACGCAGTAGCTGCTACAATAGGACTTAAACATAGGAACGACTGTGAGGATGGCCCAAGACCAGACAGTGTTTGGTTCTGTTGTACGTAAGGATCACTATGCGTCAGAACTGACTCAACAGTACCTAACAACAACAACCAATATTAAGGGAGGCTTTCTCTTAAAGATAAAGTGACTAAATTATTTCTTCCCACAAGAAAGACACACAGTCTTAACTTGTGATAATTCCTTATGTGCTACTTCAATCAAACAAATGTCTACTCAACATCTGACAGGTGTTTGGCATAGTGTTAGGCCTAGGCACAGGAACTATCACTGGGAAATATTTTAATAAAACTTCTGCAAACTTAAATCAAGTAATTCTAGAAATTTTAAGATTATTTTTCCTTGTTATGACAATACTAGGCACTATAAGTAATAACCATAAATTTAAACCAAAGAAGCCTTCTTTACACGTGCCTGTTACATCAATCTTCACCGGAAAAAAACATAACACACATGTAGCATACACACGATCACTGGAAGCTGCAATACCTTTAATCATGAGGGACAATGATTCCTTACCAAAATATCTTGATAGTCCGGAGCATCTGACGTGTAATTAATTTTCTTTTCGTATTATTTTATGATAGCTGCACCTAGTTAGAGTATAGCTGTTTGTACGTATAAATAAAGGTAGGGGGACAACTCACTGAATTAAAAAGTAAATACAATGCCCTGCAGTGGTAAAGGTGCCTATTAATAACCACAGGCAAGTCCAGATATGAGAATGGAAAAAAGTCTATTTCCCCTCAGGACGTGCAAGTCTAAAATCTGATAGCTCATGAGAGTCACCTATAGTAAATACACAATAAATAAAGGACTATGGTGATGGAGGTAATTTTCTAAATATTATATGTTCATCCTAAGCTGTTTTAAAATAATGATGACTTGTGGACTCAGAACTCCTGATACTCTGAGGGTGGAATCTTTACAAATTCCACCCCAGGTTACACAGTCAAGAAACACACACACACAAGTGAGATTTCACAATTATATCAAAATGAACCATTTCCCCAATGTGTATTACTTTTATGTGGGAAACCTTTTTGCCTAATGTTAATACTGCATTTAAATTTTACTCATTTATGTTTTCCACACTATATGGAGTCAAAAGAAAACAATCTAGGCTTCCAAGCTTCTATACTGTTGACCATATTAGAAATCATAAACTTATATAAATTAAATTAAACCCCTAGTTTAAAAGTATAGTTTCCCTATAGATGCCAAGTGAACTTCATTTAGTTAAAACACGAACTTCTTGCTTCACATAATTAAAAAAGTCTGTATTCTTAGAGTGAAGAATAAAATAACCATACAACAAAACATATTTAAGATCTGTCCAAAATTATATATCTTCACCAAATCTGGCTACATGTTCCCAATTTCCTTTAGCATAAATGATTAGTCATTAATGGCTTTTTGCATTAAGGGATGCAAGTCAGAACTGAGTTTCTGATTTCACACACTAGAAACAAGGTAACAGCTTGCTACTCAAAAAAGAAACAGCATTTCCTTGCAAGGTAAACAAAGATCCAGGATGGCAAGAAAATAAAATCAGCAGCCCCAATGGTATCAGCTCTGAGAAAAAAATCCACCAAATGCCCAAAAGACGTAAGAGGAAAGACGGGTGCAGAAACACTGTAAGACCCAATCAGAGTGTGCAATATTGCTGACATGTATGCTGATGAGCTCTACTTGTATGATCAAGACCTTCTAGGCTAGAATAAATGTAGAGGCGTTATTTAGTATCACTCAACAAAAACATTTACCTGAGAAGGCTTAAATGGAAAATATGTATTTCATTTTTTCCTTAAAGCATACTTCAAATATTTTAGCAGTTTTTAAAAGTCCTAAAGTAATCATTAGCTATCTCTCGGTGATTTCCATATTTAAATAATAAAAACTAGCCTTGTACTTTTTATAGACTCCTGACTAGCTTTTACTGAAATGAAGTTGTCAATTACCTTTGATTCCTTATATATACATACAAAAGCTGTCCTAAATTTTTACTGTGGAACAGTCATCTGTAGATACTGATTCTAAATCCTATTCAGTAGAATATACTCCCTGCTTTGGTGTCAGTTCCAGGTCTGAAGACTATGTCAACCCTCAGAAACCCCTTAAAAGTATCTTTAACTATGTTATGACAAATAAAAGGATCAATAAAGACATCACTTTCTTTTTGTGAAAGGCAGAAAGTCCAGTGGATCTGAGCAAAGATTTCTTGACAACTTCTATTTTTAAAGCTCCTTTGTCCTAAAATGTCCCAAACAATCTGAGATATTAAAATAACTCAGAGATTAATAAGTCACTTTATAGTCTGCTATCACTGAATATTAGAAGACTAACACATCTGGCCAATTTCTGAATTAACTCTTGATGTGTAATTTCCTTCCTTGTGTCCTCTCTTTAGGAATTACATTAATGTTCTAAACTTACCTTTAGTGCATTTTCAGAAGCAGCAACAAAATACAGCAGAAAAGTAACAACGCAAATTAGGTGCTTAAATTTCAATCTATACACCAGTGTTCACTGCAGCACTTCACCAACAGTCAAAAGGTGCCCAAGCGTCCATCAACAGAGGAATGGATGAACAAAATGTGGTACATACATACAATGGAATATTACTCAGCCATAAAGACAAATGAAGTTCAGATGCATGCCACAACATGGATGAACCTTGAAAACATGCTGAGTGAAAAAAATCTATATGGTCATACAAGTACTATATGATCTCACTTATGTGAAATAATGAAATATATAGAAACCAAAGATCATTGGTTACCAGGAGTGGGAGGGAGGGAGGGAGAAAGCGAGAGACTTTACATTGAGTTTATGTTAATGGTGGTGGAATCCTTTGGAATAGGATAGCAATAATGATGGCACAAGAGGAATAAAGGAATCAATGTCATTCAATTGTAAATATGAAAGTTGTATTGGAGAATGTTTTGATGTGTATATTTTCTCCACAATTAAAAAATAATTCCATCCAGCAAATTCTCCGTAAGCATTTTGTAATGAGAAATCTTATTCATGAAGATTTCCAAAATTCAACCCCAAATTTCCAAACATACTAAAGCATCCCTTTGTTTTTAAGTTCCTGTGTGAAATAATCACTAGAAAAATGTACTGTAAATTTGTATAAGTTTTTCTAGAAAATCTGAAGTGTAACAAGTAATATTTATCTTCTTATAATAGTTTCAGAGCCCATTCACATCTGCCACACACAAAAAACACAAAATCCCAAAGTTGGTTTACATTAAGTGCTTGACGGGCAGATACTGCCTTCTTACCATTCCTACTATTAAGATATACAAATCTACTTTTGACAGGAGAAAAAAAATCATATTGTCTGAAACTCATAAATTTCAACCCATTGCTTTGCCTTCCTCTACCAACTCTTGTCAGTAAGGTAAGGCAATAGATTTTCTAATGGAGGCAGAGGCAAAGGGACTGGGGGCGGGGGGTAGTAAATGGTGGTTTAATTAAAAAAGCAGTGTCATTCAAAATTAACAAGCAATTAACAAAGAATTGTGGAATTCCTATGAGAGAAACGGAGGGTGGGGGAGGAGGAGCTATAAAAAAAGGTCTCAAAGCGTCAGAGCAAGGTAAATGGCATAGTGTCCCAAAAGAATGCAAAACACGGAAACACTGTACAGAAAGAAGGGGAGGAAATACTGTCTCTTGGGTGGAGAAATCATTCAGTGGCACAGGCAGTGTTTTTGTTTTTGCTCAAAAACTTGGGGCTAGGAAAGGGTGCATTCCCAGGCAACCATCCTCAAAATAAAACATTGCCTAATGAGGTAGGGGCCAGGAATAAACAATGGGGGAGGGCAGGGCGGTGCTCATTACCTTTCTAGAGGATGCTGGTCAGAGGTACTCCGCCTGCTTCTTCTCTGTCGGGCGAGCAGAACCCTTCCTGCTCTCTCGTCTCCTCCAGCCAGCTCAACACTGGAAAACAGAAAAAAGTGAGTGGTGCAGTGCCCCAGGAGCGAGGAGGAGGGAGCTCTGAGGACGGGGAGCAAAGGAAGGGGCTGGAGAGTGGTAAGGACAGGTAGGAAGGGGCAGTGATTCTTCTCCTTTCCACCCTCCGAGTCAGTCCCTTCCTCTCGAGGGAGGTTACTGACTTTACCTGTCTCCTCAGCTGCTGCTTCTCTTCCTCCTTTCAGCCTCCTCCACACTCACCAACTTCTCCATTGAAGAAACACCCCAAGCAGGGCCGGACACGGGTGTTCCTGATCCTCCTCGGCGCCTCACGGCCCCAGCCCAGAGAGCATCCACACAGCCGAGCAGACGGGGGGCGGCGGTCCCGGTCGCTGGGCAGCCTCGGGGCAGGGGTGCAGGGAGGAAGTCCCGGCTCCGGGGGGGGGGCAGTCCCGGTACGGGGGCTCGGAGCAGAGGACTGCCGCGCTCCGGGCCGGAGGCTCCCAGCTACGAGGGGACCCAGGCGGTCTCGGAACAGCGAGGTCCCGGGTCATACAGGGTCCGAAGTGCCAGCCGCGGGGACTCCGGGCAGGGGGCTTTCAAGATGCACTTTGCACTGAGCCACCCCCGCCCCCTCCCTCTAGCACTTTGGGGTCACTGGGATGGGACCAAGCCTTCAGCAGCCAATCAGCGGCCGCACTGGAGCCTGAGCCAGGAGCCGTAAACCAAGTCCGAGGTGGGTGGGGGTGGGGGGGTGGGGGCGACTTGGTTGGTTGGTTGCTTCCTTTTCACCTCCTATCCCCCAGCAGCCCCCACCCCCTGACTGCCGTAAAGCCGCCTGCGCATTCGCGACAGCTAGAGGAGGCGTGCCCATCGCGGCTGGGACTGGTCTCCGATTGGCCTCATTCACTCTCCCCTCGGCTTCCCCCCTTGTGGCTTCCGAGGCTCCGCCCCTGGCAGAGGGACTCCGAGCAGTTGCTAAGAGACACCGTACGCCGAACGGGGCCACTGCGCATGCGGAAGGAGGAGACTAGTTTGCACTCTCCGTGAACTACGGTGCCCCGGAGGGGGCAGGTGATCTCTCTCTGGCGGTGCCAAAGCGGGGTGGCCTTAGCCAGGTCTCTGGCAGGTAACCGGGAGTCGCTGCTGATCTCAGAGGCAGGCGAGGCGAGTGTGCAGACCGGTCCCGGACTTAAGGTTGGAGAGGCTGCAAGAGGCGTGAAGGTGCCCTGTACCGCAGCCGCTTCTCGGAGGCGAGTGCCGGGTCCTTCTGCGCGTCTGTCGGTCCCTGCGGCCCCACTAGCGACCAGACTGGGGATGCCTCACCTGGCGTGCAAGAGAGGGCTCTTTTATGAAGGTGATACCGGTTCAAGGGCTTCGCTGCAAGGATAGCGACTTTCACAGATTTGTATGAATGAAGGTAAAGGGGGAGTGGGAAAATGAGAGATGAGAACGTACTCACATAGGATTATTAAGTGCATTTATTCATTTAAAAAGTATTGACTGACCGGACACTGTTTGGAGCGTTGGGAAGACAACAGTGAGCAAGAGAGATGCAATCATTTGTCCTTACGGAGCTTTCACTTTAACGGGGACGAGACATTATCAGATAGGAGTAGGTTATATGAAGAAAATAAAGCTGCGTAATGGGTAGGGTTTGACTAGGAGATGATGGGCTATTTTAAATAGGTTGTCAAGAAAGGCTTCTGAGAAAGTAACATTTGAACAGCGATGAGGAGCCAGCCGTGCCAAGGTCTGGCGAAAGGCTTTTCCAGGCAGAATCAAAAGTGCAAAGGCTCTGATGCTGGAATAAGCTTGGCAGCTTACAGGAACTGCAAAAAAGAAGGCCAGCATGGCTGAAGCCTAGTGAGTAAGGGGGAGAATGATTGGCAGTGAGGTTGGCGGATGTGGGCAGACTGCAGATCTGGTAGGACCCTTGTAAGCCGTGGTGTAACAGTTATAGTATCTAGTTTGTGTTTTGGAAAGGTCGCCATTGGCTGCTCCTGGAGAAGACTATAGGAGGAGAGGGAGGCTAATGCAAATGTGGAAGGCTATCTTAGTTATCTAGTACTGCTATAACAGAAATACCACAAGTGGGTGGCTTTAACAAACAGAAATTTATTTTCACACAGTTTAGGAGGTTAGAAGTACAAATTCAGGGTACGGGCTTTTGGGAAAGGCTTTGTCTTTCAGCTCTGGAGGAAGATCCTTGTCTCTTCTGAGCTTCTGCTCCTGGGCAGTCTTCCTGTGGCTCAATGTCTCTCTTCCCCCATCTCTGCTTCCTTAATCTCCTTTTATATTTTGTAAGAGATTGACTCAAGACACACCCTACACTACTCCTGTCATTAACATAACAAAGACAGCCCATTCCTAAATAGCATTATAACCACAGGCATAGAGGTTAGGATTTACAGCACATATTCTGGGGGGAAACAATTCAATCCATAACAAAGGCTATCCTAGTAATCCAGGCAACAGGTGACATTTTCTTGCACTATGTTGCCCGATAGGCCAGACATTTGGCTACCACCATTGTCCTTGAAACCCATTGCCGTTGAGTCAATTCTGACTCATAGTGACCCTGCAGGAAGAGTAGAACTGCCCCATGGTGTTTCCAAGGAGCGGCTGGTGGATTCTAAATGCTGACCTTTTGGTTAGCAGCCGAGCCCTTAACTACTATGCCACCAGTTCTCCATTGTCCTCAAAGGCCTACCTAATTGTATATAAAGGAAGTATTGCAATGTATCAACTATTTTTATTAATAAAGTATATTAAGAAGTTTTTGGGGGGGTCAGAAGTGTTCAATTTACCTCAGATATTTTCCTTTTCACTATTATTCTTTTATTCAAGTTTGATGCCTTCCACATGGAGGCAAACTGGGCTCAGTCCTGTCCACGGGAGCTCAAAGTAGAGTGTGGGGGCACCAAACTAGAAAATAGTTGAGGTTAATGCTATGAGGTAAGTACTCTGATAGACACTGAAGGAGCACTTGGCAGGGCCCCCTAAACCATATTTGGTTTTATGGAAGGCTTCCCGGGGCTGGAAGTTTAAGGCCAGGACAAAAGTTGAAGTCTGAAGGAAGGAGGAAGGTTGACCGTGATTTAGTCAGGAAGAATGGTCTGGGCAAAGGCTGGGGTCCTTAAAGTGCACAGTTTACAAAGACCTCAGACAAAGTTTAGAGCTTAGTTTGTGAAGGGCACAGAATTGAGAAGACCCCGAGAGTCAGCGGTCTAGTAAGCTATGTTTAGTGGATTGGACTTTATCCTAAGGAAAGTGGAGAGGTTTTTCAGAAGAAAGTAGTTTTAGCATGGGACAAGAAACAACCACTTAGGAATCTGCTGCAGTTGTCCAGGGCAGATGTGATATATTGCAGTAGTGGCAGTGAGGATGGAGAGAAGTGGGATAAGGAGGGGTCCATGAAGATGCACAGGTTTCTAGATGGGTAACTAGGTAATAGGGATCCTACAGATGCAGGAGAAAGCAAGTTTGAGGGGGGATAGAATGAATTGATTTGTGCAGAAGGTGTCTTTGGGACCTCCAAGTGGCACTTTCCAGGAGGCAATCAGATACTTGAATGTGGAGCCCAGAAGAGAGCTAGGCCATAATTGTGGACTCTGGGGTCATTACCATGGACGTAGAGATGGAAGAAATGGAGAGTTCATGAAATTGTCCTAAGGAGAGAGAGGATATAGAGGACTGAACACTTCAAGGTCCCAACATTTAAGAGACTGACCAAGGAAGAGGATCCAGCAGGGGTGACTCCAGAGAGGGAGAAGGAACACCTAGAGAGATTGGTTTGTCCAGGATTACTGTGTATTCAGAAAAAGGCAGAAATATTTTTAATGGGAGGACTATACAAATACCTGTAATAACACATACTTACTTTTCATTTAAGACTTTGCTCCTTTGACTAGCAGTTCTACTGATGAAATTGTAAATGGAAGCCCCTTTCAGGGAAAAACAAAAACAAAAAAAACTTGTAGGGGGAAGGGAGTGAAAAAGTGCATTTTACAGTCTCACTCATGATAGAAAAGACATTTGAACAGTATAGATTAACGAATACATTAATATTCATCTTCTTGTAAGCCCCAAAGATGTCTTTCCCTTGCTCTGTATAAAGCTTTTCTGAAAATAAAAATGCTTAAAAAAAATCCTTAGTAAACATTTGCTTGGATTGGAAAAAATAAAAGTTTTGTTTCATTCAGAGTCAGATTGCAGATCACGCAAGAAAAGTTATTAATCGCTTCTGGCTGTTTCTAGAAACTAAAACCACCTAGAAAGTATAATTATGTCACTTTCGATTCAAAAGAATATATGCTAGGCTCTGAAAGCGGTTTCAAACAAAGGCTTTGAACCAGTTCGTCATGGCTGACAGCAAAACCTGAATGGTCCCGAATTTTTTAAACGTGAGTGAACCTAAATGGGAAAAATTACTGATCGAAGCCCTGGTAGAAACTTAATCTCCCTCTTAGAAAACAAGGGCAGCCTGCATGTTGCATAGCAACCAAATCTCTTGACAGGCTGTGTTGGAAGCAGCTGTGCCCCACTCAAAGATGGTGGCCGCTCAAAGACTGTGCAGCTTTGAATGTGTGTCATTCTTCACAGTCCTGGCAATAGTCCAGTCTCCTGCATCAGGCTCCTGAAAGAGCTCACTATGCCACTTCTGAGTCTCCCAATCCAGAGCTTTGACCTGTAATTTTTCACGTTCCAGTTATTGTTCTGCTTCGCCCAAATTGTAAAACTTAAAAAATTTGGGTCTGTTCCAATTTTGCTTTCATTGGCCGTGACTGAGCTGGTTCGAAGTCCTGGTTTCAAAACAAATTTCAACAAGAGTTTGGAATAATGGTACTTTATTTGGAATAAAGTGATGATGGTGGATGGTTACTGTGTCGAGTTGATTCCAATTTGTGGGGACCACGTGTATGCAGAGTAGAACTGCTCCGTAGGATTTTCAATGGCACATCGCCAGGCCTGTCCTCCTAGGCGCCTCCGAGTGGGCTCAATCTACCAAAACCATTTGTGCCAGCCAGGGAACTCCTGAAATAAAGTAATTCTTCCTAAAGAAACTGTTTTGAAAGCGACCACATATTTTGGGTATACAGTTGGCAATTTTTAAAAAATTAACTATTTTTAACCTATTATACCTCTAAGCAACCATATTTCATATTAATTTCTAGATTTCCCTTTTTTGTTGAAGTACCTAGCAGAATTATAATAGAAACTAGTTATATTCAGCAACATTAGATGGTATGATCTTTCCACTTTGCCATAATTTCTCCCTAGTTGATTATAAAAACGATAATATCCCAAAGTTTGAAAAACACTTGTAATGCTACAGTGACCACCTTCTTTTGCACATTCATTTTTGTCTTTAAATACATTTCACAGAGGTATAACCATAATTGTAGTATAAATTTCTGGACTTAACTTGTAATTTCTACCTAAAATAATATTTACTTCTTGGAAACCTTGATCACTGTATCATATCTCCATTACTCTGAGGGTTATGGAATTTCAGAATTGCAGGAGGCTTTAGAAGTCATCTAGTCCAGTGATTTTCAAATTTTCTTAGCAATGGGACTCCACTGTAAAACAAAAAAAAAAAAAAAGAATTAAAAGTGGTTTTTCATCAGTATGAATTCAATTCACAAATTCCTTTTTATAACATTTACTGATTATATAATCAGCTGTTACGAACTGCAAAAAGAACAAAAGAGGGAGATAGAGAAATTGATCAGTCAATTGTTGTGGACAACATTTTCAGTCTTATTGTAGCCTCAGCACCCGTGAAAATTTAGATCAGATGTTTGCCAAATGCAGATTCAACCCAGAGACTGAGGTCTAAGAGCTTCGAGGGAACTGATAACTGAGTTGTCTAATTCCCAGCTCTTGAATATCTCTGACCATTTCTGTGTTTTTCACTTAAAATCCTTTGTTCAAGTTACAATTTTTTAAATGATTGAGAGATATAACCTAGAAACATATTGCCAAAATTTCACAGATTGTGCTACTAGATAGATAATTCTAAAATGCCTTATTAAATTGGTGCTATCAAATTTGATAGTTCTTAAATTCTAACTTTTCATTGTTTAAGAGAAGCTTAGATTGCAGGGTTTTTTTTATTTTAACACATTAAGATTGATTAGGTTTTAACATACTTCATTTTCCATTCACTTAGGTAAATATCAAATTCACAAAAATGGAAACACTAGTTTTACAACATAGGCACTAAGTAATTCACGATAAACATTTGTGATGTTTTAGTTCATGAAATCCTACCTCAACCAGGATTGAGTTTATTCCCTGAATAAAAAGACTTTATTGCTGAAAAAATGCCCAAGTCCCTCCCTAGTAATTCTGATTCCGTTGGTCTCCAGGGGGACCAGAGCACAATGATTTTTCCTAGTGCCCAGTGTTTTGAATGTGTGACCAGGGTTGAGAACCACTGCCTAGGGTATTGTATCCTGGCCCTTAGAGAGCTCCGTGGTCCGGGTGTGTCTGGGGGTGGGGGGTGGGGAATGAGCCGTGTATTCTTTAGATGACAGTAGGCACCTTTCCTGCAACTGCAGAGGGTGTCCAGGACCTGGGTTTTGTAAATAGGTCTACCATAAACACAGCGAAATGGAATCCTATCTCTGCCTGTTAGCCTTAGTTCAGCTATACCTGGCAGGAGAGGGAGGTGGGCTGTATAAAGACCTTGGCCCCACTGTGCCAGGGAAGAGGATTCTAAAAGAAAGGAAGCTAATTGGTGGTTTTTGAGTGTTCTTATAATTCTCATCTTGTTAATTTAAGGGATTTTTTTTTTTTTAAGGGTAGTTTTAATTTTCACTTTACTTCCGCCGATTAAGATATGACTCCGATCTGTGCAGATTCTGTTCAACACATTGTCAGGCTTATAGGTAAAGAATGAATGAGCTTAGAGCCCAGTTTCTACCATGGATGCTACTATGGGCATTATTGGTAATTTTTGACATGGAATTTTTATTGTAATTTAAAATTCTGCCCTTAAAAATTACATGGCATGTTTAAAATTTTTTTATATCAAAACAGTACTAAAAATAAACTTTGGAACTGATTTTAGGATTATTTTAGACATATGCACTACTAAATTGAATGAAGGTTATTATCTGAGAACTTGACTGAAACAGTATCTCCAGCCACGAATTTATTCAACATTTATTAAGTATCTACTATTTGTCAGGACCCCCACTTGTCTGTCAGTTTGTCGTACTGTGGGAGCTTGCATGTTGCTGTGATGCTGGAAGCTATGCCACCGGTATTCAGATACCAGCAGGGTCACCCATGGCGGACAGGTTTCAGCTGAGCTTCCAGACTAAGACAGACTAGGAAGAAGGACCGGGCAGTCTACTTCTGAAAAGAATTAGCCAGTGAAAGCCTTATAAATAGCAGCAGAACATTGTCTGATATAGTGCTGGAAGATGAGTCCCCCAGGTTGTGGAAGGCACTCAAAAGATGACTGGGGAAGAGCTGCCTCCTCAAAGTAGAGTCGACCTTAATGACGTAGGTGGAGTCAAGCTTTCAGGACCCTCATTTGTTAATGTGGCATGACTCAAAATGAGAAGAAACAGCTGCAAACATCCATTAATAATCGGAACGTGGAATGTACGAAGTATGACTCTAGGAAAATTGGAAATCATCAAAAATGAAATGGAACACATAAACATTGATATCTTAGGCATCAGTGAGCTGAAATGGACTGGTATTGGCCATTTTGAGTCAGACAGTCATATGGTCTACTATGCCAGGAACGACAGCTTGAAGAAGAACAGCGTTGCATTAATCGTGAAAGAGAACATTTCAGGATCTGTCCTGAAGTACAGCGCTGTCAGTGATAGGATAATATCTACACACCTACAAGGAAGACTAGTTAATACGACTATTCAAATTTACACATCAACCACTAAGGCCAAAGATGAAGAAATTGAAGATTCTTACCAGCTTCTGCAGTCTGAAATTGATTGAACATGCAATCAGGATGTATTGATAATTACAGGTGATTGGAATGTGAACATTGGAAACAAAGAAGAAGGATCGGTAGTTGGAAAATATGGCCTTCGTGATAGAAATGATGCTGGAGATCACATGATAGAATTTTGCAAGACCAATGACTTCTTCATTGCAAATACCTTTTTTCACCAACATAAACGCGACTGTACACATGGACCTCACCAGATGGAATACCCAGGAATCGAATCAGCTACATCTGTGGAAAGAGACGATGGAAAAGCTCAATATCATCAGTCAGAACAAGGCCAGGGGCTGACTGTAGAACAGATCATGAATTGCTCATATGCAAGTTCAAGTTGAAGCTGAAGAAGATGAGAACAAGCCCACAAGAGCCAAAGTACAACCTTGAGTACGTATATCCCACCTGAATTTAGAGACCATCTCTAAATGATGCCTTGAACACTAATGGCCGAAGATTAGACGAGTTGTGGAATGATATCAAGGACATCATACATGAAGAAAGCCAAGAGGTCATTAAGAAGACAGGAAAGAAAGAAAAGACCAAAATGGATGTCAGAAAAGACTCTAAAACTTGCTCTTGAACATCAAGTAGCTAAAGCAAAAGAAAGAAATGATGAAGTAAAAAAAATGAACAGACGATTTCAAAGGGAAGCTCAAGAAGACAAAGTAAAGTGTTATAATGACATGTGCAAAGAGCTGGAGATAGAAAACCAAAAGGGAAGACACGTTCAGCATTTCTCAAGCTGGAAGAACTGAAGAAAAAATTCAAGCCTCGAGTTGCAATAGTGAAGAATTCTGTGGGGAAAATATTAAACAACACAGAGCATCAAAAGAAGATGGAAGGAATACACAGAGTCATTATACCAAAAAGAATTGGTCGATGTTCAACCATTTCAAGAGGTAGCATATGATCAGGAGCTGATGGTACTGAAGGAAGAAGTCCAAGCTGTGCTGAAAGCATTGGTGAAAAACAAGGCTCCAGGAATTGACGGAATATCAATTGAGATGTTTCAAAAAAACGGAAGCAGCACTGGAAGTGCTCACTTGTCTATGCCAAGAGATTTGGAAGACAGCTACCTGGCCAGCCAACTGGAAGAGATCCATATTTATGCCTATTCCCAAGAAAGGCAATCCAACTGAATGTGGAAATTATCGAACAGTATCATTAATATCACACACAAGTAAAATTCTGCTGAAGATGATTCAAAAGCGGCTACAGCAGTATGTCAACAGGGAACTGCCAGAAATACAGGCCAGATTCAGAAGAGGATGGGAAACCAGGGATATCATTGCTGATGTCAGATGAATCCTGGCTGAAAGCAGAGAATACCAGAAAGATGCTTACCTGTGTTTTATTGACTATGCTAAAGCATTCAACTGTGTGGATCATAACAAATTATGGATAACATTGCGAAGAATGGGAATTCCAGAACGCTTAATTGTGCTCTTGAGGAACCTGTGCATAGATCAAGAGGCAGCTGTTTGGACAGAAAGAGGGGACTGCGTGGCTTAAAAGTCAGGAAAGGTGTGCGTCGGGATTGCATTCTTTCATCATAACTATTCCATCTGTATGCTTAGCGAATAATCTGAGAAGCTGGACTATATGAAGAAGAACGGGGCATCAAGATTGGAGAAGACTCATTAACAACTTGCGTTATGTGGATGACACAGCCTTGCTTGCTGAAAGTGAAGAGGACTTGAAGCACTTACTGATGAAGATCAAAGACCACAGTCTTCAGTATGGATTGCACCTCGACATAAAGAAAATAAAAATCCTCACGACTGGACCAATAAGCAACATCATGATAAGCGGAGAAAAGATTGTTGTCAAGGATTTCATTTTACTTGGATCCACAATCAATGCCCATGGGAGCAGCAGTCAAGAAATCAAAAGACGCATTGCATTGGGCAGATCGGCTGCAAAAGACCTCTTTAAAGTGTTGAAAAGCAAAGATACTACCTTGAAGACTAAGGTGCGCCTGACCCAAGCCATGGTATTTTCAGTCGCATCATATGCATGCGAAAAGCTGGACAATGAATAAGCTGGACCAAAGAAGAATTGACACCTTTGAATTGTGGTGTTGGTGAAGAATATTGTATATACCATGGACTGCCAAAAGAACAAACAAATCTGTCTTAGAAGAAGTACAACCAGCATGCTTCTTAGAAGCAAGGATGGTGAGAGTACGTCTTACATACTTTGGACATGTTGTCAGAAGGGATCGGTCCCTGGAGAAGGACATCATGCTTGGTAAAGTAGAGGGTCAACGAAAAAGAGGAGGACCCTCAACAAAATGGATTGACATAGCGGCTACAACAATGGTCTCAAGCATAACAAGGATTGTGAGCATGGTGCAGGACTGGGCAGTGTTTCGTTCTGTGGTACATAGAGGTCGCTATGAGTCAGAACCAACTTGAGGGCCCCTAACAACAACAGCAACCTTTGTCAAGAGTATGGATTACACTTCAATGTAAAGAAAACAAAAATCCTCATAACTGGACCAATAAGCAACATCATGATAAATGGAGAAAATATTGAAGTTGTCAAGGATTTCATTTTGCTTGGATACACAATCAGCACGCATGGGAGCAGCAGTTAAGAAATCAAATGATGCATTGGGCAGATCTGTTGCAAAAGACCTCTTTAAAGTGTTAAAAACAAAGAAGTAACTTACGTTTATTAATACCACCACCTGTCTGTCAGTTTGTCATATTGTGGTGGCTTGCGTGTTGCTGTGATGCTAGAAGCTATGCCACTGGTATTTCAGATACCATTAGGGTCACCCGTGGTGGACAGGTTTCAGGAGAGCTTATAGACTAAGACAGACTGGGAAGAAAGGCCTGGCGATCTACTTCCAAAAATTAGCCAGTGAAAACCCTATTGTTAGGTGCTGTCGAGTTGGTTCCAACTCATAGCAACCCTATGTACAACAGAAAGAAACACTGCCCAGTTCTGCACCATCCTCACAGTTGTTGCCATCTTTGAGCCCATTGTTGCAGCCACTGTGTCAATCCCTCTTGTTGAGGGTCTTCCTCTTTTTCACTGACCTACTTTACCAAGCATGATGTCCTTCTCCAGTGACTGGTCCCTCCTGATAACATGTCCAAATGGATGTTAAATGCTATGATCCTTCAGTTAGTCCAGTACTCTGAGAACGAAACTACCTCATTACGTGTCTAAAATTACTTCATTACTTGTCTAAAACCAACACAGGATCTTCATGAATCTATTAAAAAGACTGCAGAAACTGATATCTGCATCCCGCCCAATTAAAGGTGAACTGGGATGATGCTTCTGGAGCCCTGATGGTACAATAGTTAATGCGCATGGCTGCTAACCAAAAAGTCGGCGTTTTAAACCCAGAACCTAGCAGCTGCTCTGTGGGAGAAGGATACAGCAGTCTGCTTTCGTAAAGATTTACAGCCTTGAAAACCCTTTGGGGCAGTTCTACCCTGTTCTATACGGTCGCTACGAGTCTGAATCGACTCAATAGCAGTGGGTTTGGACTTTTTGGTTTTAGGGATGACTCCAGTCAAATCAACAAGTTCTTGACCTCTTACTTTTGCCACTTCTCATTTTTGAGACCATGACCTGCACCTCCTTGCCCCCTTTCAGAGGCACAGTGTCTGTTGTCTGGTTCTTACTGCATTCCTTATCAAGAATCTGATAACTTATGTTTTACATTTGTGCCTAGCTTAACTTCCACTCCCTTAAAAAATGAGGCTGGGGGAGGGTTTTAAGGATGGTGTTTTTCTCAAAATAAACACATTCATTCTTTTTTAAAACTGTAAACCATAAATAAGTGCAGAGTAAGTCAAAAAAAGGAGTGTGTACAGGCTCCTAGCATCAGGCCTGCCATGCGTGAGTGTGCTTCCCAGGGTTTGCTGGGGCATATGCAATACTGGCAAGTGTTCTTTGTGGATATTACGGGAATAATGGCATTTAATATAACCCTCACAGCATCCTGTGAGCCAGGTACCACCATTATTGTCCAACACATTATTGTCCAACGCATAAGGAGACTGAGATGCACGGAGTAACTTGCCCGAGGTAACTCAGTTTGATCCAGATCTCACGCTCTTGCGAATGTGCCTCTTTGACCAAAAAAAAAAAAAGAAAACTTTTAAGTATTGCCTCAATAATATATATTAAGTCTTGCCTCAATAATATATATTAAGTCTTCTACCTATAATTGTGTATTAACAGGCTTTTCCTTCATGCTAAAAGGAATTTCCAGCCTGATCAGGGTCCTACCGACATGAGTTTAGTAAGAGGACAATTTATAAAACTGCAGGGTTTAAATGTTTTCAGTGTCTCAGCAGTAACCTGGGAACTTGTTAGAAAGAGAAGTCACATCACAGAACTACTGTATCTGAAACTCCTGGGGGCAGGGCCTGCCATTTGTTTTTCTAGCCTCCCAGCTGGTTCTGAAGTGTGCCATAGTGTGAGCTCCATTGTTTCAGGACATCAACTAGGGCTAGTACAGTACCCCTGGGCTAGTAACTGCGGACCCACCCTAGGCCTGCAGGTAAAGGGGAGAGGCAGTTCCTGGAATTTGAAGGAGTTACCAAATGTAGCCAGGCCTTCCTCAATGTACAGGGTTTTGTGTGACATGAGTTTTCATTTCTGTGATAAGTACTTAGCAGTGTAGTTGCTGGGTTGTATGTGGCTGATTGTTTAGTTTTTTTAATAAACTGCTAAAATGTTTTCCGCAGCAGCTGAACGATTTCACATTCCTACCAACAATGAATGACAGTTCCTGTTGCTTCACATCCTCATCAGCATTTGGTGTTGTCACTCTTCTTCATTTTAGCCATTCTGATAGGTATGTGTTTTTGTTGTTGTTAGGTGCCAACAAGTTGGTTCCAACTCATCGAGACCCTGTGTACAAAACACTGCCTGGTCCTGCGCCATCCTCACAGTCCTACCTGTGTTTGAGCCCACTGTTGCAACCATTGTGTCAGTCCATCTCTTTAAGAGTCTTCCTCTTTTTCGCTGACCGTTTACTTTACCAAGTATGCTGTCCTTCTCCAGGGACTGGTCCATCCTGATAACACGTACAAAGTTTGTGAGACGAAGTCTCACCATCCTTGCTTCTAACGAACATTTTGCTGTACTTCTTCCAAGACAGATTTGTTCATTTCTTCTGGCAGTCCATGGTATATTCAATATTCTTTGCCAACACCATAATTCAAAGGCATCAATTCTTTAGTCTTCCTTATTCATCGTTGAGCTTTCGTGTGCATATGAAGTGTTTGAAAATACCGTGGCTTGAGTCAGGCACACCTTAGTCCTCAAAGTGAAGTCTTTAATTTTAAACACTGTAAAGAGGTCTTTTGCAGCAGATTTGCCCAAGACAGTACTTCATTTGATTTCTTGACTGCTGCTCCCCTGGGCATTGATTGTGGATCCACGTAAAATGAAATCCTTGACAAGTTCAATCTTTTCTCCATTTATCATGTTGCTTATTGGTGCAGTTGTGAGAATTTTTGTTTTCTTTATGTTGAGGTGTGGTCCACACTGAAGGCTGTGGTCTTTGACCTTCATCAGTAAGTGCTTCAAGTCCTCTTTGCTTTCAGCAAGCAAAATTGTGTCATCTGCATAACACAGGTTGTTAATGAGTCTTCCTCCAGTCTTGCTGCCCTGTTCTTCATATAGTCCAGCTTCTCAGATTATTTGTTCAGCATACAGATCGAATAAGTATGGTGAAAGGATACAGCCCTTACACACACCTTTCCTGATTTTATAACATGCAGTATCCCCTTGTTCTGTTTGAAGACCACCTCTTGGTCTATGTACAGGTTCTCATGAGCACAATTAAATGTTCTGGAATACCTATCCTTTGCAATGTTATCCATAATTTGTTATGATCCACACAGTTGAATGCCTTAGCATAGTCAGTAAAATACAGGTAAACATCTTTCTGGTATTCTCTGCTTTCAGCCAAGATCCATCTGACATCAGCAATGATATATTCCTTATTCCTTATCCTCTTCTGAATTCAGCTTGAATTTCTGGCAGTTCCCAGTCGATGTACTGCTGAAACTGCTTTTGAATGATCTTCAGCAAAATTTTACTTGCATGGGTCAGTTGGAACCACCAACTTTTCAGGTAGTAGTCAAGCACTTAACTGTTTGCGCCACCTGGCAACTCCTTGTCCTAATTTGTTGGTTGCCACAGAGTCCAGTTCTGACTCATAGCGACCTCATGTGTTAGACCCCTTCTAATCCTTTCTAGGCTAAACAGATCTCTCTCCTTTATCCAGTGTGCGTGGCTTTAAAACCTCTCAACATCCTGAGCATCCATCCTCAGACACTTTACTTTGCCAGTGTCTCCTGACAGCAAGGTATCTAAAGGGTCCACTTTCCTCCAGACAACATGGTAATGCAGCTTGTACCAGCCTGTGGGCCACTTCAAAAAAATTAAATCCTCTAGCTTGTTTTGTTCAGGATTTGTTCTTTCCTTTAATAATGTAATTGCTTTTGCTTTTTTAAAAAAAATTACAATCCTCAATTCTCTGCAGGGCTATCCACAGACTTTTGTTTCACTGCAGGTATAATTATGAAAGTTTTATGCTTGTTCAAGATATAAACAGTCTAGCACCTATTGTCTTCATCCATTAGTTGCCTGCCTGGGCCCTGTAGGCATTTGTGACCTCTAGTTTATGCTTTTGTTTTTTCCTTTGTCTACATAGGCCCTTTTTGGGTAATTTTGAATCTGTATTTCTTAATTTAGAGTTCATAGTCTTTCAATCTGATTACTCACTAGCTTTTCTTATCAAAGAACCTGGGTCCCACCAAGATCTAAAACAGCCCATTTTTCCCCTGGGTTATTTATTTATTTACCAGCATTCACTTTAGTTTGTGTGCTGAAATGGTTGAGCCATACAAAATTGCTCATTTTGTAGACCAAAAAATGGTCGAATAGCGGCAATTTTAAATGGCTCAACCTAATAGATATTATTTTCATTTGTGGTAAAATTTAAGGACTCATTTATAGAAGTATTATCGGAAGTATGCTTTATTGTTATAGCATTGAAATAAAAATAATTCCGTTTGTTGCTGAAAATTATACAACTGAGCATATAGTATCAGTTAAAACCTAAAATAGTCTATTTTAAAATTCTGTTAGTTTCAGTGGGAAGAAATGTTACTGTTATAACTAAGTTAAAAAATAAAATAATTACAATGGAATATAGACTTTGAAGTTGACTATGAAAACAAATTTCTTATATGTGAAAAGACAGTGCACCCGAGAGTTGAGATGGCTGTTGCAGTAGTGAGACTATTCATTAATAAGGAACCTCCTAAAGAAGAAGAAGAAAACTTGGGGTTTTATAAAACAAGGGAGTTATTGAGGGAGGGTGGAGAGGTGGGTTTTATTTCAGAATATGGGAGTGCAGAATGGTTATTTGTGGGTAGCTCTTTCTCAGGTGTTCATTTGTTCAGGAAGAATATCATTCCTTGTGACCAGAAGAACTGGATAGTGCCTGGCTACCATTACTGAAAATTTTGATCAAAGATTCTATAGCAAAATCCTGATCAAGAGGGGGAAAATGCAGAACAGAATTTCAAATTTTCATGGACTCTAGACTTCCTGGAGCCATGAAGGTTAGATGAACCCCTGAAACTATTGCCCTGAGATAATCTTTAAATCTTAAACTAAAAATATCCCCTGAAGTCTTCTTAAAACCAAACAGTAGTTTAGCTTAACTAGTAAAAAAATGCCTGGAGCATTATGGAGCCTTGGTGGCACAGTGGTTAAGAGCTACAGCGAGCTACAGCTGCTGACCAAAAGGTTGGCAGTTCAAATCCACCAGCCACTCCTTCAAAACCCTATGGGGCAATTCTGCTCTGTTCAGTAGGGTCGCTATGAGTTGGAATCGACTTGACAGCAACATGTTAGGTTTTGGTTTTTGAAGCATCATGTTCTTTTAAGAACTATCTATATAGTATCAAAGTAACAACAGCAACTTGAAGATTAGTTAGGAACCTTAGGGGACAGTGACTTTATGTTAATGGGGAAGGAACAACTCAGAAAAGGAGAGTGAGAATGGTTGCACAACTCAAAGAGTGTGATCAGTGTCACTAAATGGTACATGTAGAAACTGTAATTGGTGTATGTTTTGCTGTGTATATTCTCAATAACAGCAACAAAATAAAATTTGGAAAAAAAAAAAAAAAGGATGTCATTCCTCCTGCAACAACTCCAAGGCCATCAGAAACCTCCTAAATAGCAAAAGCAGGGCCTAAGAAGTACTTACTCTCTCGAGGATTCTTGTTGATGCTGTTCTGAAAAACTAGTTGCCCCATCTGTTGAGAGGTTGTATTGATATCCTAGGGCTGCCGTAACAAAGCACCACAAACTGGGTGGCTTAAAACAACAGAAATTCATTCTCTCACAGTTCTGGAGGCTAGAAACCAATTCAGGGTGTTGGCAGGGCCATGGATCTCTCTGAAATCTCTAGGGAAAGATCCTTTCTCTTCTCCCCCACCTTCTGGTAGCCCCAGGCATTCCTTGACTTATAGCAGCATAACTCCCATCTCTGTCTCCATCTTTACATGGCCATTTTCCTCTGGGTCTGTGAGTCTCTGTGCCTCTTCTCTTTTTATGAGGACACCACTTGTATTGGATTAGGACCCACTCTGCTCCAGTATGACCTTGTGTTAACTAATTATATCTGCAAATAAGGTCACATTTTCAGGTATGGAGGTTAGGACTTCAACATGTTTTTAGGGGGCACCATTCAACCCATAATAGGGGTGTTGACAAAGTTCAGTTGATTAGGGTCTCAAAAATCAGGCATCTTAAAAGAGAGGTGCCTGAAATGAAAAATATTAATATAAGAATAGTTGAACTGAAAATTTACTATGGAATGACAGTTGGGGCAAGGTAACAGGAATCCCATCTAATCTGGAGGCAGGTACCAAAACTGTTTTTTTCCTGGGGGGGAAGAAGACAGTTAAAATGCCACCAAACAAAATTTGCATATCCATCAGTTATGCATTTTACAAAGAGGTGCAAAATAGCTCAAAGACAATGAAAGGTGCTATAATCTGATAACCCAAAAGGGTGTGCTGTAGTGTTCCACTGAATCACAAAATTCCTTTTGTCAGCCCTTTAAATCAAAAGTAACCTCAAGGAAAGGTTATTCTTGATTTCAAAATAAGGTTGATCTCATTAGATTTGGCTTGATTATTTACATTGTTGTTAGCTGCTGTCAGTCCCATATTATAGAGTAGAACTGCTCCATAGGGTTTTCTTGGCTGTTCTCTTTATGAAAGCAGTTTGCCATTCTTCTGTGGAGCCACTGGGTGGGTTTGTACCACGAACCTTTAGGTTACCTAAAAAACCAAACCTGTTGCCGTAAAGTCGATTCCAACTCATAGCGACCCTTATAGGACAGAAAAGAACTTCTTCATAGGGTTTCCAAGGGTATAATCTTTTAAAGCAGACTGCCACATCTTTCTGCCATGGAGCAGCTGGTGGGTTTGAACCACTGACCTTTCAGTTAGTAGTTAAATGTTTAACCACTGTGCAACCAGGGTTCCTACTTTTAGATTACCAGCTGCAAAATGCTTGCACCAGACTCCTGATTATTTACATAGGCCTTCTTAAATTTACTTTGTTGAAAGTTTACAAAAGGAACCTCAAATTGGACTTTTAAAAGCCTCTTGAAAGTTCTGGTTAAGATGGCAGCTTAGGTAGGTTCACATCGTCCACCTACTATAAAGACTCAAGAAACTAAATAAAACAGGCATAAAGAGTGACCTTGGATCCCTGAACATCAAATGGAGGGCTAAAGAGTTGAGCACTGATTGGAAGGAGAGAGAGAATAAAACCAGTGGGAACACAGAGATTCACAGATCATCCATGCTCTGCCTGCTGGCCCAGTGCAGCATGGCCATTTTGGGATGCAGCAAGCAATATCCTTGGATAAGGAGCCCAGGAAGGCAACTTTACAGGAAACACAGCCAGAGGCAGAGATACCATGTAAACAAACCTGGAAAGAAATGAGGTGGGCAGGACGTGTGCCAGGGGCTGCACTAACTGCTGCTGACAATGTGAAGGTACCGCACTATTCCTCAAGAGCTGTGGAGGGATGCTGACCACCTGACACCTGGTACCTTTCATTGGGAAAGGGACCTGCTCTCACACCTCCATGCAGTGCTCTAAGGGAAGACATAGTGCCTAATGACATAGGACCCTCGTTGTGTGCGACCCACCATACCCAGCAGTGAGAGGAAAGCACACGTAGCCAGCCATAAACACCAAAGTCTTACATAGACCAGTAACACAAAACAACAACAATTAAAACAATGCAAAGGAAAGGAAGCAATCTAAAGAGATAAGGAAGAAGCTAAGCTCCTGATATATCAAACTAAAAAAGACAAACAACAAAACATCTATAAATAAATAAAACCTTAATGCCTCAAAGATAGCAGTCAATTCTAGATCATATGAAGAGACAGGAAAAGGTGGCTCAAGCAAATGAACAAAATAAAGGAACAGAAAAGGTCTGTGAGGAAGAATTGATGATATAACTACCGGACAAGGACTTCAAAAAACTAGTATTATATCACCTCAAAGAGATCAAGGAAAACACAGAAAAATGTGTATAAAAAATCGGAAAACAATACAAGAACAAAACAAATTTAATAAAGAAATAGAATCCTTTAACAAGAACTTGAAGTTCAGAAGTGTAACAATAAAATAACAGAAATAACTCAATGGAAGAATGCAGAAGTAGAATTGAGACAGTGGAAGGAATACTCAGCGAAAAGTACAAAACATTTAAATTACTCATTACGGGGAACAAACAGAAAAAAGATCGAAGGAAAACAAAGAAAGCCTATGGATCACTATCAAGACAAATAATATACACATATTAAATTCCAGAAGAGGAAGAGAATAAAAAGTACAGAGAATTTTTGAAGACATAATGGCAGAAAACTTGCCAAAATTCATGCAAGATGAGACGATTTTCATCCAAGAAATTCAACAAACTCAGAAAGTCACTGAGATATATCAAAATCAAACTTTCCGCATCCAAACACGAAGAAATTTGAGAGCAGCAACAGAAAAGCGAAATATCACCTACAAAGGGGCCTCAGTAAGACAAGTCGCTGATTGCTTGTCAGAAACTGCAGACAAGAAGGCAATGGAATGACATGTACAAACTCCTGAAAGAAAAGAACTGTCAACCAAGAGTTATATACCCAGCAAAATTATCATTCAAAAATGAGAGTGAAATTAGGACATTTCCAGATAAACAGAAATTACAGGAACTTGTAACCACCAGACCAGCCCTACAAGAAATATTAATGGTAGTCCTTTAGAAATAAAACCAGCGACATCAGAGAACAACCTGAGATAAAGACACATGACAGCCACCTAAACACATATGACAGTAAAGTTAAAAATTGATTACAGGGAACCTGAGATATACAGAGTTGTAAATGATGATAACATCTAAACAAAAGGAACAAATGGTATCGTGATAGAATTCCCATATGTTGAGGAAGTTCAGGTGGTTTCAAGATACGGTAATCACACAAAAAAAATTTCATAAATTTACTCACCAATATGAAGAATAAAAACGAAAAGACTCAGTAAACACAAAAATATCAACAATAAATGAAAGAGAAAGAAAATTCATATGTAAAAAAGACTCAGCACAGAAAGTAAAGAAGAACCAAAAAACCATTAACATCACAAAAAGTATAACAAAATGACTGAAGTAAACCCTTCCCTATTAATAATCATGCTGAATATAAATGAATTAAATGCTCCAATCAAGAGACAGAGAGTGGCAGAACGAATTAAAAAAAAAAAATTTCCATCCATATGTTGCCTACAAGAGACACACCTTAGGCACAAAGATATAAATAGGTTAAAAATCAAAGGATGGGGTGGGAGGGGGAACAAGCAAACAGTAACCAAAAGAGAGCAGGAGTGGAAATACTAATATCTGACAAAATAGACTTTAAGTCAAAATCCATTATAAGAGACAAAGAATGACAATATGTAATGCCAAAAAAGTCAATTCATCTAGAAGACATAACAATTATAAACATTTATGCACCCAACATCAGAACCCCAAAATTTATAAAGCAAATTCTAATAGAATTAAAGGGAAGTAGATCTACAAGGAAAGGCAATTTTAATACACCACTTTCAATGATGGATAGAACAACTAGAAAGAAAATCAATAAAGAAGTAGAAGGCCTGAAAACACTGTTAACCAACTGGACCTAGCAGACATATATAGGGCACATTACCTAAAGGAGCACAATACACATTGTTCTCCAATGCACATGAAACATTCTCCAGAACAGACCATATTTTAGGCTACAAAGCAAACCTCGATTAATTTAAAAGGATTTGAATCATACAAAGCATCTTCTCTGACCATAATGGTATGTAGCTAAAAATCATTAATAGGAAGAATAAGGACAAAAAAAAAAAAAAAGCAAGTTAGATAACACACTACTAAAAAACTATTGGTTCATAGAAGAAATCAAGACTGAAATTAAAGAATACTTAGAATCAAACGAAAATGAAAACACAGCATACCAAAATGTTTGGGACGCAGTGAAAGCAGTGCTCAGAAGGAAATTCATGGCAATAAATGTCTACATTAAAAGAAGAAAGATTCCAAATCAATAATTTAACCCAACAACTTGAACAAATAGAAAAGGAAGAGCAAAAGAAGCCCAAAGCTACCAGAAGAAAGGAAATAATAAAGATCAGAGCAGAAATAAATAGAAAACAGAAAAACGGTAGAAAGAATCAACAAGACCAGACGCTGGTTCTTTGAAAGGATCGATAAAATATACAAACCACTGGCTAGACTGACAAAGGAAAAAAAATGAGAAGATGCAAATAACCAAAATAAGGCATGAAACAGGAGACATTACAATAGATTCAACTGAGATAGAGGATCATAACAGAATACTATGAAAAATTGTACTCCAGCATATTTGAAAACGTAGATAAAATGGACAAATTCCTAGAAACTCACTACCTACCTAAACTAACAAATAGAGGTTGAAAATCTAAACAGACCCATAACAAAAGAAGAGATTGACGATGTCATCAAAAAACTTCCAGTCCAGAAAAAAAAAGCCCTAGCCCAGTTGGCTTCACTGGGGAATTCTGTCAAACATTGAAAGACAAGTTGACACCAATCCTACTAACTCTTAGAAGAGGAAAGAATACTCCCTAAATCATTCTATGAAGCCAGCATCACCCTGATACCAAAGCCAGATAAAGACCTCACAAGAAAAGAAAATTACAGACCAATTTCCCTCATGAATATAGATGCAAAATTTCTCAACAAAATTCTAGCAAAAAGAATAATTCATATTAAGCAAATTATACACCATGACCAAGTGGGATTCATATCAGGAATGTAAGGGTGGTTCAACATTAGAAAATCAGTGTAATTCACTACATTTAAAAAAACACACACACAAAGGAAAAGAACCACATGATCATCTAAATTGGTGCAGAAAAGGCATTTGATAAAATCCAATACCCTCTCCTGATAAAACCTCAGCAAAATAGGAATAGAAGGGAAATTCCTGAACATAATTAAGGGCATATAGGTAAAACCAACAGCCAGCATTATACTCAATGGAGAAAGACTGAGAGCCTTCCCTGTGAGAACGGGAACGAGACAAGGATGCCCACTGTCACCACTCCTATTCAATATTATACTGGAATTCCTAGCCAGAGCAATGAGGCAAGAAAAGACAATAAAACTTGTCCATATCAGAAGGAAGAAGTAAAATCATCTCTATTCACAGATGACATGATTCTATACACAGAAAATCCCAGAGATTATACAAGAAAGCTACTGGATCTAATAGAAGAATTCAGCAAATTTGTAGGGTACAAGATCAACACACAAAAATCAGTGAAGTTCCTCTACACTAACAAGGAGACTGCGAAAAGGAAATCAAGAAAACAGTACCATTTACAGTAGCCCTGGGATCATTAAGATTGTGTGTCAACTTGGCTAGGCCATGATTCTCAGTGGTTTGGCAGTTATGGTGTAGTTTGGTAGTTATATGATATGTGATCACTTCCATGATGAGATTTGATATAATGTGATCACCTCCATAATGGGATCTGCTTTGAGTAGCCAGTCAGTTGAAAGGGAGTTTCCTTGAGGGCTGGGGTGTGGCCTGCAGCGAATATAAGTGGACTTTCTGGCAAGGCTAATGGGCTTTTGCTCACTCTGGATCCTGCAGCAGGCTCCTATTCATCTGACATCCGGTTCTTGGGACTTGGGCTAGCAGCTTACCTGCATCTTGCCTGCTGATCTTGGGATTTATTGGTCTTCACAGCCTGTGAACGAGAGCCCTGCTGTCTAACCTGCCGATCTTGGGTTCGCCAGCCCCTATGGCTATGTGAATCAGGAGAAGCCTCAAGCCTGACCCACGGATTTGGGACGTTTCAGCTTCTACAACCCCGTGAGCTATTTCCTTTGTATAAATCTCTTTATGTAGATATTTATATGCTTTACTGGTTTTGCTCTCTAGAGAACCCAGCCTAAGACAGCCCCCAAAATGATAAAATACCTAGGAATAAACCTAACCAGGGATGTAAAAGACCTATACAATGAAAACTATAAAACACTGCTACAAGAGACTAATAGACCTGCATAAATGGAAGAACATTTCTTGCTCATGGATTGGTAGACTTAACATTGTGAAAATGTCAATACTACCCAAAGTGATATATAGACACTATGCAATCCCGATCCAAATTCCAACAACCTTCTTTACTGAAATGAAAAAACTAATCACCAACTTTATATGGAAAGGTAAGAGGCCCCAAATAGCCAAAGCACTATTAAAGAAAATCAACGTAGGAGGCCTCTCTCTCTCTGACCTTTCAAAACATACTATACAGCCACAGTAGTCAAAACATCCTGGTCCTAGTTTAATAGAAGACATGTAGACCAATGGAATAGAATTGAGAACCCAGAAATAAATCCACCCATCTATGGACAACTGGTTTTCAGCAAGGGGTCTAAGCCCATTCAATGGGGAAGAAACAGTCTCTTTAACAAATGGTGCTGGCAAAATTAGATATCCACTTGCAGAAAAATGAAACAGGACCCATACCCCATACCATACACACAGACTAACTCAAAATGGACCAAAGACCTAAACGTTAAACCTAAAATTATGAAAGTCTTGGAAGAAAACACAAGGACGAAACTAAGGGAACTATTTTTTGCAAAGATAGATTATCAAACACAACTATACATGTATGAACAAAAGAAGACAAAATAGGTAACTGGGACCTCATAAAAATTAAATATTTATGTTCATCAAAAGATTTTATCAAAACACTGAAAAGATAACCTACAGACTGGGGAAAAAAACCTTCTAGAATGACATATCTGATAAATCAGGGTCTAATTTCTAAAATATATATAAAAGTTCTCAGATTCAGTAACAAAAGGACCCAGTTAAAGAATGGCAAAGGAGATGATCACCAACGAGGACATTCAAGCAGCCAACAAACCTGAAAAGATGCTCTATGTCAGTAGCAATTAGAGAGATGCAAATCAAAACTACAATGAAATACCATCTAGCCCCTGCTAAAATGGTAATATTAAAAAAAAAAAAAAAAAAAACAGAAAACAACAGATGTTGGCAAGGATGTGGAGAGATTGGAACCCTCACGCACTGCTGGTGGGAATGTAAAATGATACAGCTGCTGGAAAACTGTATGGCAATTCCTCAAAAAATTATAAATAGAGATACCTTATGATCCAGCAATTCCACTCCTTGATATATACCCCTAGAGATCTAGTAAAAGAGACATGAACAGACATACGCACACCTATATTCACTGCAGCACTATTCACAATAGTCAAAAGATGGAAACACCTAAGTGCTCATCAGCGGATAAATGAATAAACAAAATGTTGAGTTCCTGAAGCACAAAGAATGATGAGTTCGAACGTGCATGAACCTAGAGGACATTTTGCTGAGTGAAATAAGTCAATCACAAAAGGACAAATATTGTATGATCCCACTTTTATAAAATGATAAGAACATTTATATATACAGAGACCAACATTCATTGGTGGTTACCAAGGGTAGGGGGTGTGGAGAGAGGTATTCGTTCTATAGACAGTAGCCATTTTTTACTTATAGTGATAGAAAAGTAGCACCAAATATGGGAGAAATGTGCACAGCTTAACCAAGATAACTGATGCCACTAGGTTGTCAACACACACACACACACACACACACACACAAAAGATGTTCAGGTAAATGCTATGTTGTTTTGCAACAACAACAGCCAAAATATGTGTGTGTGTGTTTATATGTATATATACACATGTGTATAAATATCTATACATATACACATATACATATAATAAATAAGGGTGATAGAAACCAGTACTTCTTAGACATAACCAGTCACCTAACGGGATTCGTTTTTTTGGTTTGAAGACTAGGGTCATATTTATGTAGGACAACTTGGTCAATTGGCATAATATAGTTCATAAAGTTTATGCTCTACATCTTAGTCTAGTGAGTAGCTTCTACGGTCTTTAAAGCTTGCAAGTGGCCCTCTGAGATATAACTGTTGGTCTCTACTCATCTGGAGAAAAAGAGAAAGAAGGAAACCCAAGACAACTCAGAGAAGGAACCAGTCTACAAGACTAATTGTGAACCACGGCCTTCTCTACCCTGAGGCCAGAAAAACTAGATGGTATCTGGTTACCAATACTAAACGTTCTAATCAGGACCACGACAGATGGATCCTCATAGAAGGAGAGAAAAAATGTGGAACAGAACTTCAGATTTTCAAAGATTCCAGACTTATTGGACCCACTGAGACAGGAAGAATCCCTACAACTGTTACCCTTTTTAAGCCTTGAACCGAACCTCCCCTCTCAAGTCACCTTTTCACTAAACAGCAGGTTAGCCCATAAAGCAAAGAATATCAGCCTTGAGCACTGCGTTGTTTTAAAAAATATCTATGTGAGACCAAACGATTAACAAATACTAACGCATAGCTAAGAAGGTTGGAGGGCTCTGAGCCTAGGTTAATGGGAACAGAACTACTAGAAGAGAAATAATGAGAATGTTGATACAATGTGAAGAATGTAACCAATATCACTGAACAATATGTGTAGAAATTGTTGAATGGGAACCTGTTTTGCTGTGTACACTTCTACTGAAAATACAATAAAATATTATTTAATTTTTTTTTAAAAGCCTCTTGAGGCTAGAAAGCCTAGCCAAGGCCTTACCATCAGATTTTACCTGTAGTACCCATAAATTAGGGCAAATTCCTCTCTTCTCAAGGTCCCAGAAATATTGTAAGCTTCCTGGACCTGCCAGGAAGTGACCTTCCTTACTCATCAGGGAGGCTGGGAATCTTGTAAGAGAATTTTGTAAGTGTTGGCTCCATGAAGTCAACTTTATTTCCTTAAAAATGTCTAGCCATTCCTAATTAAATGAGCATCATTCTCAAATATAACATTCCAGGCAAGGCCTTGGTTGCATAATCTATGTGCGATACGATTAATCACTTTTGTGTGGGCTTTCTAGCCATGGTCTTGTAACTCACACCCAGGTGATTGGGCAGGACTGAGTGATAGGGTAATTGCGGCCCACTAAGGGGATTGGTCAGTTTTGCCATCCCACTGGGCTTGAAATGAGCCACCCCAGAGGCGGGAAGGAGAAGAGCCCACCACCACCAAGGAAGGAGACACTAGCAGGAGACACTCGCAGTAGATAGCGCAATAGGCTTCCCGGCCCACGGAGCAAGAAAGCTGAGTGCCTGTGGGAGACTGCGGGTTAGGGAGAAGCGTATGCCTGACCCACAAATTTGGGACTTGCCAGCCTCCACAACCACATGAGCCATTTCCTTTATAGGGTTAGGTTAGTGAGTTCTGTGAGACAGTGCAGCAAATTAGGGAACCCAAAGACGGGAGGGAGCGTGCTGAGGGTAGAGGGAATAGTTGATGTTAGAGATGATGGAGTGGAAAAGTTGGACATTTGGGACATCTTTAACCTCCACCTCACAGGAACCAGCTTTGTGCTGATTGTTATAAAAGAAATTATTTGTTTACTGTGATTCCAATTATGTCCTGGTAACAAGGAGAACAGATTCTTCTTCAACCTACACAAATAATTATATTGCCTTGAAGATAAGACTATTCAATAAGAGTATACAAATTCTGGAGACAGCAGGCAGGGAAAATAAGATACTATTTTAAAATGTTTCATTTCAGTTTACAAACGCATGGTACTAAATTGTTATAGAAAATAGAACTTTAAAACATTAACAGTATTCCAAACGAAGGCCATGATCACCTCTCATCAGATCATTCAGACTTACGTTACTCATGTTCTTCTCGATCTTGGGAAGTAATCTTGTTAATCAATCTGCTTCTCTACAAAAGTTCTAAAAATCCTGACCCAGTCCACTGGTATGGTTTCAAAATTGTTTACACAATATCATCAGAAGTCTCTACCCAAAAGGACCTGGCTTAGCCTTTTCCCACAGGGCTTTGAGAAAGCCCTTTGTTGAAGAGGAAGCCCCTCTGGCCTGTGGTTGATTTTCAGGGATGAGTACGAATAAAAACAAATAAACAAAAAATAAAAACTACCTGTAAATGACACAAGACTTAACATGTCTGTGGTTAATTTATTACTGATAATTTTGAAAGGTGAAAGATCTGATGAGAGTGCATTATAAGAATAATGCAAATGAAAAGAAAATTTGGTTGTTCCTGTGGCATGTAAAACAAGGTAAAAATCCAAGAGTTTTAGACAAAATATCAGTAAACATTATGCTTAATCCTATTTTCAGGAAGAGTGGCTATTATAGCTAATTTATAAAAATGGATGAACATAATCTTTACAGAGGAAAAAAATCTTCAGATTCGACACATAAGAACCCTAACATACCATGAATATATCAAGTAGAGATTCAGTCTTGGAGTAAGTCCTAAAGCCTAGAGTATATCCTAAACATCTGTATGTTGCTAAAACTCCAGGGATAAGTGATGTGAATCCCCAGTTGGAAACCACTTGTCTAGACATGCTAGACTCAAAGGAGTAAAATTGCAATCAAGTTAACAAGTAGCTGAAATTATGACCGATCACACTGTACTCGTATTGTCTGGTATCAGGCAAGGAACACCAGGACTTTGATGAATAGAAACATATCATGAACAGCAAGGGCAAGGCAGTTCTCTAGGAACTTGTCACTTAGTATACAATATCTAAAATATTAATAACATTTTACCCCTAGAAATTTAACCTAGGGGAGGCTGAGCGTCTCTTCTGATTTGACAGCTCTTCCCATGCCAGATATGAAAAAAAAAAACGATTTCAGTCACCTCTCTTTTTACAAAGTAAAAGAGCAAATCCTTTGTGATTTTCCAGAGGCCCTCTGTAAAATCTCAAAGATAGTTTGAGATATAAAGATAGCATTTAGGATTCAATTTTGGAAGGACAAAATATCAGAAGTTGTCAGGGATATGACACAAGATAGGAATCGATCTGGGCTTACTGAGAAACAGTCCTTAGCTTCTTATTTAACCAAAGTGACAATAAAGGATTTTAAACATAGGAGGTAATATGACTGCAAAGAACCTTACATCTTTCCTATGTGAGAAATTTTTGTTTCCTTAAATAATCAAGGACATAATAATGAAGTCAACATAAACTATAGGAGGTTATTCTGGTAAGACATAGACTTTTATCCTTAGCAAAAATACATTCTGCACACCTTGCATACAATGTTGTGTCTCCGCAGCTTTTGCTGCTAGGAGAGTTTGAGTCACATGTATTGATTGTAACTTACAAACACAGTAACTTCTATTTCACAGAGAAAACTAGGAGGTGGAGAATTATAAACTGTCAAACACCAGCATTTTGCAGCTGACTAGCAGAGCTCGTGAACACACACCTCACGGCTTTCTGTAGCCATTGTTGTTAGCTGCCATCGAGTTGATTCCAACTCATGGAGACCCCATGTGTGCAGGATAAAGCTGCTCCATAGGGTTTTCAAGGCTGTGACCTTTCGGGAACAGATCACCAGGCCTAACTTCCAAGGTGCCTCTGGGTGGGTTTGAACCACCAACTTTTTGGCTAGTAGTCGAGCACTTAACTGTTCGTGCCACCCAGTAGTACAGCTTCTCAAAATGGCAAAAATGAGCATGTTCATTAACAGACCCAGATAGATAGCCTCTCTTTAGCAGATAAAAATAAAAAGCAGAGTACATAAATTTAAATCATGTTTAGTAATCCATGTTTCAGTATTTTGTTACTTTGAAGTGATCTAGGTATATAACAAATATCCATTAATTAACCCAATTTAGTATTAGTCTAAAGTTTTAAGTTACCCAAAAACCCTGGAAATTATCTTCAAGCTGACGTAATTACTGTTGAAATACAGTTTGTCAGAAAAATGATCAATTTGGTTAAATACAGATTTACATTTTTTATAAGCTTAATCATTAAGTACAAGTAATGCTAGCTTATTCAGTCAGTAAATCAGAAGTTTAGGAAGAACATGCCAAGTAGAATAAAAATCTACGCGTATATGAGAAGACTTAACTTTTCATTAGTCTTGTTTGCCAAAGATTTTCCTAAATTATGTGAACTTGAATTCTTAAAACATTTCTTAGTTTCTTCAAGAGTAGTTTTTTCCTCTCTTTTTTACACTGAAACTATGACAAATTCAATTTCCTTAATTTCTGGAAATTTTAGGAATATTCAATTTATATAATTGCTTATTTATCTCTAAGCCAATCAGAATACAGCTCTTTTAAGAGACTTTATAATTTATTTTATATATATATATTAATTTATACCATTTGGAGGAAGGAAAATATTACACACTTACACAGTAAGAGGTAAAGGCTTTTCTGAGTTACAGATGTATAAACCTACAGACATGAAGAACTTATAGCATCAATTCTGACATTTCAGCCATGGGTTAAACATAAACATAGAATCACAAAACTCACTGGTCTAGTTATCCACTTCCTGATAAGCATGAAATTCTTGATTATAGTAGCTCAAAACAGATACACAGAAAAGACTAACCAACCAGATTCTTTGTCCTCTTTCGCCCAACAGAGAGAAGGTCTCTATAAGTCATTAATCCATTTATGGAGCTCACCAGATAGATCACACAGCATAGTACCAGGAGTCTGATCACTGTTGGGTCCTGAGATTGCCAGTTAGGAATGGAGCACAAAGGGTTGGGAGAGGCATCATTACCTGGGTGGTAGGGTCAGGGAAAATCCAAGGGAGAAGTTGGATCCTATCAGAGCCACAACCCCAAAACTATGAAAGAACAAATGTACTCAACAATTAAGGAGATTGTAAGGGCGGAAGAGTATCTTACCTGGGAATAAGGAGGGCAGGATGGTCCTTTCTTGGAACACAAAATGGGGGGTTGGGGGAAGTTCTTAACTATCACTGTTTTCTAGGTTCACAGGGCTCAGGTAAAGTTCAACATTGTCAGATGGAAAAACCAAACCAAACCCACTGCCGTAGAGTCAATTCCAGCTTCTATCGCCCCTATAGGACAGAGCAGAACTGCCCTATAGGAAACCCTGGTGGCATATGGTTAAGAGCTACAGCTGCTAACCAAAAGGTTGGCAGTTCAAATCCACCAGGCGCTCCTTGGAAACCATATAGGGCAGTTCTACCCATCCTATAGGGTCGCTGTGAGTCGGAATTGGTTTTTGGATGGGATTTCCAAGGCTGTAAATCTTTATGGTAGCAGACTGCCAAATCTTTCTCCCGTGGAGCACCTGGTGGGTTTGAACCATCGACCTTTCAGTTAGCAGCCAGTCACTTTAACCACTGTGCCACCAGGGTTGCCAATATTTTGTTATGCTAATAAATCACATAGGATGCACATCACATGTGAAAGCAGGATTCACAGAAAAGTTACTAAAAGTTTTATTCATAACTTTAAGTTAAAATAGATAAGTTTCTTAATACTTCTGTACTAGACTGTTCAAAATTAATCAGAACTCAAAGAAATTGAATCATAAGGTTTATTCTGAGCAGTTATTGTATATGCATATAGAGAGAACATTCTGATTCTAAAAACTAGCAAATGGCTCAGAGTAGGCAAGTTACAATGAAACTTATAAAGAGAAGAGGAGGGAGAAAAATAGAAAATCAACCATTAGCTAATCTTAACATGATTGAGTGAACCCTGCCCTCCCCCTTTTACTGAGGTCAGTGATACCAGGTCACAACTGATCTCTGGCCGTCCACCCACCTGCAGCCATACCGTTTGAGATTTAAATTAGGAGAGCCTAGAGTCATTTTAAGGAGCCCTGGTGGTACAGTGGTTAAGAACTACAGCTGCTAACCAAAAGGTCAGTAGATCAAATCCGCCAGCCGCTCCTTAGAAACCCTATGGGGCAGTTCTTTTCTGTCTGTAGGGTCACTATGAATCAGAATCAACTCGATGGCAATGGGTTTTTTTGGTTTGGTGGTGTAGTGGTTAAAGCCTCGACTGCTAACTGAAGGGTCAGCGGTTCGAAACCGCCAGGGACTCCGTGGGAGAAAGATGTGGCAGCCTGCTTCCATAGCAATTTACAGCCTTGTAAACCCTAAGGGGTTGCTGTGAGTCAGAAATTAACTCTATGGCAGTGGGTTTAGAGTCTTTTTAACAGGAGACTTGATGGTGCAGTAGTTAAAGCATTCGGCGGCTAATCAAAAGGTCGACGTTTCAAACCCACCAGCCATGCCGAGGGAGAAAGATGTGGCAGTCTGTTTTCACAAAGATTTACAGCCTTGGAAACCCTATGGGGCAGTTCTTCTCTGTCCTGTAGGATCACTACGAGTCAAAATCGACTCAAAAGCAGTGGGTTTTTGGTTTTAGAGTCTTTTTGCTTGCTTGCTGAAAGTGAAGTGAACTTGAAGCACTTACTGATGAAGATCAAGGACTGCAGTCTTCTGTACAGATTACGCCTCAACATAAAAAAAAACAAAAATCCGGGTTGTTAACCAATGTCATAAAACAGCATGTGTGTTACTGTTACATGAGAAACTATCTGTTCTGTAAGCC
>NW_004443955.1:12660220-12668047 GCF_000243295.1 Trichechus manatus latirostris
AAAAAAAAAAAAAAAAAAATCCTCACAACCAGACCAATAAACAACATCATGATAAATGAGAAAATATTGAAGTTGTCAAGGATTTCATTTTACTTGAATCCACAATCAACACCCATGGAAGCAGCAATCAAGAAATTAAATGACATACTGCATTGGGCAAATCTGCTGCAAAAGACCTCTTTAAAGTGTTAAAAAGCAAAGATGACTAAAGTGTGCCTGACCCAAGCCACGGTATTTTCAGTCTCCTCATATGAGTATGAAAGCTGGACAGTGAATAAGGAAGACCAAAGAAGAATTGATGCATTTGAATTATGGTGTTGGTGAAGAATATTGAATGTACCATAGATTGATAGAAGAATGAACAAATCTGTCTTGGAAGAAGTACAGTCAGAATGCTCCTTAGAAACAAGGATAGCGAGACTTTGTCTCCTGTACTTTGGACGTGTTATCAGGAGGGACCAGTCAGTGGAGAAGGACATCAAGTTTAGTAGAGGGTCAGTGAAAAAGAAGACCCCCAAAGAGATGGATTGACACAGTGGCTGCAACAATGGACTCTAACATAGCAAGAATTGTGAGGATGGCGCAGGACCAGGCAGTGTTTTGTTCTGTTGTACATAGGATTGGTATGAGTTGGAACCGACTGGATGGCACCTAACAACAACAGTCTTTTTCATTAAGTCAGGTGGTAATGGTTTTGTTGTGACTGTTCTTTTCTAGCAGGAAAAGACAAATTTACTTTGCTTTAGAGCAGCTTCTGGTGAAAACCAGCGCCTCTGCAGTTTTTGAGTCAAGTTTTTTAGATTAACATTTGGTTGTGTTGTGTGGGTAAAAAAATCCTTAAAATAAAGTGACATGTCTGTTATGAATTTTCCTCTTCAACAAGCCTAAGACGGGCAGTTTGTCTTGTAGTGGGTAATCAGCAGTTGAAATTCCTTAGAAGCTAAAGGAAGGAGGAAGCCAGTGGGGAGAAAAATTAAAGATCAAGGCTTGGTCAGTGGGCCGTAATTGTACAAATGAAGCGATCGCCCTCTGCTCTCTCTTCCTGTGAGTACTGATGTTATAAATGAGTTGAGGTACAAAAAGGAAGTCTGGATTTTGTTAAAGGATAAACTTTAAAAGGACAAAATCATGACCCATATAAAATGAACACATAGCAAAGATTTTATTTAACTCATTGATTAATGGCAGGATAGGCAGGTGTCACAGCCCTTTCAAAGGAGAATAGAAACACCAAATTATGTGGAGCAAAGGAATGTTGAAATTAATTTACAAATGGAGACAAAAGTGGCCTGGGGGTTGGGGGGAAGGTCTTCCCCCACCAGACAATTTATTTGTGTGTCTATAGACAAGAGTTACTTGCATTGCTGTCAGTTATCTACAGTTTACAGAAGTGTAAAATAGCCCAAAACGGGGGGGGGGGGGGAATCCTTGAAGATCAGATAATTCCCAGAGGCTGCAGCATTCCTTGGAAAGGTATATCCAGTAATGTCTTTTGCTTATTCTTTACCATGCTTCCTCTGTGGTAACTGCATCCTTCCTCTGATACTGATTAGCTAATTGCCCTCCTTCTCTGCTTTAAAAACCATGTCTGACCCAAAATGTCCTTTTCCTTTTCCCTGCTCCTTGTCAGCGTCCACAACTACCAGAGTATCTAAATTTGCATCTAACTACAAGTACAACTGACTCCATGGCACCTAACAGGAAGTGCATTTTGCAAATGTTTGGATTGCTTTTGCCTAATGTCTTTTTTCTTAGGATGGCATTCTTAAAGTTTTTCTTTAATGTTATAAGTGATTACCAAGGGTTCTTCCTGTTACATGATTTTAAATTGGAAATTAATCAGCAATAAGAAGAATATAATTATACAATTTAAAGTTTATACTTTCGGTCTCATAACTGTTCTTGGGTAAAAACATAGCAAAGTTTAGTAAAGCGAAAAGAAAGTTGTATGTGTCATATATTCAAAAAGGCAAAAGTTGGAAAAGGACAAGCATTCTGCCACAGCCATGTCTGTCTGAGTCCAAGGAATATTACGGAATAAGCAATAATGGGAAAACAGACAAGCATGCAGCTAGAGCTATGTCTGCCCGAGTCCGAGGAACATTACAGAATGACCGGTATATATCAACATTACAAAATGGGCAAGACCATTGAAAGCTTCACCTTTTCACACATTGGCTAAAAACTGTTAAGTCACCATGATTCTACATTTTGAATTGTCTTTCTTAACAATCATTGGTACAGGTTTCAGTAACGACAGTCGGGAGGGTCTTCATTGGTCCAACAAATCTTACTATTTGCTAAATGCTAGTAGAAAAATATAAGAGTGGAAAGTATATGGGTCTTTCGTGCTGTTTTATTGGCTTATATGAAAAGTTCCCTGAAAGATGTTTTCCAAGATTGTCCTAGCTGTTGTTTTTATACCTCAGGGCCCAGTTGATGTATCCTTGTGAGTCCTTACGAGTCCAGCTCCAGCTGGGTCACATTTTAGGACAGGGAATAATGGCTCCAATATTATCTCCTAAATCATAACAATAGGATTTTGACCAGGGTTTTGATTGGCTGATTTTTGAAGTAGATCCCAGGCTTTTCTTCCTGGTTCGTCTTAGTCTAGAAGCTCCACTGAAACCTGTTCAGCATCATAGCCACATGCAAGCCTGCACTGACAGATGGGTGGTGGCTGCCCATAGGATTCATTGGCTGGGAATTGAATCTGAGTCCCAAGGCTAGCATTCTACCACTGAATTATCACTGCCTCCATTTAGTGGGTAGAGGCCAGTAATGCTGCTAAACATCCTACTGTGCACAGGGCAGGCCCCCACAACAAAGGATTATCTGGCCCAAAATGCTAATAGTGCCAAGGCTGAAAAACTCTTGAGAGCCTGTGGAAAGATGTTAGATGAAAGCTGAAGTTTCTGGTATGAGAAAATTAAAAATAATTGTATGTTCTTAAATTAGTATAGAAGGCATACATTCCACTTTTATGATCTTAAAAATGATGTTCTTGTGCTTGCTTCGGCAGCACAAATACTAAAATTGGAACAATACAGAGAAGATTAGCATGGCCCCTGTGCAAGGATGACACACAAATTCCTGAAGCATTCCATATTTTTCTTCTAGGGACAGAATAGCAGGGGTGGGGGTCTGGGGACCATGGTTTCAGGGGACATCTAGGTCACTTGGCATAACAAAGTTTATTAAGAAAATGTTCTGTATCCCACTTTGGTGAGTGGCATCTGGGGTCTTAAAAGCTTGTAAGTGGCCATCTAAGATGCATCAGTTGGTCCCAACCACCTGGAGTAAGGGAGAATGAAGAACACCAAAGACATAAGGAAAGTATTAGCCCAAGAGACAGAAAGGGCCACATAAAACAGAGACTTCATCAACTTGAGACCAGAGGAACTAGATGGTGCCTGGCTACCACCAATGACTGCCCTGACAGAGAACACAACAGAGAGTCCCTGATGGAGCAGGAGAAAAGTGGGGTGCAGAACTCAAATTCTAGTAAAAAGACCAGACTTAATGGTTTGACTGATACTGGAGGGACCCCTGAAGACATGGCCCGCAGACTCTCTGTTAGCCCAAAACTAAAACCATTCCTGAGGCCAACTCTTCAGACAAAGATTAGACTGGACTATGGGACATAAAGTGATACTCGTGAAGAGTGTGCTTCTTAGCTCAAGTAGATACATGAGACTAAATGGGCAGCTCCCGCCCAGAAGCGAGATGAGAAGGCAGAGAGGGTCAAGAGCTGGTTGGATGGACATGGGAAATCCAGGGTGGAAAGGAGGAGTGTGATGTCACAGTATAGGGAGAACAACTAGGGTCCCATAACAATATATGTATAAATTTTTGTATGAGAGACTAACTTGAATTGTAAACTTCCACTTAAAGGACAACAATAAAATGTCATTAAAAAAAAAATGATGTTACAAATTTTCCATCTTAGAAATTAAGCCATGAGCAATACTTTTAACTTGAGAGACTTAGTGATAGAGTGGAACAGTCACTGTTCTTTGTAACTGATGAATAACAAAGTTTAAAAAATTTTTTTCCTATTTCAGGTTTTACTGAAGACACATCTTAGAAAGTCATCGTATTCCCAATGTTCTTATATGATACATTTTTGAAATCAAAATGAAAGCTTTCTGTGAAGTTTTAGAACAGTTATACAAGAAGGTACTTCTTGGAGCTTCACTTGAAAATGACAGTCATGATTACATCTTTTATCTCAACCCAACATTTCCAGACCAAGATTTCTCTACAGTGACCTCCTTAGAGTGGTCAAACACCCAAGGTTCCCAGGATACTCATCAACCATGCTCTGTCAATTTGGCTGCCATTTCTGTAGCACCAGTGTGTTTGAAGACATCCTCTTGGATGAGCAGTACCCGAGAAATAACACTGCTTCAGTTAACAGTGATCAAAGTGATGATCACCAGAATATTGTCTACTGAAACTGAGTTCCATGCAAAGGAGAAATACAGAGTTGTGATTAAAATTCTCTTAAGATCATCTGAGGTGGATTCTAAATTAGTAAGCCATTTGGTTTTTTAAAAGATTTAAATTTTTTAAATAAAAGTTTGAAAAACATTTACCAGTAGTTATTAAATACTTGCTTTTCTACAGATCTGTATGTTCCAAAATTCGGATAAATTGTTATCTCACATGGCTGCAGAGTGTCTTGCATTGCTTCTGTATTTCCAGCTGAGGGAAAAGGTGAGTTAATTAATGAAATTATATTATTATTTTCCTTATAGTTTATTTAAAATTGCTCTTTATCATTTGATGTTATCCTTCAAATATTTGTATTAATAGAATGTTTTGCTCATGTAATACACATGTAAATCCATAAAGTGGGAAAATGGAATAATATGATAGTGGCTTGTGTCAAGGGTTGGAATCTTAAATACATTAAAAGTCATTATATCAGATTCTTAACCTGAGGGATGGGTTTTAGGGGATCAGTGCATGTCTTAAGATCAGAGGTTCCAGAACTTGCCTCAGATTCTCAAAGACTAGGTAGGCCCCCTTTCCCTATCCCTCCGCACCACCACCCCCGCTCCAAAAAAAAGGTTTAGGACCTCTTCTTGAGACCAAGATCATTTTCACAGATTTAATAGAAGTAAATTCTAAGAATGGTCTTCAGCATAATAAAAATGATACAAACAAACTCAGCATTAGGTTTTTCTCTTACCTCTGAATTAGTTAATAATCAAATCTATGCATCTTCTTTCAGCTATAATTATTTATTTCTTTCTAAAATAACATTTTTTTCTGTATATGAAAGGTGATAGTCATGGTGGAAAATGGAGAAAAGTATAAAGAATAAAATAGAAATTATACATCATTCCGCTACAGGCAGTCCTTGGGTTACGAACGTCTGACTTACAGACAACTGGTACTTAAGAACGGACTGTCACAAAGTCTATTAAGAATGTGAGTTAAATACAGTGGTTCATAGCAACGAACGCACATATTACTTTGTGATGTTCATGAAAGCATTGCAGTGTTTGGAAGTGTTTCTTAAGTGTTTTATATGGCTAAAATCCAAATCCATTGCTGTTGAGTCGATTCCGACTCATAGTGACCTTGTAGGACAGAATAGAACTGCCCCATAGGGTTTCCAAGGAGCAGCTGGTGGATTTGAACTGCTGACCTTTTGGTTAGCAGCCAAGCTCTTAACCACTACACCACCAGGGCTCCTTTATATGCATAGAAAGGTAAAATATATGCTGTATATAGAGACAAACATATGAGTGATGCTAAACAAGAACTGTATGTACCTGTTCCAACTTACCTACAAATTCAACTTAAAGACAGACTTAGGAACAGCTATCAGTTGTAACCCGGGGACTGGCTGTACCTAGAAATGAGCACTGCTAATATTTTCATGTTTCCTTCTGGGCCTTCATTTCTTTGGCATCTTGAATTCCTTGACTTACAGAATATATTTCTATTCCTTCTTGTTTTACCAAATAGCACCATAACTTTTTTTTCGTAAGTAGTATGCAGTGTTTTATAGAGTTGTGTTGTGCATAATAGCTAATTTGTAATTGTAAAGAAAATATTGTATCACAACTCACTACCTTTATTTTCTCACTCGTAGGTAACATTAAGCAATTCCTGGATTACTTTTTGCCAAAAAAATCTTTCTGAATACTCTGAGAGTGATAAGGTAGTATACTGCCTCTGGACTCTTGCAGTTGTAATAAAAGAAATCTTTAAAGATACATGTTCAGAAAAAACAGGTAGGAATTATTTGTTTTTCTATAAATGATTGCCATTATCCTGCTCCCAAGGAGCATTATATTTGTAATGAATATCAGGACTTAGTTTACAACATCTGATCTGTTTTGACGTATGAAAAACTAAAGAATCTCTCCCCATGTTTTTTTGATTGCGAATACATACCTTTTAAAGAAAAAAATTATAAGGGAAAAAATTGAAGTTTTTCATTACTATTATTCCTTGCATAGTTTGATGCTATTTATATTTGTGAAATTGATGATAATGGTGGCTATTAGCAGTTAATCTTTGTAACCTTATTTGTTCACTTTAGAGGTAATCCAAATCTATGATTTCATCTTGTAAACTGATTAATATTTCTAAAAATTGAATTGTAAAAGTGTGTCTTAGAAGCCCTTGTTTTCCTTGTTGTTTATAATTACTATTTTTATAATTGCAGAAATTCTAAAGCAGTTCCTGACTCCTTTTAATACTACTTTTGAAGTATTTTACAATTCCTTATTTTCTCAGCGTTTTGAAAACTGCCAAGAAACTTCTAAAATAATAAACAGCTTGATGTGTTTCCTGGAGTTGCTTGAACTTCTTATAGCCTCCAGAGTCTACCTGAAGTTACATTTCACTTGCCAGAGGATTTTCTTTTTGAAACCTTCTTGTATGCTAGATGTTCTTACCTGGCCTACTCCAGCTTTCGTCAAAAGGAAGTTCATTGTATTCGTTAAAAAGTGCTTTCTCTGTAAAGTGGGTGAAGACCTCTTTCGTGGATGTGTTCCTGTCTTAAGGCCACCAGATCATCTTTTAGATGAGGACATGCTGGCTGTAGCCAACGCTGTTTTGCAAGCTGTGAGTTTAGGGTGGTTGAGGACATTGTCTGTTCGTGGAAAACCTTCCCGCTTTGGAGGCGATGACATTCAGCCTGGATGTGAAAGTAACTCTGAACCAGATCACGTGATCCTTAGAGCAGCAACCTTAGTTTTAATTAAATCCTTAGAAATCAAGTTTCAGAATTGTACGTCACCAAATGAAATACAAGGTAATTCTCTGAAATCCTTTTTATGTAATTTGTAATTATTTACTAAGTAAAATAATTCATAATTATAAAATCTCAGGACCAGTGTAAATTCCACTAATTTGTTTAAGCTAGTTACTTTTTTTTTTTAATTGTACTTTAGATGAAGGTTTACAGAACAAATAGTTTCTCATTAAATAGTCAGTACACATATTGTTTTACGACACTGGTTAAGAACCGCACGACGTGGCAGCATTCTCCCTTCTCGACATTGAGGACCTTTTTTTTTTTTTGGTGCCAAAGTTACACCATTTCATAAGTTTCTACATGTACAATTCAGTGGCATTGATTACATTCTTCCAGCTGTGCTGCTATTCTCGCTGTCCTTTTCCAAATTGTTCCATCACCGTTATCTTCAACTCTCTGTCCCCTAGGCTTCCCATCAAACCTTTTGAGTTGCTGTGTCAATTTGATCTCACATAGATAATTTTTTTTTTTTTTGGTACCTTAGATGTAGGTTTGCAGAACAAATAGTTTCTCATTAAACAGTTAGTACACATATTGCCCTATGA
>NW_004443955.1:12669040-12684937 GCF_000243295.1 Trichechus manatus latirostris
CCATTGTGTGTATGTACCATAGTTTGTTTATCCATTCATCTGTTGATGGGCATCTAGGCTGTTTCCATCTTTTTGCTATTGTGAAGAGTGCTTCAGTGAATATGGGTGTGCATATGTCTATTAGTGTGATGGCTCTTATTTCTCTAGGATATATTCCTAGGAGGGGGATTGCATTTTGTAGTGCTTTTTTTTGTGGTGCTGACGTTTTCTTTGTTCCTCTTACTCTGCTGTGCTGAGTTCCTTTTTTTTGTGGATTTTTTTTTTCATTTCTTTTGTTTTTGTAGGTTTTGTTTTTACTGAGACTTTATGCTTTTCTTATTTATTTTGATAAGTAGGTTTGTTAACTTTCTTTGTGGTTACATTGAAATTTACCCTTGTCTTCCTGGATTTGTACCAGTCTGTTATTACTTGGTATCAGTTGACTTCCTCTCCACTAGAAGGTTCTATACTTACACAATTTATTCCTTCTTTTATTGTTCTGATGCTGTTGTCATTTACAGATTAACCTCTTTGCTTCCCCTTTGTAATTCTTTTGGTTTTGCATAGTCCTTAAGAGTTCATTTCCTAGGGTGGTATCGGGCTAGTACAATCCTGTGTCCTATATTCAGCCTGTGGTCTGATATTGTTTGTTCTCAGATCGAAGGACTCCCTTTAATAAGTCTTGTAAGTTCAGTCTGGTTTTTACATAGTCCCTTAATTTCTGTTTATCTGGAAATGACCTAATCTCACCATCATATTTAAATGAGAGTTTTGCAGGATATATCATTCTTGGCTGGCAATTTTCTTTTTTCAAGGTTTTATACATGTCATCCCATTGTCTTCTTGCCTGCATGGTTTCTGCCGAATAATCCGAGCTTAGTTTTATTGTTTCTTCTCTGTATGTGACTTTTTGTTTTTCTCGAGCTGCTCTTAGGATTCTTTGTTTGTCTTTGATTTTAGTGAGTGTGATTATAATATGCCTTGGTGATTTTCTTTTGGGGTCTATCCTATATGGGGTTCATTGAGCTTCTTGGATGGTCGCTTTTCATCTTTCGTGATATTAGGGAAGTTTTCTGTCAGCAGTTCTTCAGTGATCCTCTGCATTTTCTGTTTTCTGCCCCTGTTCTGGAACTCCGATCACTCGTAGATTTTTGCTTTTGATTGTATCCCACATAATTCTCAGGGTTTCTTCATTTTTCTTCGTTCTTTTTTCTGATTTTTCCTCAAACAGAGTTGTATCCAAGTGTTAGTCTTCAATTTCACTAATCCTGTATTCCATCATTTCAAACCTGCTCCTTAGCCCTTGTTTGACACTGTCCATTTCTGAAATCTTGTTGTTTATCTTTTGGAATTCTAATTGTTGTTTTTATATGATTTCTATTTGTGAATTTATTTTAACATTTTGTTCCTGTATTATTTTCTTGAATTCTTCCATTTTTTTGTCTGTATTTTCCATAAATTTGTCTGCATTTTCCATGAATTTGTCTATTTTTTCCTCATCTTTGTCTGTTTTTTGCTTCAACTCTTGGATAATTCTGAATATTAGAGATTTGAATTCCCTATCGGTTAAGTCTAGTGCCTTTTCTTCTACTGGATGTTCATCTGGTGTTTTATTTTGGACGCCTACTGGAACCATCCTGTCCTGTTTTTGTAAATGTTTTGATATTGTCTGCTGTCTTCGGGGCATTCAGAGTTTATTTTCCTTGTTTATTGATCGTATACTTGTTTGTTTCGTCCTGCTTTTTTGTTTTAATTTGTTATGTCTGAGCAGGCAGGCTGTGCATACTTTGTTGTTTGCTTGTCTGTGGGCACGATACTTTTCACGTCCTTCTCCAATGGACAGGGTCAGTCACTCAGCTATGGTACAGCAGGGCAGTTGCAGCTGAAGGGGAGTTGCTGGGATAGGTTTTCTTTGTGGCATGTACCAGGGCTGACAGTGCGGACCGGGAATCAGTGCAGGGCAGGTTCCAGTAGGCCGTGCCTCTGTTGCTTGGGAGTGTGATGTTCAGTACACAGTGCAGTTAGGCAGGAAGGAGGAAGTAGATTGTGATGTGTGGAGCTAAGATGGTATGGGAAAGATGAGATAGAGGAGAGAGGGACAGGAGCCAAAGACATACACACAAACAAAAAAAAGTGCTAAGGGAGCTTGCTGTTGGAGTGGAGAGATGACAGACTGAGAAATGGGGGGGAAATGAAAAAAAAGAAAAAGGGTAAAAGAAAAAAATGAATAAATTGAGAAACTGGAAATGAAGAAAGGTAAAAAGGGAATGAGAGAGAAGAAAACTAAACAAAGAAATGGAAAAAAAAAACCCAGAAACAAGAAAAAAGAAACCTCCCCTAGGGATGTCCCTGTGCGTCTGCACAGAGTAAGGGACTAGCTCCAAGCCATGTGGTACTGCCCAGCTAGAAGGGGCTCCCAAGCCGAGAAAAGAAAAAGAAAACAAACAAATCAAAACAGAACCTATCAGAGCAAACAAACAAAAAAGCCCCGGAAGTCCCACCAGCGTGGCGGCACGGGCCAGGAAGCAGTTTCACAGTTGAGCGGTGTTCCCAGCCTTTCAGGAAGAAGCAAAGATGGCGCACGGAGCCAGGTATTTGAGAGAAAAGAGGGGGAGGTGGTGAGAGATAAGGAAGAAATCTAAAGAAGCAGAAAAAAGAAACACCAGCAGCCAACAAATGGCACTCAGGGAGCTGGCCAGTGCGGGCAGGTGGAATCCAAGAGGCACTGGGGGGAAGCTTGTGCTTCTCAGCCAGTAGATTGTGGCTGCAGAAAGCAGAGGAGGCTAAATGGTGGGTGAAGAAGGGTAGGGGGTGGGAAAGTCTATATCATGGGTTACCGGTTGTTCTGTCTCCTGCTGGAAGCTCCATGAAGCTGCTGTCTTGTACCTCCTGTTCACTGATCTCCGATAGGAGTCCAAGATGGCGGATCTGTGCTGTGTTAGCTGATAGGGGACCTCTGCATGTGTCTCTCCTCATGCTGTGTTCTTGGTCAGTTTCTTATTCCGTTCGGTGCTTGGCTGAGTTCTTTCTCTCTTCATTTGATGGTTAGGGTTTCAGGATTGACGTGTGACTCTGTTTGACTTAGTTTTTCTGATCTTTGCTGCGGAGGGACGGCATGGTGCTTCTGACTGTAGCGCCATGTTGCCCGGAAGTCCTAAGCTAGTTATGTTTTATAAACTTTTCTTCAAAAATAAAAAGAACTAAAATTACCTTAAGAAACAGCTTTTTGTCGGCTAAACTGAATTTTGTATAAGATAATGAATGGCTTAGGTTTAAAAAAAAGAAGCTGCAAAGTCACCTCACAATAAGTGATACAAGTCAATTCAAATTCAGATATTTGTAGTATCTTACTCTTCTTATTGTTTATAACATTAATATACCTACTAATGTAGATTACTGATGATTAGAAATTAAATAGAAACTACTGTGTCACAAGTTACAGTGACAAACTGTTGCATATAATTTCCTGGATGTTAAGTCCAAAGAAAACTACCTAAGTGTGATATTCAAGTTAGGGAAACATGTCCCCCATTTCACTTGAGAAAAACAGAGAGCGTCTCTAAGCAGCATCAAAATGAAAAGTTTGTTTGAACTGCTTTAGATAGCATTAGCTTTTAAAACTACACATTAGATTAAAATCTGTGCAGTTGTAAATTAAAACACTAGGTGGCATGTTTTATATAATTCAGAGTTTTAAACTGCAGTTAAAACTCCCCAAGACCTGTTTGTTTTTTGCATCCATGTCTTAATAGTAGTACTTTTTTTTAATGCTTTAAGCAAACAAACAGAATATTCTTTTTCTGTTATTATGGAGGCAGTTATTTTTCTTTGGTTGCATTGTTGCCTCTAGTAACAGATAGTTGTGGCATCCAATGAAGTGATTTCTTTCATTATTCATTTACTTGTATGCTTTTAGAATATAAATAACATAATGTAATGTAATATAAGAATTCATGTTAAAGATGATACTTTTATTTCTCAGCGATAATTACTTATTTGGCCTCTACCGTATTTTTACGCAAATAACGTGTACCTTCTACGTTTGTCTGCCAACCGAGCCCTCCTTCCACGAGGTTATTTTCAGAAGCGCCACAGAGCCATTTTTTTTTTTTTACATGTGCTGTCAAAAAAAATTAGCAAAGCACGGTTACAAAAATACCTCACGGGGGAAGGGCAAACAAACGTAGAAGGCATGCATTATTTGCAAAAAAATATGGTATGTCAAGTAGATGGTTTGGCTGTACATTTTACCTGTATGCTCTTAGGGAAGCCATGTTTCTCCTCTGAGCCTCGGGTTTTTCATTTGCAAAATCTAAATCTCTAACTTACAGGACTGTTTGAAAGTGTGAACTGTGATGATGCATTTTAAGTACTTTATACGTTGTAAAAGGTGTTATTAATGTATTCAAGCACTGTTGCCTACACTCTGAAATCTCCATTTTTTGAAGCTGATTTACAGGGATTCATGTCTGAGTTACTGACCTTCCTAAAGCCTCATCTCCAGCCCTCTCTGCAATCACATAGTCCATGTCAGTGGCTATCTGGGGTCTTCATAGAACAGGATGATGACATGCTGGAAGCTGCCAAAGCATTGCTGGGCATCTACCTAAGGCTGACCAGGTTGGTATAGTTGTAAGTAATTGTTGTACTACCTACATGCCAGGAAAGCAGAAAACATTTCTAATAATGAGCAGCACATATTATTTACTTTCCATCGTTCGGGGGAAAAAAAATCCCTAAAATGATTGTGGTTTCCTCATAAGTTCCAATTCCTTTCTTTAACCCTGCCTACATGAAAACAAGTTTACATGTGAGCTCTCTTTATGAAAAGTTGGATGGCTGGGCAGATTTGGGGTACTAGAACTGGACTGGGATGAGAAAACATGGGTTCTGGTTTAATCATTTTGCCTGTGTGATCAGGATCTTAATTTAGTGGATGTTTAAGAACTGTTTGCACCTTTAAGACCTACTGTTCTGTATTGAGCTTCTACAGACTTTAATTATGATTTTTGCCTTGTAAAGGTGAGTATGAACTTATAAACAATCAAAGAGATGCTCTGGATTTCTATTTTAATATACAGTTGAATTTGAGCTGATTATCTTCTTGAGGCCAGTATCTGAAATTGGTTAGGAAGTTATATTACTGATGACTTTTTATGCCGACCCTGTTTCTGCTTTATTAAAACAGATGTATTTGGGGTTATATATTCTTGTGTCAAATATCTGTAATTGGTTATGAAGTTAACTGATGATGACCTTTTACACTATTTCTGCTTCTGCTTTATTAAAGCCCTAAACTATTTGCTTTATTTCCATTTCTTTCTTGGCCTGGGCGAAAGGGATTTCTTACTTATGATTGTCGGTGTAGTATTTTTCTGCCAGTACTTACTTGTATTATGACACTGCTGGCAATGGCTGCTTTCAGACTATAAGTGTTTGGGGCCAATTTTCAAAAGGGTTCTAATCAAGAACACAAAATTCCTGCATGTGATTTGAATTAGGCTAAAACATGGTCAAATACAAATTCATCCGAAAATGCACATGCCGATTAGAGTATATCTTAGTTGTACTCACAGTTGGTTTCTTACTCCTCAGGATAGAGGAAGCTGATGAATTAAATTCACTCTCTCTGTGACTTTCTAACTTTCTTAGCTTCAGTATGTCCAGAGAGGCATGTGCTTGTGCTGTATGTGTTTTTTTTAATGTAGTTGTATTAGTTAAGATCTTTTCACTTGTAAAAAATGGAAACTCAAACTAGTCTAGGGGAAAAAGGAGGCGAGGAAGGGGGTTATTGGCTTATAATTGGACATTCCAAAGGGTTGAATTGGCATCAGGCATGATTGTGTGTACAGAGGTTCAAAATCATATCATTGATTATTTCTCTTTTTCTCTCACAGCTCTGAACTCATTCCTAGGCATGGCCACTCACAGTTCCAGGCTCATATCAATCAGCCTTACAGTTATGATCTTTAGTAGCTCCAGCAAAAGTTTCAGGGGAGATCTGATTACCTCACCTTGGGTCACAGATTCTTATCAGAGCCAGTCATGTGTCAGGAGCATAGAGTACTCTGGTCAGTGTGGGTCACATGCCCACCCCTGTTGAGGGAAGCGCAGCAGGAAAGGAGGAGAAAAGCCTCCAGCCCCACTGTACCACATAAAATTAGTTACCTGTAAGAATGAGGAGTGAGGCATTGATGGTTCAGTGGTAGAATTCTCGCCTTCCGTGCAGGAGATCCAGGTTCAGTTCCCAGCCAATGCACCACATGCGCAGCTACCACCTGTCTGTCAGTGGAGGCTTGCGTGTTGCTGGGATGCTGAACAGGTTTCAGAGGCGCTTCCAGACTAAGACGGACTAGGAAAAAAGGCCTGGTGATCTGCCTCCAAAAATCAGTCAGTGAAAACCCTATGAATCACAATGGTTTGATCCACAGTCAGTCATGGGGATGGCGCTGAACCAAGTAGTGTTTTGTTCCATCATCCATGGGTCGGGGCCAATGTAGCTAAAAACAAGAATGAGGAATTCTGCTCTCGAGAGAAGGGATGACACAGGACATTTGTTAGGTAGACAAAAACTCAGTGGACTTCATTTGCTTTATTGAATCAAATTTATTTAGCGTTTGTGGGGAAAAGAAGTGGTTTTGAATTTTTTTCTTTTTAAAGAATGAGTAGATTAAAAAGTAATTAACGACTGAATTGTATGGTATGTGAATTATATCTGTTAAAGCTGTTATTTAATGAAAGTAATTACCCTGGGTTCTCCATTATCTTTACTTTCAGAGAATGTCGTGAAGCTACTGAAAGCTCGGCCCAAGAAAAAGAAATGTGGAATCGTCACACCCATGAAAATGGCTATAATCCTCACTGCATTTTCTTGTTCTTCTTAAAAAATATAAGATTTGATTCTACAGTTCTTCTTGATTTTTTGATTTCATCAGAAACCTGTTTTCTTGAATATTTTGTTAGGTATTTAAAACTGCTCCAGAAGGACTGGCATAATTTTTTTACCATTTGCAAGTGCTTTGATGCAGCTGAATCAGAAGATAGCATAAGTATTTGTGGTCATATCCCCTCCCCTGTCCAAGCCAGAAGCACCAACCAAACAGAACCACATTATTGGACTGCTCTTGATAGTCACGTGGATGCTTGTGCCTCGGCCTCCTGGGCTTCTGATGCTTCTTCTGAACCCCTGAAGAGACAGCATGACACCCAGGCCATGATGTCCAAGGAGACCCATTCCAGGCTTCAGGTTGCTAGTCTGTCTTCCTCCCCTGCTTCTCAAAGTTTGGTAAATTATGACAGCTCTGATGATTCTGAGGTGGAATCCACAGACCAGTGCTTAGCAAACAGTAAGCAGACATCTTTACACCAAGAAGCAATTAAGAAGATTCAGGACACATCTGGAACAAGTAGGGGTGAAACAGAGCTAACCCTAGGCCTTCAATCAAGGCCTTTGGTTCCAGAAGAACCTAATTCTTCCTTCTCCATTGATTGCGAAGTAGCCCTAAATAGCATTGTCTCTGAAGTGGGGATATCTTACAGAACAGTTAAATGCTTTGAAGAGCTACAAGGTGCCATTTACCGTTTGCAGAAGAAAAATCTTTTCCCATATAATCCAACAGCACTTCTGAAGTTGCTAAAACCTATTGAGGCAAAATATAAGAGTATGAGCCCTTTGTAAAACAGTAGCATTGTACTTCCAGGAACTATTTTCACTTAATGTACAGCTTGCCTCAGTAAGATAATAGTTTTAAAAAACCTGCTCAAAGAGTTTTTTTCTTAAATCTTTTTGCCTACAGAAAGATGCATCAGATGACAGTCACTTGGTAACAAGTGTACACCACTTGAAGTTCATGGTTGTTCAAACTTACACAAAATTTGAGATGGTTAGTATCCTCCCCCCCCTCCCCGAGGTATTTAAATGTGATGTGATGTGTAAAAAAAATTTAAGATCCTGGTAGTTTTTTTAAGAGAGTTTTTCTATGAACATGGGTGCTTTTTTTTTTTATGTAAATCACTAGGTAATTTTCCTATTTAGATATTTTATATGGATAATTATCTTTTTGAGGGGAGGCAGTAAACTCAAGTTTTGCTGTGTTTATTGGGTTTGTGTCGCATGAATAGCAATGCTGTTGTTCTGCTAAATCTATCATTAAAGCAATCTGAAATGCTGTCCTTAAAAAGTATTTTTTTAATGATCCTTTTGTAGAGAAATAAAAGAACTAAACCTGTCAAACTTTAAAATATATTTCAAGGCTATGGTAATCAAAACAGTTTAGTCCTCACATAGAAATGGAAAGATCAGTGGAATGGAATAGAGAATTGCTGATTAAAATAACAGTGAATGACTGTGTTAACCAAATAGAAATACAAAAGTTAAAAAGTTTGGTAATACACACTGTTGGTAGACATATATACTGGGGAAGTTTCTACCATAATTTAAAAAGCACATATTCCTTGGTGCAAAATTCCACTTAGAGGAATATTCCCACATGAGCACGAAGAATGTAAATTGAAAGATCTTCAGTGCCACAGTGTAAAAGCAAAAGAGTAGAAATATTTGGTTACATAAATGATAATTTATTTACCCAGTAGAATACTGTATAGCTGTGAAATGAATAAGATGTATCCATGTTTGTGGATATGAAACAATCTTCAGTAAAAAACAAAAAGTGGATACAATGGACTCCCATTTGTTTAAGAAAAGATGGGGGCGGTGCATACGAGAAATACATACATAGGCTCACACATTCATATACTTACATGGTGCTTTTTTCCCTATTTTTATTGTAGAAATACAGATAACACAGTATTTGCCAATTCAGCATCTTCACAGGTACAATTAAGTGACACCAGTTGCATCAGTCATGTAATACATATGCTTTTATGTGTGCCTAAAATATGTACAGAAGAATATTTAAGAAACTCCTATCTAATGGTTACCTTGAGAGACAGTCTGAAGATTTGACTTTGCATTTATACAGTCTTCCCTGGGTATCCCCAGGGGACTGGTTTCAGGCCCCCCCCTACCGGTACCAAAATCCAAGGATGCTCAAGTCTTATATAAAATGGTATATATAACCTACCACACATCCTCCCTATACTTTAAATCACCTCTAGATTACTTATAATACCTAAAACCCATTGCCGTTGAGTCAATTCCAACTCATAGCAACCCTAGGACAGAGTAGAACTGCCCCATAGAGTTTCTAAGGAGTGCCTGGTAGATTCCAACTGCCGACCTTTTGGTTAGCAAAGGTAGCTCTTAACCGCTACGCCACCAGGGTTTTCCGTGATACCTAATAGAACAGTGTAAATGCTGTGTAAGTAGTTGTTAATCTTTACACTTAACACTTAATGCTTTCTCAGCCTTTGCCAGAACTTCATCACGAACCAGAGAGACTGTTTTTGGCACTGTAGGGGCAGCACTAACACTTGCACAAATTTCAGCTTCTTTTTGCTTTATTGTCCAATTGCTCAATTCATTCTTACGGACCGTACGGCCCACTTCTTCAAGCGACATGCCGCTTTTCAAAAGAGCTAGGATTTTAATTTTCTCATTGAGAGAGAGCACTTTATGCTCCCTCCTAGCCTTTCAGGGATTGCTTTTTAGGAGCCATTTTTTACAGAAACAAAAAGCGCACACAACACAAGTAGCAAACCAACGAGATGCCAGGCAAACAATCCTCAAACGAGTGCTGGAGAGAGACTGAGGAGCTTTGAAATGGCGGGAGCTACAGCAGGGGATGCTACACATCACTGCATTCAGTGGAGTGCTACGCGTGCGGACACATTCAAGTTTTGCTTTGAACTTTTTTCCCAAATGCGTTCAATTGGCAGTTAGTGGAGTCTGCGGGATGTGGAACCCACATGGAGGGCTGACTGTATATCCTTTTGTACTGTTTTATTTATTTTTAACTACGTACATATATTTTCTTAATGAAAATAATTTTTAAAAAAGCAAAAAACAAATTCTGTCCTGAAGGATACATAAATGCTGAATGCATTAAAACTCATGCAGATGTGCTTTTGAGTCATGTTTCTCTATAATGTTAATAAAGAACCATCAGCCCCTTGTTAGATCTAAAAACAAAACAAAAGGCAATCTTATACTAAGTGCTGGTATTTCAGCATCTCTACATATATATAACTGACTCTTGGATATAAGTCGGTTCATCACACACTCACCAAGCCCCACTGTTGGCAAAGGTGACTGACGTTGGCTGTGCGGTGACTGTCCTTGGCGTTTGAGAGTATACAAGGGCTGTTCTCAGAGTTGGGCAGAAAAGGAGCACGTAACAAGTGACATTTGCATAGTGAGTTCCCAGTATCCCCAGTGAGCAGTCATAACTCTAACCTTCTCCAAGTAAAAAAAAAAAAAAAAAAAGCCCATGTGACTCCAAGTGAGCAAAAAGTGTCATGAATCTATTCTTTTTAACAAAGTATAGCAGATACAGAAAAGCACACATAAGTATACAGCTTGATGAATTTTCACAAACAACACAACCATGTGATCAGTACCCAAACCAAGAAGCAATGTTAGTGGCATCCCAGAAGTCCCCTCTGTGTCCGCTTCCAGTCACTATCCACCCCAAAGGTAACCCTAACCTGATTTGAGACAGCATAGATTAGTTTCGCTGGGTTTTCTTTTGTATAAATGGAATAATATTCTTTCTTGGCTAGCTTCTTTTCATTCAATATCATTTGGAGTGTATTCTGATCTGTTTTTTAAAGTAATTATCAGGCAGCTGCATTTCGGCTATTAATTGGTAACAGGTTACTTTTGACTCCTCATCTGTGGCACACCCAGTGTGCCAAGATGATGCAATGGGCAAACACTGGTCAAAACAAACTACAGACTCGAACAGGTTATGCAGGGCCTTGTGCAATTGGCCCCAGCCTGCTTCTGTAGCCTCACCTACGGTTCTCCCCACCCACTGTTCTTAGCAGCACAACATTTTGCCCTATGTATTCACTCATCAGGAGCCATGCTGGCACCGTGGTTAAGAGCTCAGCTGCTAACCAAAAGGTTGGCAGTTCGAATCCACTAACTGCTCCTTGGAAATCCTATGGGGCAGTTCTACTCTGTCCTATAGGGTCGCCTTCATGGATTGAATTGTGTCCCCCCAAAATAGCTGTCAACTTGGCTAGGTCATGATTCCCAGTATTGTGTGATTGTCCACCATTTTGTCATCTGATGGGATTTTCCTATGTGTTGTAAATCCTATCTCTATGATGTTAATGAGATGGGATTATCAAAAGTTATGTAGACTCAATCTACAAGATTAATCTACAATTTAAGCCAGTCTCTTTTGAGATATACAAGAGAAGTGAGCAAAGAGACGGGGACCTCATACTACCAAGAAACAAGAACCAGGAGAATAGCACGTTGTTTGGATCCGGGGTCTCTACGCTGAGAAGCTTCTAGATCGGGCCTTCCTCCAAAGCTGATAGAGAAAGCTGTCGCCTGGAGCTGATGCCCTGAATTTGGACTTCTAGCCTACTAGACTGTGAGAGAATACGTTTCTCTTTGTTAAAGCCATCCACTTGTGGTATTTCTAGATTTCACTAGATAAGTAAGACAGTTGCTATGAGTCAGAATCTACTCGACGACAACACGTTTTCACTCATCAAGCCCCATCTTATATGTTAGCTCTGTGAAGCATTCCCCATCTGGTTGAAACTATTAGATTTTACATACTTTGTATTCTCTGCACTTGGCTCATTCCTGTATTATAGCATTTGACATGTTGTGTATTAATCATTGGTCAGCAGTTTTTCTTCTTCACCAAGCTCCTTGGGAGCAAGAATTAGCACACCTTTTATCCATTGTCTGCATTCTAGGCACACCATTAACATTGAATAAATGAGAAGAGCTTCTCCAAGGACTTGATCATCTACAGAGGGAGACAGATGTGCAGAGAATGGTAAGCGTTAATGCTTACATTGCGGTTCCTATGAGGCAGCCACTCTTCTAAGTGCTTTGCACGAGTTCACTCTCCTAATTTTCATGCTAATGCTAGAAGCTTTTGCAGATGAGAAGACTGGCACAGAGGGAATAAATAACTTGCCAAGACTACCTAACTGGTAAAGTGGCAGAACTAAGGGATACAGGTAGTCTAATTCCAAAGTCCTCTCGTTCTCCTCTCCATAATTTATGCCTGTCTTTAAAGCAGAAGATGATGCATGTGACTATCTAGAATTGTTGCAGCTGTAGGCCTGTGTAATAATGGGATGATGGTAGGCATGTGTAATGGGATGATGGCAAGGCATGCTAGAAAGGTATATTGGGGTCAAATCATCAAGACCTTGGGTGTTTTGACTATTCTGCAGGCAATGGAGAGCTGATGAGGTTTTGGGTAAATGCCCGCTTTTGTGTTTGAACAAACTGTGTAGCAATATACCGGCTAAACTGGCAGGCAGAAAGATTGGAGTCTATTGCAGAAGTTCCACAAAAGGCAGGGACAGTGGGAATGGAAAAGGGGGGATCAAGGCCTTCTGGCTGAAATCCTGCATCAGCCTTCTCTCCTCCAGAGTCCCACACAGGCAGTAGTAGAGGGGGCCAAAATCAGCACAACAAGAATTGGAGGGACAACACAGGAGAGGGAAAAACCATTGTTAAAGCTAAAAAAAGTAGATAGGTGACTGCTAACCAACTTAAGCAGTCCCAAGAAAGCCAAATCCTAGCTGGCATGGGGGAAAGCTGGGAAGCAGCCTGATTTACTAGGCAGATCCCACTGAAGGCTCAGGAGTTTGTACTATTAAGTACACATTATGTACCAAGGGTGGTTGATTGAAAGCCTATCCAAGGACCAGGTGGAATGATTTGCATATAGGTGTTAACGCAAATCATGGGGGAGATATGACTGCCCTGAAGGTCTAGAAAGAAAAAAGGCCTGGATAGAAGAGGAAAGCAAGCAAAAGAAATTACAGAACAAGAAATAATATGAGGAAACAAGGGAACTTAGAAGTAGGCCTTTGAGAAGAAAGGGAGTCCCTGGGTTGTGCAAAAGGTTAACATGCTCAGCTGCTAACTGAAGGGTTGGAGGTTCGAGCTCACCCAGAAGTGCCTCAGAATAAAAGGTCTGGCCATCTACTTCCAAAAAACCAACCATTGAAAACCCTGTGGAGTACAGTTCTACTCTGACACACATGGGGTCGTCATGAGTTGGAATCACTTGATGGCAGCTGGTACTGGTTGAGAAGATAAAGGTATATGGAGTTAAGCACCTCTAAGAGGAACAGTAGGATGGGCTCTGAGAAGACACTGGGCATTCTGACCATGAGGAGTTTGTTGGTGACATCTGAGAGCAATTTTATTTGGATTACATGGTTCAGACCCAAGTGTGCAAGGGAAGGGAGGAGGTAGAAACCACACACGTACAGTGGTTTTCAACTTATTTGCATTCTCTGTGCCCTCGTGAATACTGGAATTTTTTGTGGTACCCTTAAAATAATTGAAAGGCTGAAACACCAACATCCAAGTCAGAAATAGTTATAACACAATCACTGAAAGCAATGTTCTCACCTATTCTGGTCAATAAGCATCTTCTCAGGCTCTAGCTTGACCTGCTTGCTGCTGCTGCTCCTTCGTCTTTCTCCCAGGACATCTGCATAACACAGCCCACTCAAGCTTCTTTCAGGAGACTGGACTGCCCATGTGTTTGGGAACTTGACCTAAATATTAAACTTTAATTGGTCTCCATTGTCACTTATAGAAGCATATAAAGTTGTCTCAATTTATTAAAATTCCCACTTGAAAATTTTAGTTGATACAATGCCTTTTCTGATTATATTACCATAGGTCAGCCTAGCAAACAAATTCTTGTTTTTCTGATTATACTAAGAGAGGTGGAGCTGTACTTGGATCAAAGCCTTTACAGTTAATGCTATGTATCCCCTCCTAGCAGCAAAGCTCATTCTTATAATTTTTTTCAAGGAATTTCACTAAACTGTAGTCCAGTTATTTGCCACATTGGGTAAATTACCTGCACATTACACTCGTGCATTTCCTTTTCAGGACTTTGCTTTGTTTCCAAAGTACTGTTCTCTGATTTTTAGAAGAATTAAGAAATGGAATGTTTTCAGAGCATGATTTCCTTTCCCGTGAGAAAGGTTCAGATGTTTTTGTCTGATTTGAGACAAGAGTCTACCTAATTATTGAAGGCTATAGAGTTTTAAAACATAGGTTTATATTTTGTTGTTGTTAGGTGCCATGGAGTTGGATCGAACTCATAGCAACCCTATGTATTAAAAACACTTAAATTATAAAATAAATTATAATAAGGAAGGGCAGGTTTTCCCACATCTAAACTCTTTATTTGCTAAGGAGAGTACCTTTTCTATCTCTAAATCACTGGGCGTTTGTACGTTTTTTTCCATATAACATAAAACAGTAGTATAGCCTACTAAGGGTAAAACAGAATTGGATCTTTTACTGTAAATTTGTCTATATTTGTCTTTCTAAATTTTTTTTCTGATTTTGCTATTTTTTTTCCTGCAATAAAGTGTCCACTTACTCACTAGATTGTTTACAAGTAAATCATTTTTGGTTTCATGTAACAATCTTTGCTTGAACATGGCATATGCCCTCTTAATTGTGTGTAACTTTTAATATATACAATGAATGATTTCATGATTACATGAAAGGGAAGATGAGTAGCGAACTGGAAAATAAAATTAATTGGCAACAGCTTTTCCACTATACAGGTGAGTTTTATTACAAATTAATAGTGAAATCTGAGTAATGCTTAGGAATAATTACAAATAGCCTGATTCTCTGAATGGTCTGTTTGGGCAAGCAAGCATGTCAGCACACCTGCAGGTGGGGATTCGGAAATGCAGCTGAACAGCACTCTGCACTTCCTGGATTGGTGTGGAGGGACAAGCCACCAGGCTTCCATCAGAGGCAATTCTTTTAACAGCATTGTAAAACGTAAATGAACAGTACTGCTTAGTTTATCCTTGAATAGATTGCTATGGAGAATGGCAAACGCCCATATCCAGGGATGATGTGTCATTCAATTGTTATAGGGCAGTGGTAACATACCCACTGTGGGAGGCTGGGCTCACAAACACAGCAGCTTGCCATTTGAAATAGTGGTATGTAGAACAGATGATGCTGGAGCCCTTTTATGCAGTCTGTATTGTCCACTTGACTGTGCTACTTGAGTTGTGAAACAGCTAGCTAAAAACACTGTAGTGGAGAGAAATGCATTGTGGTAATCCAATACCAGAGTTTGAGGTTTCACTACCATGTCATGTGACTTTTAACCTAAACCTTTCAGTATGATTTCTTTGGTCTCATCATTTATAAGCAGCAGATAATAACAGATTTTATATTATAAACACAATCTAAATGTCTTTGCCATTTTTTTCTTTTTATTGACGTATAACACACATTATTTTAACGTTAAATGATTTTTCTTGTCATAAATTACCTATTTGCCATTTTATTTTACTCTTTCTTGGTGTCTCTTTTCTTTTGGGTTGTATATGGATTGTTAGTAATTTGTATTTATCTTCTGTAGTTATTTGGAAAATGTACCTACTATTTCTAAGATACAAATCATCACCTTTTTTATACTTTTCAAAAAAATTCTTGAAAATTTCTTTTTCTAGTCATTGAAGTCAAGACTAAAGTGGTAACTGTAGATGCCATCATATCTAGAATTTAGTTCACTATTACTTTCCTACCCCCTCTGGCCCATTGTTAATTTCATCTTATAAACCAAAAAAATTGTTATTTGCAATAAATTTTTACATTGTATCTTCTCTTTAGATTTTATTTTTGCCCTTAGACTACAAACCATAAACAACAATGCACAAACACCAGAAGAGAAACTAGATTTAGTCAATGTCACTGAACTGAGTATGTAGAAATTTTTGAAACGGTGTATCTTTGGCTATGTGTATTTTCAC
>NW_004443955.1:12685598-12718522 GCF_000243295.1 Trichechus manatus latirostris
AAAAGGACAAATATTGTATAAGACCACTATTATAAGAACTCAAGAAAAGGTTTAAACACAGAAGAAAACATTCTTTGATGGTTACTAGAGTAGGGAGGGAGGGAGAGGGGTATTCACTGACTAGATAGTAGACAAGAATTATCTTAGGTGAAGGGAAGGACAACACACACTACAGGGGAAGTCAGCACAATGGGACTAAACCAAAGCTGAGAAGTTTCCAGAATACAACCAAACACTTTGAGGGACAGAGAAGCAGGGGTGGGGGTCTGGGGACCATGCTTTCAGGGGACATCTAGGTCAATTGGCATAACAAAGTTTATTAAGAAAATGTTCTGTATCCCACTTTGGTGAGTGGCATCTGGGGTCTTAAAAGCTAGCGAGCAGCTATCTAAGATGCATCAATTGGTCCCAGCCCACCTGGAGCAAAGCAGAATGAAGAACACCAAAGACCCAAGGAAAGTATTAGCCCAGGAGACAGAAAGGGCTACATGAAGCAGAGACTTCATCAGCCTGAGACCAGAAGAACTAGATGGTGCCCGGCTATCACCAATGACCACCCTGACCGGGAACACAAAAGAGAGCCCCTGACAGAGCAGGAGAGAAGTGGGGTGCAGAACTCAAATTCTAGTAAAAAGACCAGACTTAATGGTTTGATTGAGACTGGAGGGACCCTGGAAGACATGGTCCCCAGACTCTCTGTTAGCCCAAAACTAAAACCATTCCTGAGGCCAACTCTTCAGATAAAGATTAGACGGGACTACGGGACATAAAATGATACTCATGAAGAGTGTGCTTCTTAGCTCAAGTAGATACTTGAGACTAAATGGGCAGCTTCTGTCCGGAGGCGAGATGAGAAGGCAGAGAGTCAGGAGCTGGTTGAATGGACACAAGAAATCAGGTGGAAAGGAGGATTGTGCTGTCACAGTATGGGGAGAGCAATTAGGGTCACATAACAATGTATGTATAAATTTTTGTATGAAAGACTAACTTGAATTATAAACTTTCACTTGAAGTACAACAATAAAAAAAAAAAAAAGAAAAAAAAATGGGCAAAGGATATGACCAGACACTTTACCAAAGAAGACATTCAGGCAGCTAACAAACACATGAAGAAATTGCTCACATATTATTAGCCATTCCAAACCAAACCAAACCTGTTGCCGTTGAGTCAATTCCGACTCATAGCAACCCTATAGGACAGAGTTGAACAACCCCATAGAATTTCCAAGGAGCGGTGGATTCAAACTGCCAACCTTTTGGTTAGCAGCCGAGCTCTTAACCATTGTGCCATTAGCGAGATACAAATCAAAACTACAATGAAATACCATCTCACCCTGACAATAATGGCACTAAAAAAAAAAAACCAAACCAAAACAGAACATAACAAATGTTGGTGAGGTTGTAGAAAGATTGGAATTCTTATATTCTGTTAGTGGGAATGTAAAATAGTACATCCATGATGGAAAATGGTATGGCACTTCCTTAAAAAGCTAGAAATAGAAATACCATATGATCCAGCAATCCCACTCCTAGGTATATATCCTAGAGGAATAAGAGCTGTGACATGAACAGACATATGCACACCCATGTTCACTGCAGCATTATTCACAATAACAAAAAGATGGAAACAACCTAAGTGCCCATCAGTGGATGAATGAATAAACTGTGGTACATACACACAATGGAATACTATGCAACAATAAAGAATAAAAAATCCATGAAACATCTCACAACATGGATGAATCTGGAGGACATTATGCTGAGTGAAATAAGTCAATCACAAAAGGACAAATATTGTATGAGACCACTATTGTAAAAAAACAAGAAAAGGTTTACATATAGGAAAAAAATTCTTTGATGGTTACCAGGGATGGAGGGGAGGAATTACTAACTAGATAGTAGATATATGTTAATATTGGTGAAGAGAAAGGCAATACACAACATGGGGGAAGTCACCACAACATGACCAAGGCGAAGGAAGACACTGAGAGGAACACAAGAATACAGGGCAACTATGGTAATTACTATAACAGACAATTTTGCAACAATAGTATTAACAAACAATAATTTACGAATGGATACATAGGTAGATGCTAAAGAGGTGTGGGAGGGTGTAAGGGAGCCCGCCCACCTGCAGATATAGGTTTGTTTGTGGATGTTTCTACATACATAATTGTATCTGCTGGACGTATATTAAAATAGACGATAGCACACACAAGGGGCACAGTCATGGAAACTTCTTAGACATAACCAAACACCTTGAAGGACGAAGTTCCTAGGCTGGAAGGGGAAAGACCATAGACTCAGGGGACATCTACGTCAACTGGCACCACGTAGTTCATAAAGACAGTGTTCTGCATCCTACTTTGGTGAGTAGTGTATGGGGTCTTAAAAGCTTTTGAGTGGCCATCTAAGACACCACTATTGATTTCTTCCCATCTAGAGGAAAGGAGAGTGAAGAAAACCAAAGACTCAAGGAAGCACTTAGTCCAGAGGACTAGCGGACCACATGAAGCACAGCCTACACAACCCCAAGACCAGAGGAACTAGATGGTGCCTGGCTACCACTACCAACCGCTCTGACTGGAATCACAACAGGGGGTCCCCTATGGAGCAGGAGAAAAATGTAGAACAAAAAAACAAATTCACAAAAAAGACCAGACTTACTACTCTGACAGAGACTGGAGAAAACCCCCGAAACTATGGCCGTTAGACACCCTACTGACCTGGAACTGACGCCATTCCTGGAGCCCACCTTTCAGCCAAACGATAAACAGGCCCATAAAATAAAGAATAACACCCGAGAGGCACATGTTCCTTAGAACAATCAATTATACGAGATCAAAAGGTTAACATTTGCCCAAAAGCAAAGATGAGAAGGCAGGAAGGGGCAGAAAAACTGGAGGAAAGAAAACCAGGAACCCAGGGTGGAAATGGGGAGAGTGCAGACACATTGCGGGGAATGCAACCAATGTCATGGAACACTTTATGTACAAACTATCGAATGGGAAACTAATTTGCTCTGTAAACTTTCACCTAACACACACACACACACACACACACACACACACAGACTATTAAAAAGCCTGAGGTCACAATTCCCAAAGTTAGTAAAGTGAAGAGTCAGCGTTTTAAACCCAGAGTTATCTAACTCCAGAGCCTATGGTCCTAACTGCTGCCCTATCTTATCTCCGCTATAAATGATTTTCTATAGATTTATATTTTAATGCAATATTCGAAGAGATAATGCTCCTTCTCTTTGGCTGGGAATGTTTTTCATTGTCTTGTTTTATCGATCTATCTCTGTTCATTAATCCTTGAAATGAAAAGGTCACCGCAGCCTTGGGTTCGCCGGCTGAGAGTACTTGGATGCTGATACAATTATTCTCCCACACGAGGCCCTGTGCTCTTCCATCGTGGACGCTGTGAAGTCAGCAGACCGGCTACAATGTTATTTTACCCTCTGGAGAGGTTGTGTGGTACAGTAGCAAGGGCGCTAGGTTTGGAATCACAACTCCCTGGTATGCCGTTTACTAGCCTTGCAGCTGGGGCGAGCTGCTCGGCCCTCTGGGCCGCCAGAGTGGCTTGTGGCGCGAGGTCCGCGTCCCAGGATGCACCGCTGCGCGCCCGGCCCCAGCCTTCGCCAACTGGAGCCCCGGCCTGCGGACTCGAGAGAAAGGTGCGAGGCCGGCGGAATGCGGCCGTGGGGAGGCGGAGGCCGCCCACCGGCCCTGATGGACGGGTGTGTGCAGGATGGACCGACCCCGCCGCCCTGAGTGGGCACGGCGCTGACCTGGCCGGTCCTTGTCCCTGCGCAGACAGGGGCCTGGGCTCGGTTCCGTGTCCCCACGCAGGCCATGACTGAGGCCTGGTCCCTGTCCCCGCCCTGGCCGAGAATGGTCCCTGTCCTTCTCCTCGCCCCTTCGCGGGCCCGGGCCGGATCCCTGTCCCCACACAGGCGGTGAATGGTCCCTGAACCTGCACAGGCCAGGGCCTGGTCTCAGGTCCCTGCCCCCACGCAGGCCGGGTGTACCTGCGCAGGCCAAGGTTCCCGGGCAGGCCCAGGCCAATCCCTGTCCCCGTGCAGGCAGTGCAGCTCCCAGGGCTCTGTGTAGTGTAATTCTGTGCTGGGCGGTTTTCCATCCTTACCTTTCCTTCATGGGTTGTTGTAATGAGGATTGCCAGGAGAGTTACTGGGTGGCCCCATCTTCTCTGGACATCAACCTCAACCTGGTAAATAGAGATTTAGCCCAGATTTTCCCAGACTTCTGAGGTAAGAGGTTTAGCAGGGAGGGAGCCCTGGAGACTGTCCAAAAGTGGGGGAGGAGGATCTGGACTTAAATCCAAGTGCTGCCATCAACTTTGTGCCCCTAGCCATAAAGCCACTTTGAGTGGACGTTCTTCTCAGGTGAAAGTTATTATCCATATGCCATGACTTTAAACAAACATCAAAAATACTCCCTTATTTTCTCTAAAATTCAGCAAAATTTATCAAGAGTCCAGTGTGTGCCTAGAACCTATATTTCTAGGTACTGAGACCTCAAAGACAAAAAGACAACAACCCTTTACCTTATAGGTCACAGTTTGGAGGCCCCAGTCACTCTCTATTTGGTGCTTGCCCAATTTTTTCTTCTATCTCATCAGAAAATGTCTAAAAAAAACTGGGATGAGAAAAAAAAAATGAAGTTGTATGTGGAGTTGTAGAAAGGGTAAAGCAATCCAATTAGTTTTGCTTGGGCATTGTTTAAATTGTGCATCACCATCCATTAATGTGCCAGAAAACCAATTTGGTGAGTCCAGACCACCTTTTTAAAAATTAATTTCGTTTAGACTAGAATAGACAATAGAGTACATCACAATAATAAGGATAAGTATTGCTTTGTGAAACTTTGGTTTCAGTTATATGTATTTGTAGGTATATTTGTACTAGGTCATGATATAAAATTAAGTCACTGGTTTGGACCAGGATAAATATGTTACATTTACAGAAAGTTCTCTTGCAGTAGTAGTAATCTATCTTGAGAACTAACTATTTACATAACTGGAGCTATGGAAGAGTCCAATGGTATATTGCCCCAATTAACTCCAAGTTTTACATGTTTACAATTACTTTACATAGTATTAGCATGGCATGTGTTTGGGTGTCTGATCCAGCAGGTTAAGCGTAGATCATCGCTGACGTGTGAGGAATGGAATGGCAGAAATTGCCCCAACATGTGGGATCAGTCACTGTGGTGGTTGCCGATTACACAAACCATGAGCCATCATTGTTACCATGAAAATATGCATGATTTATAGGTTGCTTCTACTATTGCCATGTGTGACCATATGAGGATCTTTGGTTTACATTGTCCCTGCTAAAACTCAATAATGAAATTTCACAGTCCAAGGGTTTTGTGGTCTGTTGCAGTTATAATACATTCTCAGAAAGCTTAGAACCTTGATAACAGTGTATTCCCAAGGCAGAAGTGGTTTTGTTATGGATATTCAGAAAATTTTCATTTTAGCTTTGAAAAGACTAGAAAGAAAAAAAATTAACTAAAATTCAAAGTACTTAATACTGATTGATATAAAATTTTATATTTTTATTCATTTGTTGGTTGATTTTGATTTTAAGGATATAAGTAACTAAAAGTTTGGGCTGTATATCTAGATCATTTCCTAGTGTACTATTTATCCTCTAATGTTTAGGACAGACATTTAATTTGTAAATGGCCAATATCCCATTTTGCAAATGGACCTCACAGACGGTTTAATGTGATCAAATTTTTTTTTTTTTATTTTCACCATACTTACTGATGTCATAACTGCTAATAGGAGCTCAAATGTATGAATTGATGAAGATTATAAGTTATTTGTCTAAAACTCAGTGATATTATTAGTTGTTAGTAAAACTTATTTTTTACACCTGTTTTCTTTGATGAGAAACTAATTTTTGGTACGTTTCTTTCATGGAAGCTTTGAGGCATTTGTCTGAAAAGATATAAGTTAATAGAAATCATACTGTCCTTTAGAATTTCAAAAAGCACTCAATTAGACTAATGCAACAGAGGTGCAAAAGGATTCCTTTTTCCTTATTTGAGGTCTCAGTAGAAACCAGTGAAGGATACTTTATAATCAGCTTGGTCTGTGGTGTTTTGCTTTAGTGCCTTCCAAAGTGTTGGATACCTCTCACTTGCTGTGTAGTTCAAATGACCTGTTGATGGGCTCCCACAGAGGGAAGGCAAATGGCTTCGACATTAGGGCAGTGGGCATGCTTCCTCCAGCCATAGCCAAAGCTCCAGATTCAAGTAGCTGGAAAGCAGGACCGATATCTACCTTGTTACTGTGATTTCCCCATTTTCAGGCATATAGTTGGTGCTCAGTAGTTGTTAACTGAGTGAAAACACCATGGAAGGAGGAAGGGCAGCAGAGGAAGGTGCATACGTCTTAAAATGAAAGGGAAAGAATATTATCATTAGATCCTTAACTAATATTTATTCACAATATCCTATGAACCTGGTGATGTCTCTGGGGTGAAATCTTGGCTCATAGGGTGTCTACAGTCTAGTGGACCTAGGGCATATGGCTGTGTGCATGCGTGTGCCTACACACACACACACACACCACACTGATCAAGGTGTATTACAGGAGTATTCTATACTGATAAAATGGGTCTCAATTGTGCTGTATTATTAAAGAATAGGGCTGTGTATAAAACGAGGCTAGTGGTGTGATTTGGATAATGAGTGTAAAAACTCGAGGAAGAGAAAGGTTGATTGAAGTTGATGTGAGAGGCAAGGTTTCCCAGAGGAAATGAGTGGGACCTGGATAAGGAGGGATCATAGGTTGGGCATGAGCAAAAGTCCCAGTGAGCAGATAGCCCCTGGTTTTGCTGAAGGGGAGATTGGTATTCGGGAGTGGTGCAGAGTAAGGTAGGATAGGTCGAGTGGGGATCCCATTTTAGAGGGGGTTCAAGAAATAGGTAGTCATAAAAATTTAAATTTAATGTAACCTGATTAAGAAGCCATAAGTTCTGGAGCAAGGAAGTAAAATGATGAGCACTGTATTTTAAGAGTACTTGGCAGCAGCAAATAGGAGTGGAACTCTACCTCAGGAACCAAGGAGGGAGGGAAACAGCCTCCCAAGGTTGGAATCTCAGCACCACTTGAAGTCACGCTGAGATGTTCAGGTCACCATAAATGCTTTGGAGGCACAAAAGCAGCTGATGTGGGGAAATGCATTTGGTTTAGATCTCTACCTTGAGAGGGTCTGGAAATGATCAAAGGGTGACTGAGCCTATCAAACAGCCACAAGTCTACACATGTTCACTCTTAACCTCAAGCTTAGTCTGCATTTCTTTGGAGCCCTGTGGAGTAAATGAATCTTTTGTTAATAAGAAGGCAGAAGTCACCGAGTGCTTTGTTCTTGAGAATGGGTCCTAGTTGGCTGACCCCTTGAAACTTAGTCCAGCTTGTGTTTTTCATAAGGTGGCCTATACCCTGTGTTTAAAAAAATGACACCAGAGAATTCATTTGCTGGGAGAAGTACCCACTCTTGGGTATCTTAGCTTTCCTAAGCAGTTCTCTGTTTGTTTGTTAGCAGGTGGCATGGTAGGGTATGAGATAGGAGGCAGAAAAGGAGTAAGAGGAAGAAGATAGATAGCAATCTCCTTGAGGGAAGGGACATTGTCTTCATCTTTGTATTTCTAGCACTTGCAAAATACATTTATTGGATGGATGATGGATGGATGGATAAGGAACATTTTCTTCCTTCATTGTCTTGTTCACCAATAACATTGTGTTGATATCCCAGATATTTATTCAAATACTGATCTTACCTCCAGTGTCTTCTTACCTGTTCAGTGCTGATACAACTCAGATGAGTGTATTCAAAACACATGAAAGCTTTCCTTTGTTGGCCAGCACAACCTTGGATAAAGGGATTGCAGATGTTGAAGCTACCACCTTCTAACTTCAAAACCTGAAACAATCATGGGATTCATTATTTGGAGATGAAAACTTTCTCTGCCCACTCCTGTCTGTTTCCTGATTCTGTATTATGTAGTCTTAACTCTTCATTTGAAATCCACAGCTTAGGTTTTCATGCATGTGAGATACGAAATAGTAAATGCTTAGAAGTCCATCTCCTCTGTGGTCCCGATTTGCATCTGTGTACGAGCATATAAATATACCCACACCCACATACACATATATATAATTCCCTCTGTACTTCTGTATAATAGGTTATTGAAGGCTTTTTTCATCTGTGCCTATTTTGGCAGTCATTCTATATTTCTATTCTTGAAATCCTTAGCTCCTTCAAAAACTGTGATGTGTCTGACAGATAGTGTGAACCCAGTAAATACTTGTTGACTGAGTTAATGAATGAATACTATGGTCAGAGAACTGTAATGGGTGCTACTTGGAGACTTTATACAGTCCTTGTACTCGAGATTTAATTGGAGAAACAGTCTATATGGTTGAAATAAAGTCTGTTACAAAGTGACATAGGAATAAACACATACAGATTAAATATAATGATAATAGCAGTGGTAGTAATAATAGTAATATCTAATATTCACATAGTGCTTACTGTGTGCCAGCTACTGTTCTAAGAGCTTTTATATATATTGACTTGTTTTTTACAACCCTGTAAGAGATTGCTATTGTTTTCTTTATTTTGCAGTTGAGAAACCTGAGGGACTAAAAGTTACTATCACATAGTCAACACAAAGTAGGACTAGGGTTTAGCAAGAAAAACTTTCTGAAGGAGGTAAGTTGAGCTGGTAAGTTGAGCTGTTTCCTGCTCGATCACTGACAACCACTCCTGTGACCGGGGGCTAGATGCACAAGTGGCACTGTCCGGACCATCTGGCTGGTCCTCAGTGGAGGTAGTGAACTGGGAAGCTGCTGGGAGAGAGTTGTGCTGAGAGTCAGTTTCTGTGACAGCGTATAACCTGGCTTACATAGAGCACCATGGCCTTCCCACAGAACTTGCCACATTGACTGTAAGAATCCTTTGCTTCAAGTTCTCCGTATGTGAGACCTTCAAGAGAAGTTAAGTCTTCAAGAGAAAAATCTCGCCGTCTCCCAGCACAAAGTAGAACTGGCCATCTTCCTGACACCTACTACCGACTTTAAGTTTTTAAAGAGCCCAATAAAAGTTACTTTTGAAGAAGTAACTATGTATTGTGGTAGAAAGAGAGAGACACAATCAATCAATACATTTTATTTATTGAGTGCCGACTCTGGGCAGGAAGCATTCTCATCCCTTAGGATTCAGCAGTGAACAAGGCAGACAAAAATTCCAGCCTTCATGGAACTTCCATTCTAATGGGGGGAGACAGACAGTAAACAAATAAATAAGTAAAAGATGTGCATCTCCTGGAGAAAAGTGCAGCCGGAAAGGACAGTAGAGCGTTTGGTGGAAGGAGGGTACTCGAAGTGTGAAAGTATAGAAGCCTTTAGTTCTTGTGACTCCCCATTACTATCTTCCCTTTAGTTGCCTCACTTTCTCACAGAGTGGCCTCTCATATTATCTGCCAGGGAACCTTGTAAGCCCAGCCAGGGGACGTGTGGAACCTGGGGTTGGGGGGGATCTGGGAGACGAGACTCAAGTCCTGTAATCCATTGTGGAGACGTAGGTAAATGATGAGTGGGAGGCTTTTTTTTTTTTTTTTTTTTTTTTTGTCAGTGAGGTGCAGTCTTCAAATTCCATCAATTTAGATATTGGTCCAGTCATTTGGGATGACATTTTCTTGTCTCATATCCACCAGGAGCTTTCACACACACCTGTTTAAAGAATACACTGTTTGGTAGCATTTTGACTTAAAATTTCTGTCTATGAGCAAACTTTTGCAAGTCTGTGAAAATGAAAAGATGAAGCATTCAAAGAAAACAGAAATTGTTGGTAGTAAAAACTCAGAAAATTGGACTGGTTAGGTTAAGACTGATATAGCCAAACTGATTTCATAAGTTTCTTGGAAGAGGGAAAAGCAGGTCAATTCAATCTAACTTATGTTTTCTGCTCTAGAAAATTAGATCATGGGTTGGTTAAAAACATAACTTGCAGCTTGGAATTATCAGAAGTTGCACCACTTTCTTTTTCTCCATATCTACACTCCATCCAGATGTGCCCCCTTAGCTCCTGGCCAGCAGAGTTTTATGGCATAATATCTGGTTCTCCTCTTCCTGCTGGGGTCCAGAGTGCATTTTCCTGCGTCCTACTCCATCTGTTTTCCTATTCTGCGTTCCTGTGTGGCCGTCCAGAATCCTGATTGGTTTTGTCTCAGATCCACACTACCCTTCCCCCTCTTCCTTGCTTTGCTCTGCGAAACGTACGCAGCAGGCACTTTACACATCTTACCTCACTTCAGTTACATTTAGTAGCAAGCTTGCTCTTTGTGTAAAAATTTATCAGTTTTGTAATGCACTCCCCACTGCTCCCTACAAAACCTCTCCAGTAACATCATGCTTAATTATCTACTTTCATTTGGCCAGAGGTGTGATGTTTACTTTTTAAAATGTAATGAATCATTAACATTTTAATAAATGATTTAATATCTATTAATGAGGATTCAAAACATAAAATTGATCCAATGTCTTAACACACTCCTAAAGTTTTCCCATAAACTGAAACAGTTAAGTATTATCTGTAAGAAATGACACCCACACATGGATCTTGCTCTTTCATACAATGCTTTCTTGGGTTCTCTTTTCTATTAGCAGTGAACTGATAAATTTATCATGAGGCACAAGTGACCAAGAGAAAAAGGAAAGGAAATCCTTTAGGAATTCTCAAAAGAACTATATTCATATTTATTTTGAACTCCTTCTGCCTGTTTCCTGCCCCAAGGTTTTCTCACTCAGAGTTGTCGTGCAGCCAACACACTAGACTTACATGTAGATACACAGCTCCCAGACAGTCACAGCTAGCAAACCTTCAGAATACCTCACTTCCATCCATCTAGCTATTGTCCACTGTTGTGTAGATTGGGCAGATAGCAATGTGATTCTTTTGATTATATAGGAAGATAATCGAACTATGTATAATTAGTTCATATTTGATTTGAACATTATATTTCAGTAGTAGATAGCATGTATTTCATTATAAAAGCGATTACAAAACCCAAAATGGGGTTCTGCAATACTCTTTGGCTTGTTTAATTCTGAGAAAGAGAATCAAGGATGGGGTTCAGGAATATTCTCTTTCCCAGATAACTCTGGGGTAAAAATGAGTTATATGTTGCCCACAATTTTGGGTGTTAATTGTTTGACAAGCATATGTTGAACAAAGACTATAGCATTCAGTATGGATTACGCCTCAACATAAAGAAAACAAAAATCCTCACAATTGGACCAATAAGCCACATCATAATAAATGGAGAAATATTGAAGTTGTCAAGGATTTCACTTTGCTTGGATACACAATCAGCATGCATGGGAACAGCAGTTAAGAAATCAAATGATGTATTGCACTGGGCAAATCTGCTGCAAAAGACCTCTTTAAAGTGTTAAAAAGCAAAGATGTCGGTTTGAGGACTAAGGTGCGCCTGACCCAAGCCATGGTATTTTCAGTCACCTCATATGCATGTGAAAGCTGGACAGTGAACAAGAAAGACTGAAAAAGAATTGATGTCTTTGAATTATGGTGTTGGCAAAGAATATTGAACATACTATGGACTACCAGAAGAGCGAACAAATCTGTCTTGGAAGAAGTACAGCCAGAATGCTCGTTAGAAGCGAGGATGGCGAGACTTTGTCTCACATACTTTGGACATGTTATTAGGAGGGACCAGTTCCTGGAGAAGGACTTCATGCTTGGTAAAGTAGAGGATCAGCGAAAAAGAGGAAGACCCTCAATGAGATGGATTGACACAATGGCTACTACAATGGGCTCAAACATAGCAACGATCGTGAGGATGGAGCAGGACCCGGTAGTGTTTCATTCTGTTGTACGTAGAGTAACTGTGAGTCGGAACCGACTCTACGGCACCTAACAACAACGTTGTGTTTTCAACACAAAGGCACTGCATTAAGCTCCAGGGATATCAAGATGTCTAAGACGTATTCCATAAGGATTCCCAGTGTGGTAGGAAGCAGACATGAAAACAGTTAAGTTATAATCATGTGCTAAGTGTGGTAATATAGGTGTACGCACAGTGCCGGAAGAGCTGAGAGCTGAAGGGGCTGAGAGAGTAGTCAGACATCACCAAGCAGACAAAGCAGAAAAAGTGTCCCATGGAGAGGGCACAAAAGCTGCCTTTTGGTTTGCCTGGAATGAAGGGTGCGGTGGCTGAAGGAGATCTTGGAGCAATAGGTTGCAGCCAGGCTGTCTGTCATGTTAAGGAGTTTGGTCTTGATCCTATAGGAGAAAGCTGGCTGCTAGAGGTTTATCAGCAGGAGAGAGAGACATGATTTAAAAAAAAAAAAATTTTTTTTTTTTTAACTAGGAAGTTAACTCAGGTGGCAGTTGGAGAGATGAACTTGAAGTGGGAAAGCCGGTTTCAGGAAGCACAACAGTGTCTTAGCAAGAAAGGATGGGGACCAGAACTAACAATCTACAGCATTTAGCCACCAATCTGCTAGAAGTTCAACCCTCTTGCCAGATGATTTTTAAAATTTATGAACCCTCTTTTTAATGAAGAAAGTCTGCAAAGAAAAAAGCAGGTGATGTGAATTTAGTGTGCAAGTGTCAAGGGAAAGGCCCTTTACCAATCCTCTTTCTTTCAACTAAACTCATCAGTGCAATTTGAGAAACCGAAGTTTCAAAGAATTTTAAACTGGCGTTTCCCTTTCTCTGCCTCTAGTCAGTTTTTAATTTGCTGTCATCTAGTAGCTGACAGAAGAGGAAAGATGGCTTTCAGCAGCTGAATACAGCCAACCAGAAGAACTCTGAATCTGGGTTTAAGAGTAGGCGGTACTGCCTGAACCTCCTAGCAGGCAGTGTTTGGCTTACTAGGAATACATGAATCAACTTGTTGGAGCTTTCTTGCTCATCAAAGCAGCTTTAAATAATCCAAACCTGGAGTTGCTTCATCTTTACGCAAGGGAAAATGAAAGTGGCCTCAAAAGATGGAGCATCTCAAGTAAACACTGTATGCTTCATACACACTTGCCTTTGAAATTGAAGTGTGTCAAGCAGACAAAAAACAATGTTTATTTTCTGTTACTAATAGGTTTATCTTTGTCTGCAATAATTGTTTTTTGAGACTGAAATAAAACCAAAGTGAATTACATCAGATTGTTCTAAAAAAGAAAGGATGCCAGAATATTTTACTCTTTGGTTATATACTTCAAACACCTCCCCCGCCTTTTTTTCCTCAAGGGCTGGGAAACAGGTGGATAAATCACATTTCTGTGGACCGATGCTCCTTAGTTGAGGTAGCATGGTGGTAGTGATTTAATTCCCATCAGTGTTTGCAGGCTTCTAGAGAGTGCTACAGTTGTCAGACAGCTCATATGATAGTGCAGGGCTGTCAACAGTGTCTCAGGTTTCTCCCTCCGTCTCACACGCTCTTCCCTTTTACTACAAACAGCAAGACATCCTGTTCAGTAGTTGACTAACGATTGTGCGCACCAAAATGCAGCAATGAGGCAGCTGATGCATTTTGAATTCAGTGTCTCACTGAACTCCAGTTTTCTCCTCTTCAAGTGGTGAAACAGGAAGCAACGTCCCATCAGGAAGAACCTGAAGGTGCCATCCAGTAGCTTTGCATCACGTCACTGATTGCTCTCAGTCAGAAATCTTGACTTGCAACTTTAGAGGGTGGGTCTCTGAAAGAATTTCAGAGCTCACACAGAGATGAGATGTGTGATCTGTGTTGAGAACGAAGCTGGCTGGAACGCTTTAACCTGTCTCTCTGACTGCTCTTCGCAAGTCCGGAGCGTCTTCTGTGGACTGAAGTTCCAGGAAGGTAGGCACCGTCTCGTTGATGTTGTTAGTATGTGAGAGTAATCAAAACTGAGTTGACTTTGACTTGTGTGTGTACACGTGCACCCACGGGTGTCTGTGTGTGTGTGTGAGTGGGGAGACAGCAAAATGATTAAAGTGCCTCCTTTTGGACCGGTGTTTTGGGAGAGATACAGAAAAGAAAGATTTGAAGTCCTTTGCTTCAAGAGTTTTACTTCAGAAGTCTTTAGTCGTGAAGAGTAAATCTTGAGTCCAAACTTCTCTTTGTCAAGTTTAAGCTGATTCATTGAAGGAGTAGGAAGAATTGTTCCAGCAGTGAAATCTTGTGAGGCAGAATGTTCAGCGTTGTTTGGCTTGTTAGGAAAGCTTCGACTCAAGGTAAAATGAAAAAGGGGACTGTAGAGCTCCAGGTGGCACGGCAAAGGCTGTTGCAGACCATTTCAGAGTGCCTTAACTTTAAAGCAAGGTGGCATCTGCTCACCTCATGGTGGCAGACTTCTCTAAGCTGCTTCTGTCTTAAAGGATGTAGTTCTCAGTGTCATGCTCAAAAGAAATCAGCTGATCTTTCTCAAACTGCCAGCCTTGTGGTCCTTGCAGAGAAATAAAACAAAACTTTTATTTTTTCTAATCCAAGGAAATGTTTAGTAAGGATGTTCATCTAAGCATTTTTATTCTCTGAAAAGTCTTACACAGAGCAAGGGAAATAAACCTTGGGAACTTACTAGAGTAGGGAATATTAATTTATTCACGCCTCTCCCCCTACTAGGCTTTTTGGTCTTTTCTTGAAGGGGGCTTCCACTTACAATTTCGTCAGTAGAATTGCTGGCCAAAGGGGCAAATTCTTTAAAGTGAAAATAGACATGTGCTCATACAGGTAATAATTTTATAATTCTTCCATTATTTTTTCTAAAATATTATTTTTTCTAAAATATTATTTTTTCTAAGCTAGTAATCAAATTAATTTACATAAGCTTAAAGACAATTTTGAGTTAGTAGTAGTCTACATATATTGAGTCCTTGCTGTGCTTATATGCACCTTCCCATTTAATTCAATGAGATAGTACTCAAATTATGCAGTTTTCAGATGAGAAACTTTAGTCTTAGTGAGATTTATGGGAAGTGAGAAAGCCAAAATTTTATTGCCTCTCTGCATCCAGAGATATATGATTTGAACCCTTCTATATTCCTATTCTGGAGCCCTGGTGACATAGTGGTTAAAAGCTCAGCTGCTAAAGGAAAGGTCAGCAGTTCAAATCCACCAGCCGCTCCTTGGAAACCCTATGGAGCAGTTCTGCTCTGTTCTATAGGGTCGCTATGAGTTGGAATCAACTCTATGGCAACAAATTTGGGTTTTTTTGGTTTTATATTCCTATTCTAGTCCATCAACCCTTCACAGGGCTCTTGGCATGTAGAGTAGTTCTTGAACCCATGATAATATTCAAATATTCTAACTTTTGGTATCTTAGAGCAAACTACCAAAATTCAGTCTACTGTTTGCTACCACTGTTGAGTTGAAGGCATAGTGTGGAGGATGGGATAGGGACTGGAAAGGCAGGCAGATTTGAATTTGAATGCCTGATCTCCTCCTTACTAATTTTGTGACTTAGGTTAAGTCAGTGAAGTTCTTCAAGCCTCAGTTTCCTTATTTGTAAGATAATTTTTATAATGTCTGTCTCACAGGGTTATAAGGAATAGAAAGACAAGTTATGTAAAGTGTCTTCCATATAACCTGACAGATGGTAAGCTTTCAATAAATGGTATTCATGCATTTTACAATTATTTGTTGATGCTGTTGGCATGCCAGATCGTGTTCAAGCATGGGGTTATCAGTAGTGAACAAGGTAGACAATTCTCTGCCCTCATGGAGCTTGCTTTCTACTGGTACATGTTTATTATATCATAATGTTAGCTTTTGGACATCACTTTGTGATTATGGAGCTCCTTCTTGGTGGAGCTGATCCAAGTTTGAAACAGCCTTTGAAGCAGGATAGTGAGTGTCCTATGCTAAAAGTTCCCCAAACCACCACCAAAACCACAAGTTGCTGTCAAGCCAATTTCAAATCATAGCAACCCCATGTGTGGCAGAATAGAACTGTGCTCCATAGCATTTTCAGTGGCTGATTTTTCAGAAGATTGCCAGGCCTTTCTTTTGAGGTGCCTCTGGGTGGACTTGAACCTCCAGCCTTTTGATTTTTAGCTGAGAATGTTAACAGTTTGTACCCCCGGGCCTCAAAAATTCCCCAAAGCATACGTAAAATCAGGCAAAAAGCAGGAATAGCAGATGTTTCTTTTTGAAAAGTCAGTCTCTAGTGCTAATCATCGCAGAGTTTTAGATCAGGAAAAATATGGGTTTTTTTTTTTTTTTTTAATACTCACAGAATTTATTTAAGTCTTCTCCAGATCACAAAGTCAGAGCAGAAGCTATTGCTGGGAACTAGGGGAGTGCCTGGGAGGAGTGTGCTTGTTCAGCTCCATGGCAGCTCATGCCTCTCATGGCCACAGAGCATGGCAACCGTTTATTTACCTTGGACCCTAGGCCACTTACACAGTAGCCTTGGACTTTCCAAGGGTTTCTCAACATGAATCTAGGGATGCAGTACAGAGATTTACCTGGAGATAATATACCTTTATAAAGATGGATTTGGGATAAGAGTGATTGACTTATTTACTGGCAAAAAGCCTGGAGCCACATTTATTGAGTGGGCCAGTTGGCACCAAGAGTGGTGTTTTTGGCAATCTTCCCCCAACTTTGAATGATGAGGAATTCAGCACATAGCAGAGAGATAGGAGAGAGGAACACAGAGAAGCTCCCTCTGGAATCAAATGCAATTATATTCTTCCTTCTCCTATAGATACCCCTACACCCAGTATACCTCCCTTATTGATCTTACGCCCCCTGGGTGTGTTGTTTTATTTACCTGGTGGATATAGGATGATTGAAGAAGTCTTTGTGTAAGCCCTAAGCCCTAGACAGACCACACAGTTGGTAGAAAGAAAGAAGGCATTCTGAAGTATTGGGACTTAATGTCCTCAGCCCTATGCAACAACCAACCCCATCATTTTACGGTCATACTATATAGATTGCCTTAAGATTGTGTCATTGTTGCAGAGGTTTTAAATGGTTAAAACGTAAACTAGGCTAACAGCCTAATTAAAATAAATTAGGGCTTAGGTTTAAAACCCCCAAATGGCAGAAAATGGAGAGATTAAGAATCTTCTACAAAATTCTCCACAGGGCTTTCTTTTGATGGTGGCAGATATCTGATTGTAAATTGACTTCAGCGATCACTGTGTTTCTAAATCAGTTAAATTATCTCTAAAGTTTGTTATTATCATACATATACCTTAAAGTCTGAGAAAGTTCGTTAACAAATAGATCTGATGAGAAGGCTTGGGTGATCTTGAGGCAAATTTCACTTTTCCTAAGTATGAAGAATTTTTAATTTCTCAGTCTTTGACTGTCTGCATGCTACTCAGATATGAAGTTAAATGGATCTGGTTTATTTTACTATTTCATCTTTATCTTTTTATCTACCAGGTCACTGGCCAAAAAAAGTCTTGGGTGAGGGTCCATGCTGTGTTCTTAAGGGGAGTAAACCAGAAACCAGAGGCGTAATGCAGAGCTGGTGGTGTGTTTATAGAAACTCTAATTCAATGGAAAGTTTCCTTTTTACTGTTTCCTGAATTATATCTTCAGGAAATGCCAGGAAAGATATTTAACCGAAATTCCTAAATCCTTCTGCTCATGATTAGTACACATACACACACCCAATATAAAAATAAAAACAAAAGATGCATACACTTTGCATTAATGGGAAAACTGTAAAATTCACAACGAATGCATATATTTAGGTTATTTGAAGACATAAAAGTTGTATTGAAGGGCTTGAAATCATTTTTGTTTACTACGTCCATGTTCTAAAATGAAATATTTAGTGAAGAAAAATCACTAACATGTCATAATCCATTTATTCTCTATAAGAGTACTTATATGCAAGAACAAGGTCTATTTCTTTTATTTTGATCTCTTTGCCAGACATATTTTAGTGGATAGTCAATAAATACTTGTTGATTAGATTGGTCCTGACATAGGCTGAACAATAAAATAATCATTTCAAGATTCAAGGAAAAATTCTGAGAGCATTTTCTTCAATAATGAAGATTACTTGACATCATTTAATAACTAAATTGGCTTCAATTTCTTCCCCTCAAAGTTTGTTTTCTTGTTTAACATATGATTAAACCTTCAAAATTATAAAATATGCTGATGCTGAACAAATCTCAAACTGTGCAGATTAGCAATTTTCATTTGTAATGTTCACATCACAGGCTTATTATCATATTCCACTATGGGTCAAAATTGCAAGGTTTTGTAATGAGCTCCTCCTGTTCCATTAGCTATATAACCAGCTTTTCCAGGCTTGTTTCCAACAGAGATCTGCTTTAGGTGAAATTCTGGCCTATAATCAATTGTGTAAGAGTAAAACTTCAGTGTATTTCTACATGATGACTGTAAAATAATATGTAGGTTTGATTTTCATAGGTGAATTGTTTCATAGATTACACTATGGCAGTGACTTTCAAACTTTTTTGACCATTACTGATAGTAAGAAATATTTTTTAGATTTCAGCTTAGAACACACACGTGCACACACTCACTTTTACTGAAATAAAAGTTTCACGAAATAATAGTTGATACCCATTGATGTTTTCTTTTCCATTCTGTTCCATTTCACTTTATAAAGATTCTGGTCATGACCTTCTAAGTTGATTTTGTGATCCACTGGTAATGTTTCTCAATACTGTCTGAAAATTAGAATCAACTATGAAACTTTAAAATATGCTAAAGCCAGAGGCACAAGATTAGACAAATAGACTAATGGAATGGGCTGGAGACTCTAGAAACAAACCTACACATATTTGGACCCTTGACTTATGATAATGTTGATACTACAAGAGAAGGATGGCCATTTTGAATATCCATGTGGGGAAAAATGCATCTTGACTCTTACCTCAAAATATATACAAATTTAAGTGTTAATTTATATGAAATAAGTAAAACAATGTAATTTCTAGATTTGCACTGTCCAATGTGGTAGCTGCTAGCCACATATGGTTGTTGAGTACTTGAGATGTAGCTTGTTCAAATAGAGATCTGCTATGAGTGTAAAACACACACCAATTTAAAAAACTTCCTATTAAAAAAAATTATTGTTAGTTTTTATATTGATTACATCTTGAAATGATAATATTTTGGAAATACTGGGTTAAATAAAATATATTGTTAAAATTAATTTTACCTTTTTCTTTTGACTTTTTAAATGTTGCTATTGGGAAATTTAAAATTATAGCTGTGGCTCCCCCTGTTTTTCTATTGGACATCACTGTTGTAGATAACAACATAGACTATATTCATGACCTTGGGGTAGGCAATGATTTCTTAAACAAGACACAAAAAGCACTAACATAGTGAAAAAGATTGATAAATTGGACTACATTAAAATTAAGACCTTCTGTTCCTCAAAGCATACCATTAAAAGAATAAAAGACAAGGTATGAACAAGGAATTATATCCTGAGCACGTAAACAACTCAATTTAAAAAGACAGGCCAACACAAAAGAAAAATGCACAAAAGATTTGAACAGGTATTTCATAAAAGAGCATATCCAAATAGCCCAGAAATATGAAACACGCTCAACCTTGTTAGTCACCAGGAGAATCCAAATTAAAACCACAATGAAGTGCCATTACACACCCACCAGAGAGGCTGAAAGTTAAAAGACGATACAAATTTTGGTGAAATGAGAAGCAACTGAACTCTCAGACACTGTTGTGGGAGCATAAACTGGCACAACAGCTTTGGAAAACTGTTTGACAATACCTATTAAACTTGAATATACATATACCTTATGACCTAGCATTTCCGCTCCTGGTACTCCTTGTACACTCCTAGTACACTACAGAAATGTACACACATTTATACAAAATGACATGTTCAAGAATGTTGATAGATAGCAGCATTATTTGTTATAACTTCAACTTTGGAACAACTGAAGTTTCCATCAACAGTAGGATAGGGAAAGAAATTGTAATACATTCGTATAGTAAAATGTTAACCCTTTGTTGACCCAATTATTTTCTGTTTTGAATTTTTTTGTGGATACCATGTGTTTTCTGTAATGGAGGAAGCATGCTGAATCATTGAGTGTGTCTGAATTTTTGGTAGGTAGGACGGATTTTTCTTTGTTGCCCTTTCCCACAAACCTACCCTAGGTGTTCAGTGGTACATATGAAGTACCACTAATTATATCACAGAGTCCCCACCAGGGTCTCTTGGTACATACGTGTAACAAATGAAAATTTTCAGAATTTTTATTTTTCCTACCAAAGATTCAGACACCTCATACAATACCCTGCAAAAACAGTAATTTGTGACACATGCGTATTTCTTCAGTTTCAAATAGTCATAAAGGCCCTTGCCTTGCGGCAGCACACACTGTCCATGGTACAGCGGCTTCCCAATAAACCCCAGAGGCTGAAAATTTCATGGTTGCTATATGTACTGCTAGGCGCAAAAGGGTTATTAAACGGTGATGAAAATGAGTGAATTACTGCTACATGCAACAACATGGATGAATCTCAGTCATAAATATTGAGTGAAAGAATCCAGACCCAAAGAAATGCGTTCAGTATGATTCCATTTATATAAAGTTCAAGAACTGGCAAAATTAATCTATCATTTTAGAAGTTAGGATAGAATAGTTGGGGAAGGAGGTATAGTGACTGGGAGGGGCCACAATGGGAGGGTCTGGAGTGCTGGTAATATTCTATTTCTTGGTTTGGGCTCTGGTTATGACACAAGTGTGTTCACTATTATAGTTTATTACTTTACTATCTGTATTTTATGCTTCAATAAGTATGTTTGTTAAATAATACTGATGCCAGGACTGCACAGCACCTTCAGAGATCCTAATTTAATTGGTCTGTATAAGGGTATTGGTGTAGTTAAAAAAAATAATCTTTCCCAGGTAATTCAAATGTGCAGCCAAGTTGAGGACCATTGCATTATTGGGTCACAACTGTCCTTTGAGAAACCTTGTGCTATACTATAGCCATAATCATTATATCAGGGTAGGCTAGGCCCTTATTACCTTTACTCAAGTTACACTGACTTTGAAGACATAACTCACATTGATAAATCTTAGCAACATAAGGAGTTTCCAAGTTAAATGCCTTAAAATGCTAGTCAGGAAACTGAAATTAGAAGCTGGCCAGGTTAGTAAATTCATGCCCCACTTAAGGTCTGCAGCCACTGCTCAGCTCCAGTGATTATTGCCAGATCTGACTTTTCAAATGAAGGTGCGAACCTGGATTTTTACGTGAAAATTCCTGATATTTAAATGTTGGTATTATGCACATCAGACGAAACTCATTGGTGGGCCCAGTTTGGCCAGCACCAAAGTCCACTACCAATTTGTAACTCTAACTTAAACTTTTAGAGTTACAAGGAATCTTACAGGTAAGGTTAATTTCCTTACTTGGGGTAAGAGTAAATTAATTATGTTTACTTTTTCTGCCTCTGCAGGGATGTTGTGAAAGTAAATGAGGCCCTTTAACATATATAAAGTGCTTTGAGTTCCTTGGCAGAAAGGCATTGCATACACTCAAGGTAATTAGCATTATTAGCTTTTTTTTTTTTTTTTTTTACCTTTATTGTGTATGTTGTAGGGTTGCTACAAGTCGGAATCAACTCGATGGCGACAGGTTTATTGTGTTTTCTAAATTGCAACCTTGGAAAATTACATCTGTGACTCAAAGTCTATTACGTGGCATTGTTTGTCATATTCTAGGGGAAGGTGGTGTTTGTGTGAGGAAATACCATGATATCCTCTATGAAATACAGTAGATTCATAGGCTTTTCTTTTTGAAAGGGGAGATATTGGGTGAAAGTTTCGTTTGACAGCCCCAGGTGGCAAACAGCCTCACAGTCTTAGATAGTATTTGCCAGCTGTGCTCTGGTCTCAGCCCCCACCCCTTCTTCCCCATCCCCTTCCCTGAAACCCTACCCCACCCTCCCCCGCCCCACCTGCTCTTCTAATCAGAAAGAAGGAAGCTGGCTCTGCCCTGCATCTTTCCGCCTTCCAATCTCTCGCCTGTGGGAGAGGAACTTTCAATATCACATTTCTTCAAAGGGCAGGGTATCATTAAAAATGATCATTTGTATGGGAAAGTGTTACTCACAAAGCATGTTCACAGATACTGACTTGATGAGAGGCAAAAATCAGGTCTTGTAAGGAGAACTGGGACTTTTGCCCTCAGTGCCAAAATATGGGTCTGGTTCTGTGTGACCTTGAGCAAGTCGCTTTATCTCTCTAAACCTCAATTTTTTTTTTAACCATAAATTGGGGGTATTAATAATTAGTATTGTAAAGATTCATTGAGTGAATGCTGTGAAAGAAATTTTGTAAACTGTGATGTGTTATACAGTTGTTATAATTTTAATAATCTCATTTAATTTTTATAACAGTCTGTGAAAAGGTGGTATTAGTCCCAGTTTCCAGATGAAGAAAATGAGGCTCAGATGTATCAAACGATCTGCTTGTATAGGGCCGGGAAGAGGCAGAACCAGATACTCACGACACTCATCGTCTGAATCCCACTTCTTACTCTTTCCCCTCACCAACTATCCTTGCTTACACTGGTGTTTTCCCCACCTCCTCACCCTCACAGTATAGCCAGTTCCTAACAGGACAGTAGAGAACTCAGACAGAAGGGGTTCTCCACCAAGGCACCCCCGCTTTTAGCCTATAATTTTCTACTCCTTACCAGAAGCACAATCAGCCAATCACAAATGTATTTCCCTTGCCTTCTTTCTGGTGGAGGTGAAAGTAAACAATGAAGAGGTAGGCTGCTGATGAGGAGGAGAACTGGGAAGCATCAGTAAGCCACAGAGGGAATAACTTTGTCCTGCTAACAAAGAAGGTGCTTTCTCTGGGAAGGAGTAGTTCAACTGGACAGTCAGGGGTTGTATGAGTTATTTCTGTCTTGGTAATGCTACCAGACTCTCTGGCATCTACACAGCCTGAACAGATCTTTGACTTCCAGAGTTCCCGGGACTTCTAGAGTTTCAGACCTATCCTGAGGTCCTTGTGGACAGGCACACCCTTAAGAGTTGAGGGGCCCAAGGCAAGAGTGCAAATGAAAGTGCCCAGCCCTCAACCTGGCCCTACCACCCTTCCTGGCTGCAGTTCTGTTATGCTCAGGTAGAAGTCTTGTGCACATGTGTGCACACTGTAGTCTACATGTCTTAGTTGTCTAGTGCTGCTATAACAGAAATACCACAAGTGGACAGCTTTAACAAACATTAATTTATTCTCTCACAGTTTAGAAGGCTAGAAGTCCGAATTCAGGGTGCCAGCTCCAGGGGAACTTTCTCCCTCTGTCAGTTGTGGGGGAAGGTCCTTGTCGTCAATATTCCCCTGGTCTGGGAGTGTCTCAGCACACGGACCATGGGTCCAAAGGATGCGCTCCACTTCCGGCTCTGCTTTCTTGGTGGTAGGAGGTCCCTTCTCGTCTCTGCTGAATTCTCTTTTATATCTCAAAAGAGATTGACTCAAGATACAACCTAATCCTGTAGATTGAATCTTGCCCAATTAACATAACTGCCTCTAACCCTGCCTCATTAACATCGTAGAGATAGGATTTACAACACATAGGAAAATCACATCAGATCACAAAATGGTGGACAACAACACAATACTGGAAATCAGGGCCTAGCCAAGTTGATACACATTTTGGGGGGGACACAATTCAATCCATAACAATGCCCAAGCCTGGTTTCCCTCTTCCCCCTCCCCAGCAGTCTCCCTTTGGCCACCCCTGGGCCTATGGGTACACTGTACTGTCACGTTTAGGAAAACAGACCCAGGCAGGGGCCCATGCAAGCCCTGGAAGTGGGCTTAGGGCTGCTTGAACAGGGAATTGCAGGATTCCAGGTACCTCTGGAAACCCTAGTGGTATAGTGGTTAAGAGCTACGGCTGCTAACCAAAAGGTCAGCAGTTCAAATCCACCAGGCACCCCTTGGGAACCCTATGGGGCAGTTCTACTCTGTCCTATAGGGTCACTATGAGTCAGAATCAACTCAACGGCAATGGGTTTTTTTGGGTTTTTTTGGGTTTTTTTAGGTGCCTCTAGCAAGTCTAGAAAGGGGATATGTGGTATGGTTGGGCATGTCCCTTTGGACTATGGACCATAAGAAACAAACAAAAAAACAGTTCCCGTGGAGCCGATTCCAACTCCCGGTGACCCCATGTGTGCCAGAGTAGAGCTATGCTTCAGAGAGTTTTCTTTTTATTTTGAACATTTTATTGTGCTTTAGGTAAAAGTTTACACAGCAGATTAGTTTCCCATTCAATAATCCATATACAGATTGTTCTGTAACATTGGTTGCAATCCCTGCAGTGGGTTAACACTCTCCCCATTTCCACCCTGGGTTTCCCTTTTCCCTTCATCTGGTTTTCCTGCCCCTTCCTGCCTTCTTATCTGTGCTTTTGGGCAAATGTTGCCCTTTTGGTCTCTTATAGTTGATTGTCCTAAGGACCACATTCCTCACAGGTGTTATTGTTTTATAGGCCAGTCTATTATTTGGCTGAAAGGTGACCTCTAGGGAGTAGCTTCAGTTCTAAGTTAGAAGAGTGTCTTAGGGCCATAATCTTGGGGGTTCATCCAGTTGCTATCAAACCAATAAGTCTAATCTTTTTTATGAATTTGAATTTTGTTCTGCATTTTTCTCCTATTCTGACCGGGACCTTCTATTGTGATCCTGGTCAGAGCTGTTGATAGTGGTCACCGGGCACCATCTAGTTTTTCTGGTCTCAGGTTAGAGGAGGAAACCCCGGTGGCATAGTGGTTAAGAGCTATGGGTGCTAACCAAAAGGTTGGCAGTTCAAATCCACCAGGCACTCCTTGGAAACCCTGTGGGGCAGTTCTACTCTTTCTTTACATGGTCACTATGAGTCGGAATCAACTTGACGGCAACAGTTTTTTTTTTTTTTAGGTTAGAGGAAGCTGTGGTGTATGTGGGTCATTAGCCCCTTGGACTAATTGCTTCCTTGAGTCTTTGGTTTTCTTCACTCTCCTTTGCTCCAGATGGGAAGAGACCAGTAAGTTGTATCTTAGGTGGCCACTCGAAAGCCTTTAGGACCCCAGATGCTACTCACCAAACTAGGATGTAGAACAGTATCTTTATGAACTATGTTATGCCAATTGACCTAGATGTCTCCTGAGACTATGGCCCTTAGCCCTCAAGCCCAGTAACTCAGCCTCAGGGGGAGTTTGGTTATGTCTACGAAGTTTTATTAACTGTGCCCCTTATGTGGTCTATTGTTGTTGTTGTTGTTAGGTGCCGTCGAGTCAATTCCGACTCATAGCGTCCCTGTGTACAACAGACTGAAACACTGCACGGTCCTGCACCATTGTTATGCTTGAGCCCATTGTTGCAGCCACTGTGCCAATCCACATCTGTTATGTATGTGAATATACATGCAACACATATAAATATGTATGTAGAAATAGCCACAAATATACCTCTATAGGTACACGGTGTACTCCCGTATGACCTCCCACACCTATGTAGCATACGTATTTATTTAGTTATGTATCCATTCACAAATTATTGTTTCTTGTTATTGTTGTTGCAGGACTGTATATGTTATAGTATTTACCATAGTTGCCCTTTATTCTAGCCTACCCCTCAGTGTCTTCCTTTGCCTTGGTCATATTGTGCTGACTTCCGTCATGTTGTGTATTGCCTTTCCCTTCACTGGAATTGACACATGTCCACTATCTAGTTAGTGATTCCTCCCCTCCCCCCGTAATCATCACAGTATTTCTTTCTGTGTGTAAACCTATTCTTGACGTTTTATAATAGTGGTCTCATACAGTATTTGTCCTTTTGTGACTGACTTATTTTACTTAGCATATGTCCTCCAGATTTATCCATGTTGTGAGATGTTTCACAGATTCATCATTATTCTTTATCGTTGCATAGTATTCCATTGTATGTATGTACCACAGTTTATTCATTCTTCCGTTGATGGACACTTAGATTGTTTCCATCTTTTTGCTGTTGTGAATAATGCTGCAATGAACATGGGTGTGAGTATGCCTATTTGTGTCACAGCTCTTATTTCTCTAGGGTATATACCCTAGGAGTGGGATTGCTGGATCATATGGTATTTCTGTTTCTAGCTTTTTAAAGAAAGTGCCATACTGTTTTCCATAATGGTTGTACCATTTTACAATCCCAGCAGCTGTGAATAAGTGTTCCAACCTACCTACAACCTTGCCAGCATTTCTTGTTTTCTTTTTTTTTTTTCTTTAATCGGTGCCATTATTGCGGGGGTGAGATGGTATCTCATTGTAGTTTTGATTTGCATCTCTCTAGTAGCTGATGATCGTGAGCATCTCTTCTTGTGTTTTTTAGCTGCCTTAAATTATTCTTTGATGAAGTGTCTGTTTATGTCCTTTGCCCATTTTTTAATTGGATTGTTTGTCTTTTTGTTGCTGAGGTGTTGAAGTTTTCTATAAAGTTTAGAGATTAGACCCTTGTCAGACCCTTTGTCATTGCCAAAAAATTTTCCCAACCTGTAGGTTCTCTTTTTACTCTTCTGGTGAAGTCTTTTGATGAGCATAAGTATTTAATTTTTAGGAAATTCCAGTTATATAATTTATCTTATGCTGTTTGTACATTTTTAGTTATGTTTGATAGTCTGTTTAGGCTGTAAATTAGGGCCCCGAGCTTTGTCCCAGTGTTTTCTCCCATGAACTTTATAGTTTTAGGTTTAACACTTAGGTCTTTGATCCACTTTTAGTTAGTTTTTGTGTATGGCGTGAGGTATGGATCCTGTTTCATTTTTCTGCCAATGAATATCCAGTTTTGCCAGCACCATTTGTTAAAGAGACTATCTCTTCCCCCGTTTAATGGACTTCAATCCTTTTCTGAAGATCAACTGTCCATAGCTGGATGGATTTACTTCCAGTTTCTAGTTCTGTTCCATTGGTCTATCTGTCTGTCATTGTACCAGTACCATGCTATTTTGACTACCGTGGCTGTACAGTCGATTCTGAGGTCAGGAAGTGTGAAGCCTCCTACTTTGTTCTTCTTCAGTAATGCTTTAGATACATGGGGCCTCTTTCCTTTCCATATGAAGTTGGGGATTAGTTTTTTCATTTTGTTAAAGAATGTTGTTGGGATTTGGATCAGGATTGCATTATATCTATAGATCACTTTGGGTAATATTGACATTTTCACAATGCTGTCTTCCTATCCATGAGCATGGTATGTTTTTCCATTTATGTAAGTCTTTTTTGATTTCTTGCGGTAGTATTTTGTAGTTTTCTTTGTATAAATCCTTTATGTCCCTAGTTAGATTTATTACTATGTATTTTATCCTTTTAGGGGCTATTGTAAATGGTATTGTTTTTCTAATTTCCTTTTCAGAGTTCTCTTTGTTAGTGTAGAGGAATCCAGCTGATTTTTGTAGGTTGATCTTGTACCCTGCCACTTTGCTGAACCCTTCTATTAGTTCCAGTAACTTTCTTATGGGCTCTCTGGGATTTTCTGTGTATAGAATCATGTCATCTGCAAATAGGGGTAGTTTTACTTTTTCCTTACCAATTTGGATGTCCTTTATTTCCCTTTCTTGCCGTATTGCCCTAGCTAGGACTTCCAGTACAATATTGAATAAGAGTGGTGATAAAGGGCATCCTTGTCTGGTTCCCATTCCATAGGGTTTTCAGTGGCTGATTTTTTTTGGAAGTAGATCACCAGGCCTTTCTTTTGAGGTGTGCTGGATTGATTAGAATCGCCAACTTTTCAATTAGTAGCTGAATGCTTAACCATTTGCACCACCCAGAGACTCCAGAGAAGGGCCATAGTAGGGTCTTTTAAATTCAGGACCCAAAACAGAGGTCCCAGTTGCCAGGGTTTAAGGGTGGGGCTACTCCTGGGGATTGAGTTCAATGTCTTTGGTACCCAAGTGGCACTTATCATATCATTGACTGATGTCTGACAGAGTGACAAAGGCTGAGCAATTTCAGAATCACTGTGGAATATGTAAATGTTACTGCCACGCTGCATAAACTTCCACCTAACAGCCCGGTAAAGGTTGAGATCATTCAGATTTTGTAAGATGGCAGATGAGTAACCTTTCCAACCTTGTGCTAACAGAAAGAAAAGTTTACTGGGACACGGTTTCACTTGGCAAAGAAGAGAGTGATCCAAAGCTCTCCCTCCCCCTGTACAAAAACACTTCACTGAAGCTCAGATAGATATCTTTTGGTGTATTGATGTATTTTAAGAGAATCTACATAGGTTTAGAGTAGTGCCTTTCTATGTGTATTTCAGACAATGCTAATATTTGGACATCTGGAACTGAATGTTGTATAACTCTTTTGTTCCTTTTCTTTCAGAACATTCCTCTATTTTAGATCGATCTCAGGACATTTACATTTAACTTTCACTAGCATGAATAACACAGAGGAACTCTGAATTCCCCGGTATAGTGCCTGGGGCCAGCAACCTGGCTTGTGGGTCAGTCTGGCCCCAGTTCTATTGCTTTCTCTTCCCTAGGTTCATGCATCCTGTTTCTTCAGACAGTTTAGGATTCACGGTAGCACTTCTGCCACCTGTTTTTTTGGCAAAACAAAAAAAATTTATTGAGGAAATATCGAGTAGTCTTAGTTTAAAGAAGAAGAAATTTTTAAAAAAGAAGGCTTAAAAACTCATAGACCTCTGACTGGGGTCGATAGAGAAGTAATAAGAAAATCACATTGGCTCATGCTCAGCCAGTTCCCCAGGTCAAAAGGAATTGATAGTATGCCAGGTGTGGCCCTGATGCTGGGAACTATCTGTGCAGCACAGTATTTCCTCTTGTTCATAGCAGCTCATTTGCATTAATGGGCAGCTTTAAGATGCCCAGCTAAAAAAATCAGAGGCTGAAATGAAAATTTTATAAATACATATTGACAGAAATGTAAAGATACCCTATGAAAAGTCTGAAAACCTGGGGAAATTTTTATTTTAAATGTATTACGTTTTCAATCAATACAACCACTATATTTTCTTCCAGACACCTTTGCAGGCAAAGTATCTCTAAATTTAAAGCCATGGATTTAATCATTAGTCCAAAAAAAAATTACAATAAATAAGTATTTTCTTGATGGATGTTCCAGACCTTGCAGATACCCTGTATTAAGTGTCCCCCCTCCCCCACCTTCCTGCTCCTTAGCTCTCTCTAGGTCTTCCTCTATCTACTTAAAATCTGGGTGTTATGAATTATTTTTTCTTTAAGGGGATTCTTGCATTAAATACGGGCTGGACAGGACTGACTAGTTCTTTAAAGTTTTAAGATCTTATGATTTATTTTCCCTCAGTGAATGAATAGCAAGTGTTGGGGGCCTTTGACAGCGGGAGCAGCTGCTTTGGCCACGGGAGAGAAATGACCATACCTATTTTCCCAAGGGAGAAACCAATGACTATTCCAACAGGGTGCCCAATCCCCCAGCCCAATGCCAAAGATCCTTGGCCAGAAGGAAACCTTGCTTTATATTGTTCTAATGTTTCTCATGATTCCAGAGTCAAAGAAGAAAGCATTTGAGAATGTGTAGTTTTGAGTATTCTTCTGCACTCCCTCAGCAGTCCCCTACCCTCTGCTCTGGGCTCTCATCTGAAGATTACTACAATCTTGTCATCTTGTTCTTTCCCACGGGATGCTGCAGGGCGGCAGGCTGTATGACAGGAAACTCTGCCTTTAAACATTACATAACCATATATTTTAAAATATTAAAAGTTAGGGCTTGCCTCATCAGTATGCCTTAGTAACCCCACGTCCTTCCCTAAAAGTGACTCGGCTTCTCCTCATCTGTGAGTGAGATGGATGTTCCAAGTTGCTTCTTGATCAAGAAAATGGTTCTCACCCTCTTCTGAGTCTTACTATCTTTTGTAAAATGCTTCTTTTGGTAACTCTGCCCAGGACAGGTCTGGTGATGTAAGAAACCCGGCTGTCACTGAGAAAATGAGTTATACTGTCAAGTTATACTGTCAAGCTCCTCAGAGGAGCTTTCCCGCACTCCAGCAACTGGTTTGAGTAAACCTAAACACTAATGAAGATCTTGTAGGAGATCCATGAATGACTGGCAGTTATGCCATCCTGGAAGTCCACAGTGCCGTTGATGAGGGAATGCAAATAGTGACCGCAGCCTTAATATCTATAGCTTATTGGTTGCTTACTGTATGCCAGGCATTACACGGAGTGATTTAGACACATTGCCTTATGTAATCCTGACTTCAACCTAACAAAATAGATATACCTATTTTACAGAGGAGGAATTCGAGACTTAAAGTCACTTGCCCTAAGTCACATAGCTGGAAAGTGGTGAAGATGGGCATTCAGATTCCCAAATCTCTATTTATAATAAGCTTGGGTCCTGGGTTCCCAAGCATGTCCTGGCCTGGAAATTCTACCCCAGGGTGTTGGGGTAGAGGAGGTCTGGGCGTGCCCCCAAGTGAGTGGTATCGCTGGAAAAGTTGGAACTACATGGCACTGTACAGTGCAGCTTCTCCAGGACTTGTCCCGGGTGTTTGGCTTAGCAGAGTTTGTGCCCATTATGTGGGCTTCGCTTCCCGGAAGAACAATATGAAGCCAGTTGTCTTTTCTCAGCAGTGAGAGACGTGGAGAACATGGACAGGAAGGAGGGAGGCTGTGAAGGAGCAGGAGTTTCTCCCATTACTCTCCCTTGGGGAATCTTTTAAAATTTAGTATTCAGCCTGACCTCTGATTCTTTTCCAAACACTGTAAGGTTAGGATAACAAGATAATATTACTACATAGCATTTATTCAGTAGTTTGCTGTGTTCGGAGCCCTGGTGATGCAGTGATTAAAGAGCTACGGTGAGCTATGGCTGCTACCCAAAATGTCAGCAGTTCGAATCCACCAGCTGCTCCTTGGAAACCCTATGGGGCAGTCCTACTCTGTCCTGTAGGGTTGCTATGAGTCAGAATCGACTCAGTGCCAACGGATTTGTTTGGGTTTTTTTGGTTGCTGTGTTCAGGTATTTCCACATCCCTAATCTCCCTAATCTCACAGCAGGCGTTTGCAGTAGGTGGAATTATCCCCATTTAACAGGTGAGTAAACGAAGATTCAGAGACTGAGTTGCCCAAGATCACTTAGCAATTACTGTATCTTTATGCAAATAACTCGCACCTTCTGTGTTTGTTTGCCAGCCACCCTCCATTAAGGTATTTTTGTAAGCCCACTATGCTAATTTTTTTTACAGCAACATGTGTGAGTGGCAGGGCGGGCCCTCAAAACCTAGTTTTCTGACTCCAGAGTCTTACTTCTCTCTTTCACTGAATTTTTAGGCTGTTTGAAAGACAGTGAGCTACGTGAGGTGGTATGGGAAACATAGCATTCATTTTTTTGTTGTTGTTTGTTTTCACTTTTGATTTTATCCATTGCAATTCTACAGGCCATTTTTAATCACGGGCTAAGTGACAGGAGCGTTTCTGCAGCCCCCTTCAGCAGCATGCAAGAGGTCTTTGCAGACACTGAGCCAACCCTCTAGTCCCCAAAATGGGAAAACTGAGCCAGAATCTGGGACTCCCCTAAGGGCCCACTGTGAGTCATTGGCAGCGAGACTTCCAACTCTTGCTTTTTGCCTAAACCACTCCTCCCTGAGTCTAATAACAGGGTAATTGGTGAAGCAAGATCTGTGACTCACCAGGCAAGGGAGGAGAGCTTGCAAGGAAGGACCTGGTGGAGAGGAGCAAAATATTTAGTAGTGACTGGAAAGGAAATGTTGTTGTGAGGCGAATTGGGTTAAAATTTCTTTTATTTTTTTTAAAATTTTTTATTTTCCCCATACAAAAATTTATACATACATTGGTATGTGACTCCAATTGCTGTCCCCACACTGACAGCACACTCCTCCCCTCCACCCCTGATTCCCCATGTCCAGCTCCTAACTTTATCTGCCCTCCCATCTCACCTCTGGACAGAAGCTGCCCGTTTAGTTTCTTGTATCTACTTGAACTAAGAGACACACTCCTCACGAGTATCACTATATGTCCCACAGTCCAGTCCAATCCCTGGCTGAAGACTTGGCCTCAGAAATTGCTTTAGTTCTGGGCTGATAGAGAATCCAGGGGTCATGCTTTCTGGGGTTTCTCCAGTCTCAGTCAGACCATTAAGTCTGGTCTTCTTACTAGAATTTGAGTTCTGCACCCTACCTTTACTCCTTCTCCATCCAGGACTCTCTGTTGTGTTCCCTGTCAGGGCAGTCATTGGTGGTAGCCGGGTACCATCTAGTTCTTCTGGTCTCTGGCTGATGCAGTCTCTGGTTTATGTGGCCCTTTCTGTCTCTTTGGCTACTACTTTCCTTGTGTCTTTGGTGTTCTTCATTCTCCCTTACTCCAGATGGTTGGGACAAATTGATGCATCTTAGATGGCCACTTACAAGCTTTTAAGACCCTAGACGCCACTCACCAAAGTAGGATGCAGAACATTTTCTTAATAAGCTTTGTTATACCAGTTGACCTAGATGTCCCCTGAAAGAATGGTCCCCAGGCCCCTATCCCTGCTACTCTGTCTCTCAAAGTGTTTGATCGTATTCAGGAAATTTCTTAGCTTTGGTTTAGTCCAGTTGTGCTGACCTCCCCTGTAGTGTGTGCTGTCCTTCCGTTCAACTAAGATAATTCTTATCTACTATCTAGTTAGTAAATAACCCTCACCCTCCCTCCACACCCTCATAACCATCAAAGAATGTTTTCTTCTGTGTTTAAACCTTTTCTTGAGTTCTTATAATAGTGGTCTTATACAATATTTGTCCTCCTGTGACTGACTAAATTCACTCAGCATAATGACCTCCAGCTTCCTCCATGTTATAAGATGTTTCACAGCTTCATTGTTGTTCTTTATCATTGGGTAGTATTCCATTGTGTGGATATACCATGATTTGTTTATCCATTC